>NC_137617.1:34562939-34885439 GCF_963280865.1 Gymnoscopelus braueri | reverse complement strand
TCTTAGTACTCTTGAAGCGTTCTTTAGTATGTTAGCCTTCAGTTAGTAAAGTTGAAATATGTCAGAATTTAATCGAATCCCAGCACAGGAAACTGAGCCAAGTTCCTTTAATTATTTTGGGGTGAATGACCCATCACGTTCATGCAACGTCAATGTACAATGTACATTCTTTCTTGTGTCTGGGTAGCTCAGTTGGAAGAGCTCCTGACTTCCGACCAAGAGGCCATGGGATCGAATCTCAACACTGCACCGAGCTAAGTTCCTTTAATCATTTGGGGGTGAATAGCCCATCACGTTCATGCAATGTCAATGTACAGTGTTTCTTATGTCTGGGTAGCTCAGTTGGAAGAGCTCTTGACTCTGAACAACAAGGTCATATGATCGAATCCTGGAACTGGCAAATCAGCATGTGAGAAACTGGCTCCCTGGGGTCTAGTGCTGTAACAGGGATAGACTCCTGTGTCCTTTGCTGTTGCTGACAATAAGCCCACTTGTAAAGTGCATGAGCCAAATCCCTTTAATTAATTTGGGGGAATGACCCATCACGTTCATGTAATGTCAATGTACAAAATTTAGTGTGCTTGGGTAGCTCAGTTGGAAGAGCTCTTGACTTCAGACCACAAAGTCATGGGATCGAATCCCATCACAGGACACTTGGCATCTGAGCAATATGGCCCCCATGAGTTTAATAATTTTTTTCGCCTTTAAATGGCCATTGCCATTGACAATGCATTGGGCGCTTAAAGTTGAATATTTCAAAAACTACAAATTATTTCAAAGTAAAAATCTCAAGCATACAGTCCACAGTAAGGTGGAATTTTTCAATTGTGAATCAAGTTTATAGGTTAAAGTATGAAGGAACAGCAAGGTCCCAAGGTTTTCAGATGTACGTTTTAAAAGTTAAATATCTAAAAAACTACTTAACATTTCAAAGTAAAACGTTCAAGTATTTGTGTCCGCAGTAAGATGAATTATAAAAAGTGTGAATGGAGTTTCTAGGTGAAAGTTTTTTTTTGAGGTGCCAAAATCTTCCATCGACCTCCATTATAAATCTCTGAACTTTTAAAGGAGTATATTTCTAAAACTGTAAAACATTTCAAATATTCATGTTCAGGCAAACATGTCCACAGTAAGATGAACATTTTAAAGTTTGAATGGGGTTTCAATAATTTGTAGCTTTTGAAATATTTAACTTTAAGCGCCTAATGCATTGTCAATGGCAATGGACAGTTACAGGGAAAAAAGTACAAACTTTGGCAGGCTACTGTCCTACACACACACACACACACACACACACACACACACACACACACACACACACACACACACACACACACACACACACACACACACACACACACACACACACACACACACACACACACACACACACACACAGTACTGTGATGAGATTTCAGTGTCAGGCCCTTTTCACAAAGTCTGGGAGTGTTCAGTTTAAACTGTAAAATTGGATTGCAATAATATTTTGGCAACTCTGCTTGTTGTGTTGCATGATATATGATAAAAAGATAACTGCACATACTGTCTACAGTCCACAATGACAGGCCCTGGTCTGTTTTGAACCTGGGACCGTCTTACTGTGAGGCAACAGTGCCACCATGACACAAAAGAAACAAAATGTATCTCAGATCATTTCTATTTGTTGTTTGTTGGCATTTGGGGAACATAGTATTTTTATTTATTTTTTTATCATAAGGTAAAGGGAGAAATTCAAATTGTCAACAATTGTAAAATGTAGCAAAAAATAATGAGCATGTAGATTGGCTATTTATTTCACTGTGAACACCATACAACAAAGTATAAAATACGGCTTTTAGTGGTTAAGAATAGTGTGGCATAATAAGCTGCACTAAGTATCAGAATAACAAAGTTTAGGCTCACAGTCAAAACCTTAAACTTCCCCGTGCCGATCTCTGACCTCCGCCAGTAAATGAGAAGCTGCCCAGCTGTACAGACATCCCTTCATTATCCCTCGTATCCCTGGCTTAGCTCCAGGCCTCAGCACCCAAAGACCCCACTGCTCTGACCCACTTCTCCCAGAGAGTACCTCCTGCCACTGTCTGAGCCCTTTCCCCCTCACACTCTGACTCACGTTTTTCCACCACTGTATGCGTGTGTGTGTGTGTGTGTGTGTGTGTGTGTGTGTGTGTGTGTGTGTGTGTGTGTGTGTGTGTGTGTGTGTGTGTGTGTGTGTGTGTGTGTGTGTGTGTGTGTGCGTGCGTGCGTGCGTGCGTGTGTGTGCGTACGTACGTACGTACACACGTGCACACATGCACACATGCACCATGCACACAGATACCCACAAGGGCACATTAACCTACACCAACAGCTGTGCTGCTAACACAAATGCATACACAGACACCACTATATTTAACTGGCTTCTTTTTATATCCTGGGGTATCCAGGAGGAAGTGGCTGATTCAGTCCATTTGTTTCCTGCTCTCTGGGTATTGTTTCTCCCCGGGGACTTGGAATTACTCTGTGATCAAACATCCTGGAAGTGTACCAAAGGTCAACAAGTTTAGTAAAGACTTGATAGGACCGCCAAACGTTATCAAAAGGTGAAAGGCAAACTATACCTGTTAGTGAATCATTTCAATGCCAACATTGCATAACCGTATGCGGCAGCATTCATAGTACTATAAATTCTATAATATTTTGCTATTGAATGGGTGTTATATTTAATAATTTTACACCCTTTACTATAGTATATTCATTTCTTTCAAGCCATAGAAGCAATAATGGTAGGTACCAGCAGAGGGCAGCAGAGGCATAGTGAATGAGAACAAGATTGTTCTTGCTTTGAAATAGAGTACCTACTTGCTGGGGCCTCATCATTAGATGTTCTGTGTTTGAGAGAAGCCACAGGTGTTGGTGCAGATCTCAAATACATCTCAGTAACTGTCAGGCCATTTTTAGAAACCATAAGAGCGTCATTAACACCAGTGTTGTGATGGAAAGTCCTTGGATGTTTCCATGATGAACATTCAGAGCTCGGAGAGGAAAAGAGAGGCAAGAGGCAGATCTCTTGCAGGAAATACGCTAAAGTTGTGAGGTAAGGAACAGCAAACCCAAAAAGTGGATCTACTGCATTTTTATCCATGTGTATTCCATTGCCTTCTGTGCCTATCTATCTATCTATCTATCTATCTATCTATCTATCTATCTATCTATCTATCTATCTATCTATCTATCTATCTATCTATCTATCTATCTATCTATCTATCTATCTATCTATCTATCTATCTATCTATCTATCTATCTATCTATCCATCCATCCATCCATCCATCCATCCATCCATCCATCCATCCATCCATCCATCCATCCATCCATCCATCCATCCATCCATCCATCCATCCATCCATCCATCCATCCATCCATCCATCCATCCATCCATCCATCCATCCATCCATCCATCCATCCATCCATCCATCCATCCATCCATCCATCCATCCATCCATCCATCCATCCATCCATCTCTTTTTCATTTAGTCACTTAAACCCTATCTTTTAGTTAACTGGTGTCCCCCAAGGGTCTATACTTGGCCCCCTCCTTTATTCCCCCTACACCAAATCTCTTCGCCGAAAATAGCCGATCTACAAGCTCACAACGCATTGTGACAATTTGCGAGCTTGTAGATCTTCTACTTTTGCCAAATGTTTATTAATTATTACATGCGCAGAAAACGGACTTTAGGGTGGTCAAGAAACTAGAAGCAAAGAACGTGGAAATTCAATTAAAGATTTGGTGCCACATTGCCTGTCAGCCCCTCCAAAGTAGAATTGTTTTTTTTGTGCGTTACCATCAGGGAGAGAGCAGAGACACCCTTAGGAGGAAATTACATCAGAGACTTGTGTCTTCTTCCTTGGACAGGCGGCGGAATGTTCAAAGCATCCTCCCAGGTGCGATTGGTAACCAGACGCTACACAAACCCATAGTGGCCACACATGGGAATATTTGACTGTACTCTAATCAGTAGAAATCATTAAGGGCTGCGTGGACTGGGCAGGTGGAGGCAATGGGGTGGGGCAAGGAATGAATAACACGGACAGACTTGAATGCATCATTACCCATATTAGGCATGTTTGAATGGACAAGATGCACCGGAACAACATGTCTAACGCCACCTAAATATAGAGCTAAATTAAGAATTCAGATAAAACAAACACAGTAACTGCTGACTGGATGAGAACCGTAACCTACAGTATATACTTTGTAGTAGCCTACGACGAAAAGCAAAAATAGCAGATCTACAAGCTGACAACATGTCGCATCACGACGTGTTGTGAGCTTGTGGATCTGCAATTTTTGCGATTTTAGAACATATTGAAAATGTTGACATGTTTTCTTCAGACAATTTTAGACGGTTTGAGCCTTCATGCCCCAAATAGGGATGCCAGTTTGAAAGTGGTTAAAATAGCTCACGTACGGTATTCAACAGGTAGATTGCGTCATAGCTCCCAAGCCTCAGAAAGCGAGGGATTGTTGAATTTACCAGGTAATGGCTGTGGTGATGGAGTAGAGCAGGGTGCTGCTGCACCGTATCATCAGGGGCTGCATGGGAGAATACAGAATATGAATGGCTATGGCACATAACTTTTGTTTCCTACGGGCCACAACCCACACATCATGATCCCCTCATTAAGTCTGACTCCAACCCGCGAGTGTCAACACTTGCAGAGGAGCTGAGAAAGGCAATGACCTCAAAACATCTGCTCTTTACAGCAACACAGATCTCGGCTCATCCACTAAAAGAAAGGAGAACTCAAAGGGCCCCGGACGCAAAACTACACACAGCGTAACCAGAACAGATAAACCTCTCGGTTACGGTCATTCTGGAGCGCTTTCACACACGGCCCTCTAAATCCTCTCAACTCCCCGCTGCCTTGCATTGCTGATAGTCACACACTTTATAAATAGCGTGCACTTTTAATATGCGCGTGTGTCCAGTGGATAACGTCAGCGCTTTGGGAGAAAGACTCAAGGAGTGTTTCATTATAAACCTGTACCATTAAAACTCGCTGGCTGGGTCTGGCTTTTGGCTCTCACGTCCCTTCTCAAACTTTTTATGAGGCCAGTTATGATCCTAAATCGATGCGGGAAGCAGAGATGGTGGAGCTGGACTAGGTAAGCAGTGCCATGACCTCACAAATAAAAGGTAGTGTGGGTGATTGTGTGGCTATTTGCACCATCACATGTTGTACTGCTCAAGTTTAAGGTTTTGACAATGCGTGTACTGTGTAACCATGTGCCAGTCTGTCGAACAATGTGACACTAGCATCAGGACTCACGCAACTCTACTGTTTAAGTTCAAAGGTCGGGGGGGAAGGGTGGGGGGGGGGGGGGTCAAGTGGTCAGGCACGCAGGTGCTTCGGAGAGCTGGGAGAGGAAGTGGAGAGGGGGAAAAGCAGTGGGCTGCAAGAGAACCACAATCACGCAAGCTGCGTGTGGTTTCCAGATCCTTGCCAATACCTCTCACTCTCTGCGTCCCAGACTTTCTCCTGGGTTATCCAATCCCCCCGTCATCTCCACTGGCCGCCCTCCGCACTCCCACTCTCGACCGCACACAAATGGTTTGAATAAGAGGCCTGCATGACTGGGCTGTGGCTGCAGATGAAATCCCGAAGAGTGATAGTTTACTTAGCCTAAATACCCCCCGATTAGACAAATTGAAACATTGTTGTTATGCGGTGGAAACTCAAGGACCTATTGGCCGAGCCTGTTCACCCTGTACCGGAAAAGGCTGTGCTGCGGACTTTCGCCATGCGAAAACCACAGGATCTGGCATGGGTGGAAAATAAAAAAAGCGCGACAACATCAACAACCCCCCCCCCCTCCCCAATACACACACACACAACACAAACACTGAAATAGAGAATTAATATTGTTGAGACGATTCACAAAAGAGGCAGGCACACGCGACTCGGGCTTCTGTAACAACTGAAAAACATGTCCGACCACAAACGTTCTGTTCCGCTGTGGAATGCCTCGTGATGTCACATTTTCCCCTTGTACCGAGCGGCTCCCTGATCGCAACCCGGGGTTATGTCAATGTGCTGTTTGTGGACTGTTCAGAAACTACTCTACCAGAAAATATTTAGAAATCAATCAAAAGGACACGCTAATTTAGGAACTAGCTGGAACGGGTTGACTTCTGAATGCTACAGGTGCTGGGGGGTAACTACTATTCAAAGTCAGCCAACTGTCAAGTCTTCCTTATTTCCAACAGTTGTAATTTGTAAGTCCATAAATACCATTTTCTATTAGTTCCTTGAACATCGTAGAACTCTCACTCACTCTCACGCACGCACGCACGCACGCACGCACGCACGCACGCACACACACACACACACACACACACACACACACACACACACACACACACACACACTGTTGAAGAGAGTAATAATACACTGAAATTATTCTTCCAGACGAGAAATAAAACAGCAGTGGGTACTCATAAATGGAGCAGTAGCAGCGGCCTCAGTATGGCCAAGCAGTTTGGTGTCAGTGCACAGTGGCTGGCCACTACACCAGGAAAATACGACCACAAAGTGGAAGTGTTCATATTACCAATGCAGTAAATCAACCTCAACATGATAACTTGTAGCCGTTGCGTGCCGACTAGCCAGCGATCTGCTGCACGCAGCAAGAGCTAGACCGAGTTCCCAAAGTGTCCCAACGTGACATGACAGAAATGGGTAAAAGTTGGCATGAGAGCCCTCCCGTGTCCTCCACAGCTGGGGACAACATTTTCTTCCCCAATCAAGGTGATTGGCCCTCCATTTCCAGTGAGCTGTCTGTCCTTTGAACTCAAGATGCCATTATGGCCTGAGGGCTACAAGGCAGTGGGCGGTCCTTGGCAAGTCTTGACCATGTTGCACTGCTTAAAGCCTAACTTTATCTTTATCGTACAATGGTGTCGTGTTTCGCACTTGAAAATCTGTTATTTGCGTTGAGCGATGTGGTCACTCAACGCATAAATTAGGCTTTTATGTGCACTGAAATGACTGCCAAACATCCTCTTGCCCCCATCTGAAACAAAGCCACACTGCGTCTCATCCATTTTCTTTTGTAGCAGTGATGCGAGAGCACACCTGCACACATGTCATCAAGTCCTGGAAAGGCTCACTCGCACGACAGGCCTTTTTTGTTCATTAACTGCCGTCCTCCAATCTCTTTACTTCCTGAAAGAGTCCATTTGCACACGTACAACACAGACTCGCATGAACCTCCAAGGGGATTTGGCAAAGCAGGCCTGACACCATAATTGCACCAGGATTCGAGGCACTGCAGTTCCAGCTTACCCAAATATCACCCAGAGGTCTGCAAATCTAGCAGGGGGTATAGAAAAAGGTGACGCAATGTGTTGTACAGAGGATGTGTGTGTGTGTGTGTGTGTGTGTGTGTGTGTGTGTGTGTGTGTGTGTGTGTGTGTGTGTGTGTGTGTGTGTGTGTGTGTGTGTGTGTGTGTGTGTGTGTGTGTGTGTGTGTGCGTGCGTGCGTGCGTGCGTGCGTGCGTGTGCGTGCGTGTGCGCACATGCGTGTGTGTGTGCGTGCGTGCGTGCGTGCGTGTGTGCTCAAATTGGTTGGGAAACCCCGTGGCAGTGGTGATGCACCAAATTAAGAGGCCCAAGGCATAGTGAACTTCATTCTCACGCTATGTCATGCTGTGTCCATTTTACATTGATCTCAACAAGGGGAATACATAATAAAGCAGGGGAAAATAATAAAGTATGTTGGGTGAATGGGTGTAGAAGCTGTCTTTCTGGTAATCAGAAGGCCACCAGTTCGAACTTCAGCTCGCTCATCTACACCACGTCAAAGTGTCCCTGAGCAATGAAGAAAAGCAAATTCCCACTTGGGATGATACAATACTCCTTTATTACTTATTATATCATTACAAATTAATTATGCGTGACTTTAATGCATTGTTCAGTACTTTGTTTAGATAATTGAATTCTCAAAAACACTACTGTTTTTAAGCACAGGCCTTCTAAGGACATCCAACATATTTTGCGATATTCCATTTTTCCAATTTTACACTCATGAATTTGGCAGATGACACGTCACATTTCTCAAATGGTAAATATCTGCTTTTGGATGGAAACTCCTCGGAACAGGTTCGTGGGAGTTCAGCTCAGCTGTACCGAGGACAGCCAGAAATGAAAGGCTCAAACGCAATGTTTTGCAGTGCGTTTTCGTGTGGACTGCAGCATCCTTCTCACGTACTGAAACCACAGGACCTGTAGAGAATCAATAAAGCCCGGCTCGTCTTTCTTTTGACGTCAGAGTAGCATGCACTGAGCCTCATATCGACGATCGATCAATCTCTCCTCATCTCATTACTATCATCCCATCTCCAAGTGTTTATGAATGATACACTTGAACCTTTAACTTTGATGATGTGCCGTCTAATGTAATGTTTGCTTGTATGGGCTTGTATTTGTTATTATGTCCATATGCCACTCAATTGGTGTTGCATGGAATAGACTGACCTGAGTCACATATTTCCAATTGAACCGTAAAATGTTTCCAGATATTTTGCAGCCTATGAATACCTTTTTGTTTAAATGTGGCAGAGAACAGATTTGTTTTTATCCCAATCTTACCGGGTCGTCCAACACATACTATACAGTAAAATTAAGTTATTGGGTATTTTTCCTTCAGTTTTTGTGTCTCTATTATGGTCCAATCAATAGAGATTTGGTGTCTGATACCAATAATCGAGAACAAAATGAACCTATCTGCAATATACTAGCCAGCAAGAGATGCATTTTTTAGGGAACTGTTAAGATCTAGTTCAAGACTAAGCTATACTTCGAGTGTGATTAGATGTAGATGACAGATTCAAATGAATTATGTTAATTCATTTACAGTAGGGGTGATTGAGATGGGGCTGTGTTGCAGTAGTTGCTTATCACTTCTATTGTGTTATTGGAGAGAAAGAGAGAGAGAGACAGAGACAGAGAGAGAGAGAGAGAGAGAGAGAGAGAGAGAGGAGAGCTGGATTGCAAAACAAGCTGATAGCACGCTGTTGCATTATGTTCGCGTGCGTGCGTGCATTTGTGTGTGTGGCTGTCTCACTTTCTGCAAGCACTGTATACCAACCCCACATGTAGCAGGTGAATTCCACACGAATGCACCCATTTCCTCGAGCACCTCTAATGCTGCTTAAAAGAGTTCCATTATGTTTAAATAGAGCTCTTATTCTCCCCATGCCCCCCCTCCCCCTCCCCCTCCCCCCACACACCCTGCATGTCCCCGTCCAGAGGTACAGTGGGAGAAAGGGGCTCTTACTGATTTTCCACTGGTTTAATGAGAATCGCAGACAGAGGAGAGGAAACGTGCGGGGTATTTATAGAAACGAGAGGAATGTAAACCCCTAATTGTGCTTAGTCTATCGCTCCCCTGAATAATCTGCTCACCATTACTCACCCTGCTTTTCAACACAGACTTTGAGAGTGTAGAGGGAAATAAACACAACATACTGAATGGGACAGTGAGACAAACGGCAACAGTGGTAGCCTGCATGCTGTAAAGAACCAAACCAAAAAAACAACACCTCCACAACTACAGTACTTTCATTAGGCTTGGCTGGGTGAGATTACACTCGATTATTTGTTTATGAATTACAGAGTAATTAATATGTTTCCAAACAGTCCATTCAAGTAAAAAAGGGGGAATCAAAATAATTGGCAGCATAAAAGGATACAAAATTACGTACAGGTAGGCTACAGTATGCTTAAACCACTTAAGCCCTATATGCAGTATACCTCATCATACGACGAATAGTGAAAATAGCCGTATCTATAATATTACATTGCATTGAGTTGCAACATGTTGCGAGATTGTATATCTGCCATTTTCACAATTGTTAAAAAAACACCCTATATTAGTTGACCGGGATCCCCCAAAGATCTATACTAGATCCTCTAGTATTTCCCTCTACACCAAATATTTTTGCCGAAAATAGCTGATCTACAAGCAACATGTTGCAACTCAACGCATTTTCAGTTTGTAGATCAGCTATTTTTGCCGAATGTTCTCCCCCGAATAGGGACACTATTCAGTACAGTGGTTAAAATGTTTGAAACTATTTGAAAATTTGTGAAAATGTTCATGTATTCCTATTTCCATTGCTGGATGATCCCTTGCGTCCTCTCAGGGTATCATGGCTGGTTACTGGGTGCTTTTCCAAACCACAACCTCCCTGGTCGGCAGGAGCCTTGGACTGTTGTTTCATAAGGCCATAAGTGTTCCATCCAGTCTCCAGGAGTCTGTGTCAGAGTTCACCTCTGAACCGACTTCCCGTAAAGATTAATTCAGCATCCGGAAGACCGATTTATGCTTCGTTGTACGACAGTGTTGCCAACCAAAAATAGAAAGGCTCCCAATTTGTCATATGACGGAGCATACATTAGGCATTACTCAAATCCACATAGCCTCTTTCTTTTCTTATTTTTTTTTTTACTTTAGGGAAATCTAAAAGGCACAATGAGTGAATGACCTTAATGAAACACACACTGTTTCTTCTGTGCATTAAATCAGTTGCAGCGTGACTGCATTTTTGTGTCATGTTTGTTCTTTGTTGTCGCTAAAACACTGTCCACTTCGCTAGTGGTTGCTTTGCTACGTTTAGGTGCATTTCGGCAAAGGTGTCTTTCATTTCAAAATGAGTTCTCAGCATTCGTACATGAAGGCTGCTGAGGAGGAAAAATGCAAAGTGGAATCAGATATATCTTGGCCCGGAGATTAAATACATTAAACACACAGGGCCTCATAATCAGTTCAATTGGGTGGGTAATACAACACAGGGATGAGCAGCATGGAAAATGAGTGTAATCTTCTCTGGTGAAAACATAAACACACAGCAAGTGTGCAACGCAAGAGCTCGTGTGCTGTCAACGTTATGTCACTTTGCATGTTACTGAGCTCTCTCTCATGTAGCTCACATCCTTGAGTCCAAGATCAGTGGTAGATAAAAAGCACACTGTGAGGCCAGTCTATTTGTGTTTCTTCCTAATGTGACCTGACGACAGACTGACCCACTGAGGAAAAAACAGGATATTTCATATTGACCAGTGGACCTCCACATGGCTTGTTTTTACAGTAGTCCTGTGTTCTCCGGCTAAAGAGTCCTGTCATTTCTTTATTTATATTCCAGAGAACCTCATGGTGGTATTTACCCTCAAACAGACAGTGGAACAGGAAGGCCATGAGATTGGATCTCACTATTTACTAAACAAGAAAGCAATGCACCTGTTTTTGCCCTTAATCGTAGACTGACCCCTTGCACTGTCCTTTAGTCATTCTCTACTTACTTTTTCTTTTCTTTCTTTTTAAGAACAATGGGCAGTCTGACACAGTTAATTTATCCAGTTGTAATTCTGAGAGTATTCAAATGGACCCCCTTAAGGGACAAGGGAGAGCATGTCATTGACTCATGCAGTTTTACTGGTTAATGTCAAAGCTTTGACCTGTTACCAGCAAAATAGAAAAATAACTGTACGCAACACAACTATTTTAGGTTTACCTCAGTGCACTGAGCCCACAGCTTCTCATTATTTCTTAAAATAAAAATTGATTGGTTTCTTCACAGCCCTGATCCTAGGGGCTCTCATGTTATTTCCAGTGTGTCAGTAATCAAATACAGACCATCATTTGCTAGTATTAAATGATTGGATTGCAATTTTTCATGATTTCTTCTTGTCAATGCAGCAAGCCAGGAGGTGTGGAGACAAGACAATTTAAAAGCCCAGCCATGTCTGAGAAACGACGGCAGTCGTCCAAAAGGAAGCATATGCACCCTGTGCAGAGGAGCGTCGGGGTAGGACTATACCTGGGGAAAACGGCTCATTGGAGTTCAGAGTTCACAGCCCCAGTTTGGCAAGTTCTGGCATCAAATACTGTAAAAGATTTTTAAAGCACTGCTTCATATGTTTGTGAGTTTAATCAAGTAAAAAATAAAAAGTGCCATAATTTATCATTTTAAGCTTTCACTATTCAAACTTGTAACTGGTCTCAAAACCTTTCAAAAATCAAGGTTTTATGCCTGGAAGGGGGGGAAATAATAAGTTGGCAAGGCAGCAGTACAGAATGGAGATATTGATATTAGTGTTGTTATAATTTGTTTTCTCAGAAATAGGTGCCTTTCAAATCCACATTTTATTCAGTGAATAATTCATTTGACTGGATCAATTCAGGTCAAGCGTGATAAAAAGAACTGCCTTGCCCAAAGCTTACCTCAGTGGAGCAGATGAGGTTCTTCAGGGCACTGAATATGAGACTAGGCTTAGGTTATACTCCAGACAACAAAGTGAATGGACCATAAACTTTAACTCTGGGTTTATCCAAGTCTGCATTGTGCTCTAGCTAATGTTCGGATATTGCTGTATCCAGGGTTTGATTTGTATTAAAAAAAAAACAGGGGGGTGGGGGGCATTTCCACTTCTATATACTTTGTATGACAGATAGCAAAAATAGGGTGTCAAAAGCAAAGGATAATACTGACCATGATACGGTATCGTGTCAGACTCTGTCACCGCCCTGTCACAGGGATGTCAGGCCCCTCTCACAGCGCTGTGAAGCCACTTTCTCACATGAACACTGGAGAATGTCTGAGGAATCAGGTCGGGACATTGTCCGGTGTTGTCCGTTCACACATGTAGCATGCAACAGGAGAATGCCCCTTTCAGATGCGTTCACACGTAAATACTCTGTGTGATAAGGTCAGGGGCGGGGTCTGGGTAGTAGACGCACACATAAGCTACGCCCACGTAAATGTAACACAGGCACAACCTGAGGGAGATGCAAGCTGGATCAAATGCAGTATTTTTCAGAGAACGTTGGTCTCTAGCCCAGGGGTCTTCAACCTTTTCAGGCCAGGGACCCCCAAACTGATGGGGTGATGGAGCAGGGACCCCCTACCTCGTAGGGTAGGGGGTAGGCCACCACATATATCGTATATTTATGTATAAAATTGTGTTTTATATGTATAAACATGAACAAATGGTTGCTTGGAGCCTGCTCCTATACCCACAGGTTGTCCCAGTAGGTGTGCAAAACACCTTTTCTTTCTCTACAAAATATGTATAAATATACCATGTTATTGTGCATTCAATACTAAGCTATTCAAATATGTCATGTTATGTTTAAAGACATATTGACATTTTTGGGGGAAAAAATTAACAAAAAGTTTAATTTTTTTTTTTTTTTTTTTATCAAACAATTTCGCGGACCCCCTGCAGTACCTCTGCGGACCCCCTAGGGGTCACGGACCCCCTGTTGAAGACCTCTGCTCTAGCCTATAAACAGCCACGTGCAGACTGTGGAGGGAAGCGTCAGGTGTAGGTCGCTGTCTACATTTAGGCTACTGCCGTAGTAAAGAAACGTTTATGTTCGATCTGTGAATGTTTCCAACTCGAACGCTAATAAAAAGCAGAACGATTAAACTGGTTTTCAGTTCTCTCTTTCTCCAAACGCCTCGGGAGGAGGGGAGGCTCCACCCGTCGACAATAGATGCATCATCAACACGTATGAATGTAAATTCACCGGAAAATCGCCACGTCCATTCATACATAGAGCGATTTGAGCCAAATGGGACTTTACCCGGACTTAATTCAAGGGTCCTGCCCGCATAAAATCCGTTGCATTTCCGGTCCTACTGAGCCGGAACGTTGCGTTCATACATACAGCCGCTCCGGGCAAAGAATTACATCATAATCACATACAGTCCAGTTTAATGCAAAATCTGATATTTGGAAATTGACGAGATGTTCTCAAAATTATATAAATGACACAATACACAATAAAGCTTACATTTTAATTGGGTGTGGGGGGCAGTAAGGGACCTACCTGGATATTGGATAGGGGACACTGGCCCAAAAAAGGTTGAGAAACACTGTTATAGACGCTTGACAAAGCCGAATGCATCATGGTGGATTCGAACCCCTTGTTCATAACAGCTTGAAATATCCTGCTGACTGACAGACAGACAGACAGACAGACAGACAGACAGACAGACAGACAGACAGACAGGAAGTGTAAGTGTAGACAGGAAGTGTAATACGTAACTCTTTACTTATTACTGTGGTAATAACATTACTTTACTTATTATTTTGTATCAAAAGTAAATAGTTACATTACTGGTCAATATATTACTTTGCTACCAGCCTCCCCTTCTGAAAAAGTTATGTACAATACAATCTGTTCAGCTAGCACCTTTTAGACCTGAATCCACAATAATTAACCTCACAGGAGGAGTCAACAATCTACGGAGCCCCTCAGCCAAAGTGCACTCATTGCAGCTCTCAAACCTGATGGGATACAGAGTGTGTGTGTGTGTGTGTGTGTGTGTGTGTGTGTGTGTGTGTGTGTGTGTGTGTGTGTGTGTGTGTGTGTGTGTGTGTGTGTGTGTGTGTGTGTGTGTGTGTGTGTGTGTGTGTGCGCGCGCGTGTGTGAGACAAATTCTTTGTTACTGTTTTGGCAATTAGTAATTGCTTATGTTACTAGTTACTGGGGAAAGTAATGATATTACAGTAAGTAATACGTTACTTAGTAATGACTGCCCAGCACTGCAGCTTTGGTAGTAGGCATAAAGAGAAAAGTCTCTGTCCTGCCATGTGATGTTATCCAACTCATTTCTTCACAATCATACAGCTGTGCAGGTCATTAGCAAACAGTTGCACGGGAACCAAGGGGCCTGCCAAAATCTGCTCCCCAACTCTTGCTACAAAACCTGTAAAAAATCATGACAGGTTTCTGGGTCTGGTTCCTTTGGAGGTCTGAGACTTACATGAGACACTCTAAAAACATAAGAGCTACTGGTGATGACAGACAATGGAGGCTGGACAGGATCATGGCTTTGTATTTGTGACCTGCTGTGTGAACAGTGAGGAATCAATACACAGTGGCACTCTCTGACCCAGTGTAGCCTAGCATTGACTGGAACGTCGAGCCTGATTTATACAGTAATTAGTTGCACGCCAAGGCCGTGCGCCGAAAATAGCAGTTCGGCAAGCTCACAATGCGATGCAACATGTTGTGAGCCAGTGGATCTGCTATTTTCACGCACCGAACTGGTGCGCAACTAGTATAAATCAGCCTTTATGGGGAACAGTTGGTTGTTTATCAACCTGTCAAAGCTGATCCAGTAAAACATGTTGTTGGTCTTGCGTGCAACAACTTCAATTTATTTGTCACAAGTTCTGCTGTAAAAAGATGGTGAAGTGTGGCTAAAATTATTGTTACATAATTATTGTTACAAATATAAACATAATGTGGAGCAAATGTCATGTTATCTTTGTTTCTCTCAACACAAGGAATACATTTGGCATCAAATAATGGGATGATGCAATAGGACATTTCTATGAACTGTATGGCTGCATAAGTCATTGTAATGTAATGCTGAGATGCATTATTACTACACAAACTGAAGCTGTTGAGGAGACTATGAGGGTTACCAAAATAATTCTTCACCTGAAGGAGGACAAAGCTGTAGGTTGCCCTTTCTGTTGCCATAACACATGTCAGTCTACCCCTGTGTATACCAGCAAAGGCCAATATGTCATCACCATTGTCACCTACTCCCCCTTACTGACAGATATGCCTTTGAGCAAATAAATTTACAACAGCAATACAGTTTGGCAACAAGGCCCCAGACTGTTTTTGTGTAAACCATATTTCAGTCTGGCACACTCACGTCATAAATAGATTTAACCATTTATTACAACAAATGGAATACATTTACGCATGCACCTGCAGTGCATATGATGCCAATGTTCCAAACATCATACCTGCTATCACATGCATGTACGCTATATGTACAGCATTATGTATCTTTATTTGTTTTATTTAACCTGTTTCTACCTCTTTCCCTTCTGCTCTCACTCTAAGTCTGTCCTCTCTCTTCTCATGGAAATACTACAAAATGATGGCGTGCCCTCCAAAAAAATAAATCACCCACTTCTTTACACCTTTACACCAAATTCGTTCTTGTGCAAGCTCTATCGTTTTTAGTTATTTCCAGAAAGAGAAAGAAAAGAGGGGGGGGGGGGGTAAATCAAACAAAATATATCTACATATACACACATAGCATATCCATTTCAATACAGTATGTATAATGTTAGACATAAAGGTGCAGGCGGTGGTCGCACCTAAGTTGTTCAACAGTCACATTAAGAGACTGGTTTACTCCAAACATTCATGTCATAAATGTAATGTTTGGAACAAACTAGTCTCACAAAAGTCTACCTTGCTGCTGAAAAAACATGCTAATGCTAAGGGTTCAGCAGAGGTCACTCCAAAAATGCTACTCGTAGATTCCTCAGAGGGATTTAATGTAAACCAGAATGTCGCTGGATTAAGTTTGCTTGATTTGATTTTACATATCATGATGTCACACAGATGTCACAGAGACATCAACTTTTACAGTCTAGATGTTGGCATGGAACTATGTTCTCTCTGTGGTGAAGCATGCCAGAAGATCCATACAGCACCATAGTGATTTGTAGCACAGCTGCACTGGGACATTGGGATCACTTAAACCAAAAACTTTAGTTATATCCAAGAATAAATGATTTCTTCTATGTGTAAGATAAATAATTTGTTTGAGGAATTTACATGTTCTTAAACATATCCAATCTAAAGAAATATTTAAAAAAAAGGCCCTGTCATTTGGACCTTAGCTGGAAAGAAGCTGTGGAAACTATTAAGGGCTCCAACCAGAGTCTGAGACCATATAAATCCTATATTGAGAAAGCACCATGAGAGCTATAGCCTTTTTATGTAAATGCAGAGAAGTGCATCCAAAAATAACAGCAGGTATCACAGCATTTCATTAGGTTGGCGTAGAGCATTAGGTCTATTTGTTTATATTCTTGCATGGCTTAATGGTCATGTTAAATTTAGTGAGTTGACATAAAGGTGTGCATGGTGGGGTGGCTTATATAGTCTGTGTAAAGTGCATTGCAGGAGGTGTGCACACCAGCGAGGGGCTAGACAACCCGTCAAAGCAAATCCATTTGTCATATTGCCGCTGTCGGGCAGAAACCTTGTATTTCCATATTTCAACTTGTCATGTTTTTTTTCCCGTAAATCAATTTCCCGCAGACTTATTTGCCTCAAACCCTTTCGTATATGTTATTAGAATGCCTTATTCTTCATGCAAAATCAATTACAATAGTGCCAAACCCCAAATAATATATTTATGTGCCCAACATTTGTCCAAAAAGATGCTACGCACACCAGGTCCTTGTAGTGGTGCTGGCTCACGGCAGAAAAATCTAAAGGTAAATTGTCAGAAGACAAAAAGTGGCCGCACACACCGTTATAACCAACGTTTCGGCCAACATTTGTCAACACAATATTATAGACAAATTCAACCGACCTTTTTTTATTTTCAGCTATTTTCATTTAGAATTCAATTATTAGGTCCGTCAACGTGTTTGCCGTTACTGCAAGTGTGGCCACAGTTTCGCGTATTGGACTTTCACGCCAACTCCATATGTCGTGCTTAATTTATAATATTAATGACCATCACATCACATGGACGGTTGACGATAAATCTAATGCCAATACTCCATTTTCAATTCCGATGTATGACAGAGGAGGATATGTTCGTCAAAAGGACGGATTTCCCCTCAGTAATCAAAAAAGACATCTGATATTGCCGGATTCCAGCATCATCTTTTTACCTTGGGAAAGGTGGGCGAATCAATTGTTCAATAGCTTATATATGGCTTATATAATATCCTTCCCAAGTTTTATCAGCCTTTGGTCGTGAGGTTAAACTTTGTAAACTTCTTATTCTCATTACACATGAAAGTAGGCTATTAGCCTACTTCACTCGCTTGCCAAAATACGCTGATCTACACTACAAGTTGTCAAGTGGGTGTGCCCCGACACGTTGTAAGCTTCAGGTGAGTGATGATGTTTTTCGTCTGTTGTTTCCGGTTGCCTTTTATGGTCTTAAATTGGGTGTGAAACAATGCAAATGATCTCCACGGGAGCATGCTTGCGACTTACAAACACAAAATGTATGACATGGTTAGTGAATGAGGCCCAACATGTAATTCTGCACATGCCACTCTACTGTGATTACAAATCATCTTCTCTACGGCCTTTCTCCCTTTCTCTCTCATACACATTCATTTTCTACCTCTCTCCATTTCTCTCTCTATCTGGGACATGTGATCACAATGTTTTGTGGTTGTGCACAAGTATGAAAAGCGTAGGTGGACTACGCTGCCACAATCTCACAAAGGGAGTGAGCATGACTCACAAAGGGAGTGAGCATGACGATTGCTCTGTGATTGAAAAGTTTGAAAAAATTAGTCTCTGTAGAGGATAGAGAATTGAGGTCCGTGGCCTGCTGACAGTATGCACAAGAAATATGATTTACTGTCAGTCACACACACACACACACACACACACACACACACACACACACACACACACACACACACACACACACACACACACACAGAGACACAGACACAGACACACACTCACACACACACACACACACACACACACACACGCACGCACACAC
This sequence comes from Gymnoscopelus braueri, assembly GCF_963280865.1. Lineage (NCBI taxonomy): Eukaryota > Metazoa > Chordata > Actinopteri > Myctophiformes > Myctophidae > Gymnoscopelus > Gymnoscopelus braueri. Next base: position 34,866,863 of record NC_137617.1, on the reverse strand, counting down.
ACACACGCACACACACACACACACACACACACGCACACACAGGGCCAAACGCACAATATCCCGCCCTGCCGAGATAATGATCAATTTATGTCAAAGCATACCTGTACACTTTTTGCTGCCTTCATGTAAACACATTCTATCTAGCAAATTCCACACACAACCCCGAAACGCTGCCCCCCAAGGGACAGGAGTTATTTAACTTCTGCTGTTTTTCCCGGTGTTTGCTGCATGAGCACAGTGGGCTTTCTGTGACTGGTCACAAAGGTCTGGGTGAACCAGACCACACGGAGCCTCACACTGTGTTGATACAGTTGCCTAGCCTGAGGCTTGACAACAGATCCTGAAGAGAGGGGCCAAAGCCTTGGATGAGGCCCCTGGTGGTGACCTTCTTCCCTGTCCACCTCCCCCAGACACAGCTCTCACAGCTGAGCTCTGAGTCCAGTCCTCGTCTCTCCTGGGGTCCATTTGATCTATCATAGCCCCTGAATGAATTCTTGGCATGGGTCCCACCATTATGTGATAGAATAAAGATTAAATCAGTGGTGGAAAAGATTATATCCACCTAAGATCTCAAGAATTAATCATTTCATTTCAGTCATCTTTCCTTGGCATTGCAGCTGCAGAGTTCAATTCACATTGTAATAATTATAATGAAAGACAGGAATACATTGAAACATGTCTGAGAAGATACTATAAAAAAAACTACCCACCAGTCAAAAGATTTGCACAACACAGGAATAGACCACCCTTTGCTACGGACTTCTGAGGAAGTACATCTCTCACACATGAAGGAAAATCTGAGTCATCGCTCACTTCCAATAAATCAGATTAAATCAGATCAGAGCTCAAGCACATGCCTATGGTTATATCGTGGAATTTAGCGTATTTCCATTTAGTAAAGATACTTTCAACAGTGTCTGCCTCAGTCTGTGTAAGTTTGTTCAAAGCTGGCACAAGATTCACTATGGGCAAAGGCACTGATTAAGTAACAAAACAAAGAGGGGGGCAGAAGTTCTTTGGCATTGGTTAAGAAGACCTAGGCTGGTTTGATCAGATGTGAAAACCACTTAAAACACTAGCACCTAAAAATACTGTAAAGCCACAAACCGAAAACAACATGTCTTTTAGACCCTTGACAATACTGAAGACTGAAGGACTGCCATGGTTTAAGGTCACTTAAATTTTCATCTGAGGAATGTGGAGGCAGCATCCCTATGAGTCCCTATGGTAATGAGCAGCGTTCATTATAACTGACTACCGACTACCGTACTGTACTTAATACAATTTTGGGGTATTTTTACTTTACTGGAGTATTTCCAATTTTCTGTACTTTTACTTCTACTCCACTACATCTCAGAGGCAAATATTGTACTTTTTACTCCTCTACAATTATTTGAAAACTTTACTAGTTACTTTGTAGATTTGTATTATTATTACAAAACATACAGTAACCACTTAAGCCCTAGGCTATATACATTTCGGACATTTGAAAATAGCCGATCTACAAGCTCACAATGCGTCGCAATTCGACACATTGTGAGCTTGTAGATCTGCTATTTTCAAAAGAATTGTATACATTTTATACCTTTGAAAACTTGTGAGACGGGACATTCTGCATAATGAGTACTTTCTACTTTTGGTACTTTAAGTACATTTTGATACCAATACTGTTGTACTTTTACTCAAGTAAATATTGAATTCCGTACTATCACTTTTAACAGAGTATTTTTACATTGCAGTATTGATACTTTTACTTAAGTAAAACATGTGAGTACTTCTTCCACCGCTGGTGATTATAAGAAAAGAGCAAGTCACTTCAAACCTATTGAGTGGCAGCGTCATACCTTACAATCTTACAATTGTGTAAAAGTCTACAAATTACAGCATTAGAATGTAGCTGACTCAGACGCTCTCTGCTGACTTGTGCATGCACGATATTTCACGGCATCTTGCTTTTTACCACCGTGAAATAAAAATGTTGTGGTACACCTGATGAACTTAAGGACTTGGTCATGGTATTTGAACATTTTCCACATCAACCCATTCTGTGTACAATCATTTGATGCTTTAACTATTCTTTCCACTCATTCATTATCTTGCTTGACTACTAGGATGACAGACGAAGCCAGAATACCGTGCCTGTGTGATGAATTTGTTCTGTTCTAAGTGTCTTTCCCTCGATGACCTGCAAAAAACAAAAGAAATATGAGAAGAAATATTTTTCTCTCCCATCTGCATTGCCTCAGTCATTTAGCCACTTACGCCTGATTATATACTTCGTTGTACGATGTTGCCATGTGACAGACATAACCGATCTTACCTGCTCACAACGGGTCGAATTGGGACGCGTTGTGAGCTTGTAGATCTGCTATTTCCAAAAGAAAATAGATTGCAAACCACGCAGATCTCAGGATCCATTATGGGAACGGTGTGGCTCCAATGTGGATCTCAGACTTCACGTGGCCAGCCTGTGACATCAGTCCTCTGACATTTCTATGACATATGATTCAAATTTTCGGCAAGGTTTCAGCCCGAGCCCATTGACTTCCATTATTGATATAAATATATATATTTAAAGTATGAAACATCACAGTATGTTAAACAAAAATATGTGGAGATACTAAGTTAGTATAGCACCGATTGGTCAGGTGGTTCAGACAACTCCAGACAAACACAGACTGACTGACTGATTGACCCTCTTATAGATGGCAAGCCTCCTGCAGAGGCCCAGAGAGGGGCTGTGAAATCATGCTGGAATTTCATCTTACAGTCATACGTCATTACAATGTACATTATGACAAATCAATGTCTCTGTGTGTATCCATTCATAATTGTGCGTACTTCCAACAGGTGTTCCAGGTGTGTTCCTCACAGAGGTGCATGGGCATCCGCTGCGTAAAGACGTAGATATCTTCTTGAAACCCCCAATTTTACACATGCCCCTACGGTAAATCATAGTGCTTGGAGGCCAGTCTATTACAGTATGTCAGTATTACAAGGTCATATTGATGACAACACGGATCACCATGGGCATGGACTCTGTACCGCACTGCTCCAGACAGACAGACAGACAGACAGACAGACAGACAGACAGGCAGACAGGCACACTAGTCTATAAACGTGCATTTATAGATGACATCACGCTGCTTTGTTTATGTAATGTTATTCCTCTCCTCCTCTCTCTTTCCTCTCCCTACACTATTAAAGATCCTAAGTCCATTTCCTATTGTCTTCTTGGAAAAGAAGGGTAGCTTTTTTCCACTAGGCTACTGCTGAGTGTTGTTAAATGTGTGTATGGACAACATGAATCATGTTTTTGATACAGGGGAGCTGGTTCAATGAAGACAAATCGTTTCCTTCCAAATTTATTGAAAACAGCGTGGGGCAAGAGAGAACATTGCATTTATCAGAGCGTCATAGTGTGTCCTGCCTAAAGTATCAATGCTCAAGTTTTGTCGGAGGGAAGCTTCCCAAGGTATTCCCCGCTAATAAATCTGTGAAGATTTTTCTCTTATCCTTTTCATATATTGCAGATTTTGCATAATTGTCACCCCTACACTACAGCAATCATTGCTATCGGGCTTACAGTTGTACCTCTGAGGGTATAAAAAATGTACCTATTAAGGATACATTTTAAATGTGACCAATTCGTGAATCTCTTCTCCACACTTTACATTATTTACTTCACACTTCACACTTCTACACATAAGCGTATGTGCTGCCATGCCAACACGTGTCATTGATCGCACGTGAATGTGTTGTTCTCTCTTCAGATGTCATGTGGCGTGTGAAGAGGTTTGACCCTCTTCATCACATCAGGTCAATGGCCCAGTCCCTTGGGGGAAGAGGAGATAATGCTCTGCAAAGAACACACACCTCTAGCATCAGTCCTACACTCCAACTCTCCAGTCATGGCCTCAGCTGGATGTGAACGTGAGCTCCTCATCGGCAGCCTGTGGCCATTAATTCACAACTTAACATGTCAGCATGATCAATGCCCTTGTGTGCAGTCTGTGCGTGCGTGCGTGCGTGCGTGCGTGCGTGCGTGCGTGCGTGCGTGCGTGCGAACACAGTAAAATCTTCAGTGTTAATGTAAAAACAGGCCCAGTAGACCTTTACTTGGAACTCTTATACTGTAGGTCCATTATGGTTTAACGCTCTCAGAGTTAAACTAACACTGAGGATTTTACTGTGTACAGTAAGTTCTTCTCTGTCAGGCGTAGCATTTTCCAGAAGAAGAGATAGGGAACTCTGTGATGCTAATGGCAGTAAAACTGTCTACAAAGGTCACTTAACAATCTGAAGAATGTGTCCAGTACTGCATCGCGGGTACTGGACACCCTCATTCTGTGTGATGAATTGACCCATTGCTCTGCCCATTGGTAATACACAAACAAAACGAACAAGGCGTTTTTTTCAACGCCCTACCCATTGAGTACAGGGACCTTCCCCTGAAGAATGAGGTCATGTTGTTCAGGAACCCAGTCATCTATCAGGACAATGGACGACTCATAAATTCCCAGGGTGCAACGTTCAGTTGCACCAATGAGATGCCTGGGAATCAACACCCATACTTGCCCTTTATTTCCTACAGTACCATATCAAAGGGGTGTATAACTAGCCATCTGATATCATTAAACTGCTTCCTTCCCTAACAAGTGCTAATGGGAAACTAACACAGAAAGTTAACACCCAAATATAACCAGTCCTCCCTAATTAAATTTGAATACATAATGCAATACCGCCTAACGATATAATTTGACAACTTATTACTGAGTTGGCAGTATTTAAATATATATAATTGTATGCCAAGCCCTGAAGAAGACACTGTGTGGTCGAAACCGGTCGGCGTCTAGTGGCATTTTATTGTTTTTGTATGCCCTGTCAACCTATTACAGGCTTTTTAATCTCTTAGAGTGTGCTCGAAGTTTGCCTGTTTCGATGGGACCCCTCTTTATTCGGATATAATCGTATGTAGAGAACCAATTGGTCAAAGAAACTAAATACTTCACAAGTTACTGTAAGGCCAAACTCTGTACAAGTAAACTCTGTACAAGTAATATAATTGTCTCTTGCCTGGCGAGAGAGTATGTTTTACCCCCTGTCCGTCCGTCCGTCCGTGTGTCCGTCCGTCCGTCCGTCTGTGACCAGCTAATCTCCGCCCCCGTTGCCTTGATTGCAGCGAAACTGAGCACACAGACTCCCTGGATGCCAATTCCGAACTTCTGCCCACATTTTTTCACATGGGCCTTTTATAGCGCCACCAGGTGGCCAATTTGTGCAAAACATATTTTTTGACAGCACTCTTACAGATTTTGTCCAAAAATCCCGCAAATCGGTACACAGTATCTCTATAGTCATTAAACGAAACAGGTCTTTCAGATTTTTCATATTCCATCCTGATTGGCTAAAAATGGCTTCCGAAGTTTGCAGGAGTACTCCGTTTTGAAGAAAATGCCTCAAATCATGAACACAGCATGCAATTTCCGTGAAATTTTGTACGCATATTTCCACTATGCCGAGGAAGAAGTGGCACTTGAAAATGTTCTAATCAGCCTCATGGTGGCGCTATAACAGGCGGATTCATGTTTGTACCTATAACTGCACTGATCTGTGTAAAACTTTGTATGCGCACTCCCTAGAGGTCAAGGAAAAGCCTTTACCCTGCATTTTTCACATCTGCCTTTTATAGCGCCACCAGGAGTCCGACTTACGTAAAACACATTCTTTTATATTACTCCTTTTGATTTTATCCAAATTTCACGCAAATCGGTAAACAATATCTCCATAGTCATGTGATCAAGACGGATGTGTTTGATTTTTCATATTCCATTCTCATTGGCTAAGATTGACATCTAAAGTTTGCAGTAGTGGCTTGTTTTGAACAAAACTCCGCAAATCATGAACGCACCGTCCAATTGCGGTCAAACTTTGCACGCACCTTCACACTATGTGGAGGAACAAATGCCACCCTTTTAACATTGCCCTGTTATAGCGCCACCAACAGGTCTAATTTAGCAAAACACATTTTTTGCACAAAATGCCTCAAGCCATGAATGCAGTGTCCGATTGCCACATTGGCCTATTATAGCGCCACCAGGAGGCCACAATAACCTACCTGACCTGGTGGAGACCTGTGCTCCGAAGAGCACTTTTTCTAGCTTTCTTTGTTCTACCAAAAGATGCAAACAGCTATTTTGGCAGCCATTTATTAGCATTTTGTTCAATATGCAAATTAATTCTATGTTACACCTGGGCAGCTAATTAAATTAACAATGATTTAGCCAATAGCATTGTCAATGCTTGCAAACTGGCACAACTAAATCAAATGTACTCACTATTAATTGTATTAGCTGCAGCTGTGTTTAATCTGAAATGACAAGTCTGGAAAAGGGTCCATTTGTCTCAATTAAGGACAGTGATGACCTGTACACCTGGTAAATGGGTGACATCACGGAAGAGCTCTGGTTTGGAGAGTCAAGAGACTTAACATTGTCAAGTGCTTCATAAACTGTTTTGTTTTTTGTTTTTTTGTGGAATAACAAAGGCCAGAGCCATGGAAATAAATAAAGTAGATGTCATTAAACAGGTCCATTTTGAGGAGGGGAGACATCATGCCAGACATGGCCTTGCAAAGAATGTGCAGGAAAAAAAGAAAAAGATAGAACAACGCTGTTTAGGAACAGGAAAAACCAAGGCATCGGGAATAGCGACACATGTGAGTGATAGTTTCCGTGAGTAAACCACAAAGCAGGGATTTTATGGTATATTAGGGGTGGGTCCACTGATGGAGGCGAAATCTCTAATCACTGACGTGGTGATATAAAACAGCAGTAAGCAAGGACGTCTGGAGCCAGACCCATTCACAGTATATGAACTGGAACGTGTTTGAGTCAAGTACGGGCACCGAAATACCAGGACGGGTCCAGTCCAATAGACTACAAAGAGTTAGCGCTAATGTATGGTATTAAGCGATTAGGAGTGCAACAGTTAATCAAACTAATCAAATTTGAAAAAATACAAAATAATTAATTATTTTTCAAATACATTTCTTAGTTTTTCCTGTCATTATAGGTGACGAGTTCTCAAAAATACGTTTAGCTCGACAACGTTGTGTGATGAAGTACAACCAAGTATATAAGTGGTAAGTCAGACTAATCAATTCAGTCAAGTCGATTTAGTCATATTTACAATCCTCCCTTCGTCGCTCCTTTTAAATCGTGGCCAAACTCACATCAGCCTTTCATAATCCTGCAGATGAACGATTTGACTTTGAATACCAAAACAACAGAACAGAAAACTCTTCAAGACTACCTTCTTTTTGTGTTTAGTTACTAAAATACACTGTTGGTAAGGTAACAGACTGAGGTTTTTGTCACACTGGGACATTCATCAAAGCGGCCTTTCCTCGCTCCAAACCCCAGTTGGTGTGACTGAGAAGATTGATAAAGCCTGCGGTGGATTAGCATGACGAAGCTCCTTTAAATAGAAGCGCTGAGCAAATCACCTCGCTTTGACCTGACACAATCCTGGTCGTCACCTTTCTATAACGTGCTCATGAAAACCTTTCAGACGCCCCAGCATCTCGGACGAAGAACTGTGCCATAATGACAGTGAAAATATGTACACTTTTCCAACTTTTGTCATAAAAGACTCATCGTACCAACCATCGTTGATAAGACATTACTCTTACAATAGCAATTTTACTATCACTTTGTGATATTGTGCACATCTTACAATAGCAATAGCGATTACACAGAAATATTACAACTTCCAAAGCAGAGGGGGTTGTGAGATAGGGCATGAAAGATAAAGGCAGTGTGTTGTGGTGTAGGGCAGTCAGTTCCAGGCCCCCACCCTCCCTTCTCTCCCTCCCTTCCTAGACCACACTGTCTGCACAGCAGCCGGGCGGAACATGCCACTGACGTTTCCAGCTGGGACTAATTTGCCTATTTTTTTTTTCGTCTGTAAATTTTTATTATTATTTTTAATCATAAATGTTTCCTCTTGCGGTCATGTTAATATCTGGAAATACACTGGCGCTGCCTCGGATCCTTCACAAGTGTTTGCGTGGTGGCGTGATTAAAGGGCGCCTGGAGAGCTTGAAGTCCGGCTTTCGCGTGGGTAGGCAGAGACAGCGGCAGTGGCAAGACTTTCCAGGAATATCTCAAATAAATCAGGTGTGATAGCTGAATGGAAAAATGGTCCATATGCCATGTTCACTTTCCAAACATTCCTTCTACCAGGAAATCCAAGTTTTTACACCTTTGTCATAGAACGCCTTCTCCTGGGTGTTTTGAGAGAGAAGGGAAAAAAAATCTGTGTGTGTGTGAGTGTAAACAAAAAGTTTTTCCATGGCTTTGTTTGTTGTATTTTTCCAGGCAACAACAGAATCATCCGTTTACGCACCTCTGTCATGCTATCAGCCATCCCCTCTTTTCTCATCCCTCCACCCCGTTTCCAGTGCATTCACAACAACACTCTTGAATAATTGTAGAGGTCAGCTACAGCAGGCCAGATATCCAAACAGGAAACAGGGGAAAAAACGTGTGGAAATTATTCCGATCGAGTGAGATTGGATGACGGAAAACAGGGGAAGAGGAGACATGAAAGGAGGGTTGAAGAAGTGCACTGTCAAAGTAGAGCTTCACACCAGCGTTTTGTTTTGATTGCGGCTCTTAAAACTGGACCGCTGAAGTCACGGAGTGTGAGGCAGGAAGTCCAGCTTGATTTTTATCAGGGCCCGGGTTTAATTCTCCACAATTATTTTTAGCTCTTGCAGGACACTCGATGTGCTCAGTGCTAATGCACCGGTACAATCAAAGGTTTCCTGGTGACTGGTTTCAGCTGTGTGGGATTAGTATAGGTGAGAAACAGAGGTCCTTGCATGCAGGCAGGCCCTGAGTTGTGGTCATGGAGAGGTCTCTGTATTCACTCTGGGGCTGTTGCCATTGGAAGCTCACCGGCCTGTCGTGCCGTGTTGATGTTTGGATAGAGAAAACGTAAATGGAGTGTGATTTTTGGAAGAAAAATCGCAGCACCGATTGTGTTGTCATTTTTGGTTTTTTTTTTATTCTATTGCCAGTGGTAACATTTTTGGCAAGTTTGTATGTTTCTTCTTGTGAGGCACTCAGCAGTCAGGCGGATTAGGTCATTCTCTTTTTATAGCACCTATTTGTGTCTCTGCGCATGCACTTGACCACTGATGAGCGGCAAACGGCTTCTATCGGTCCCGAGTTTGTGTTGTCGAGTTGCCATAGGAAAAAACATTAGCAGAAGGCCTCCCCCAAATCAGAGCAAGTGCACCTCCTGAGTGCCGCACTTTGCTCAACCCCAGCCCTATATGACCAGGTCCCTGGCCCCAGCTGCAACATGTACCACAATGTGGCATGCCATTCGTGCAGATCTGTTGACCGCCTTATTTACTCTGTATACAAGAGCAAAGGAATTGGGAGTTAAACAGATAGGAAGCTGGATATCAGAAGGCTGAATGGTCCTGACTCATGCAACACTGTGGACTACCTCAGACAGGCCTAATTGAAGCCACATTCCTAAGGGTGAGGCTTGAATTCCAAGGCTGCTCCCACACACATATACACTGGACAGCACACACCCTCTTACACATGCAGGCACATGGTCAGTGACAGGGTTTCATTCACATGCTTGTAGCAAGTGAAATATCCCGATCGCATCCATGATAGTGGAAGGGAAAGCTTTCATTTCAACATCTCCGAAATCCCTTATCTCGTTCCTGAGTGACATCAGGAAGGTGTTTGCAAATTATTTTCAATTTCAACATATGCTTGCGAGTTGGTGCAGAACAAATGAGGTTGTGATTCACTGCATGTTTACATAGAGACTTCCCGCAGAGCGGCTTTGGTCGCCCAGCCTCAACAGGCCATGAAAATGCTGGGTCAAGACATCAAAGGCCTTCGCCAGATTATTCCAGTCAGGAGCATGAAAACAACACTGTGACAAATACAACTTGCATGGCAGGACAGAATGTCCCTCATCCGTTTGCATTCTGTTCTTAATCAGATTGCATATAAATGTCCCAAATGAAACCAGGCTGCTCCCCGGGAATGTGGCTTCATGGTTGCACTGGAGCTTAACACAAACAACAGGTCAACACTTCACACCATGGACAAACTTCACTGTCTTGAATAAGCAAGAATTGCTTTCAGGTGCAGTGTTTACTCTCCTCATCATAACTGACACAGGACCAATCCTGGAAACCCTGGACAAAATAGCCTTTCTCACAATTTTACTGGGCCTGGGAGAAATGATTTGTATAAAAACAGAAGCCCAAGATGAACAAGGAATTTTCAATCTTAAAGGTCCATACTACTGCCAACACTTGCTATCGTCTAATGACAGCTTTGGCCAATTTCCCCGCTAATGGCTTAATTTTTTGATTTTACGTTTGCTTATATTTTCTCCAAAGTCATTACAATGTTACCAACGTATCTGAATAATTGAGTCAACTAAAAGCGCCCTTCAGGCGTTTGGCCCCTTCCTACTAAAGTACATGAAAGCCACCGTAGCCTCCTCCCAACTGTCCCCATCACCTTTTAGTGTAAACTATATTGATCTTGTATATTGTATGGATGTAGTCAGCAATGTTCTATTTTTGAAAAGCAGAAGTCATTAGAGAATGTGTTATGATTATGTTAATTATGAAAACAAGGTTATTACAAACACTTGTTTGAATGAATGACTTATAGACAGAGCACAATCCATAAACAATGCTGTCAATTATACCCTCCTCATCTCTCACAATAAAAAACCTTCATGCTGTTGGTTGCTGGAGAAGGTGGTGTGGCCTTGACCAAACACAAACTGAGTAGTTTCGGCATCTACATAGTCCAACCAATGTCTGACATCAGGTGTGATTGGCCTGGCACTCAATGCACTCGTTGGGAAGCCGGACCAGCCAGCCAGTATAGACCAGTCCACATACAGTACTTTCTTTTAACCCTCACTAACAAGCAGTAAACAGTGAGATTTCATTGTGTTGGATAACCTATGTTTCATGTCTCTGATTAAGTTGATATTCATACGCTATTGAAATGAATGGAAAACATTGGCTTCCTAGACCAAAAGAACCACAGTATGCTTTGGAAAATCGTGAGTGCACAGTGGGTGAGTCATAATCAATATGCAAAACATGCCAGAACATTGGTGTGGTCCTTTAAGGTGCATGCGAGTGCCACAGTGGATGTGAACGAGATTACATAATCGTGTTGGATGACAGCTGAGATTCCCAATCAGAGAGGGTAACGAGCAAAATAGATCATTGGTGCTGCATTCGTCAGTGATAAATGAATCATTCCATCTCAGTTCTACCCGGTTTTATAGTACAGCCTCGGTCCCACATCAGAGAATGTCAGGCTGAACAAAACATCAAGTTAGGATAAACATTCAAATTCCAGAGGAACATCCAGTTTGGATATTCAAAGACTAGTGGAAATCTGTCTTGAAAGAGGATTCAGACACAATATGTTATTCTTGTCTTGACAATCTAGAGCCAAACCCTGCCTGTTTCTATTTGGGTATAAGGTTTTCTTTTCTTTAACACTATTGGTCCAAGCGCAGAATAATGTTATACAGTATACAGTAAATCCAAAAAGCCAGCTTGCTATTCATTTTCAGCGGGCAGTTCCAGAGTGTGCATCCTGATGACATTACTGCTTTGGGCCTCACAGGGGTTCCTGAGATGTACCTTTGAACAAGAACAGGTCATGTTCACAAATGTTGATTCAAAGGTTCAAAAATCAAAGAAACAACAACATACCTCTTTAATGGTAGTCTATGAGGCTTGAAACATCTGTGTAAATTATGAAATGTCACCTCAATAATATCACATTTATTAGCTACAGCTATTCAGTCTGTCTGATATTTCCAATACTGTGGATTACAGGCCTGTGGATCTACAATAGTTTCCTTAGTCACTGGAGTTCCTTTCTCTGCCGTGCATGCTTGGAGACTTTGGCAGGAAGCTCACATTAGTGGAATGCGTGCAAGTGTGTGCGAATGTATGTGTGCGCTTCTATGTGTGAGCGTGTGTGTGTGTGTGTGTGTGCTGTCTGTGTGCTGGGGTGCAAGTGCACACTGGCGCAGAGCCGCAGCCATGGACAGCTGTGAAAACAGCTTCCCCACACACGCCAGTCCACAACAGTTCCTGAGACACATACGTGTGGTCTAACCTAACAAGGACAGTTACAGGTGAGCTGTGCTCTCACCTGCTCCGATACTGCTGTGACATCGGGACTGCTGTGACACTTTGACTGTCAAATGTTTATTTTTAGACATTCCACAACAGCTTTTTATAGTTGTTGTGGAATGTGGAGACGCCACAGCAACCAGGGCAGATATGAGGGTTTTCAATATTGACAATGTGTCATCACTGCCTAAACATGTCTACATTGTTACACATTACGATATAAGCACCCGTAAAATATAGTTCATGTTGCTGAGCCTGTGAAATCACTAATCCTGCATTTCACTTAAGATGGTCTGTTCCTCAATTTATTTCCACATAGTGAAAGGTTCACTGTTCAGAGATTTCACTGTTCACAAGTTCAGAAGTTCATCTCATTAATTAATTCTTTGCTCTTGTATATTACAAAAGTTCATAACAGACACACCGAATCATGAGACCCTTGATTACAGCTTTTGAAGAGAGTCGATCATGCACACAAATCTACATTGTCCAAGATGCTAGGAATAACACAGCGTATCTGAATTCTGGAAGTTAGTTGCTAATTTTCTTTCATGAGGAATTCTCTGCCCTAAAATAAGACTAGAATAAGACCTCCAATAAAAGGGAAAACAGTCTTATTGCCAATCAAAATGAAGCTCCAGCTGTCAAAATAGATCAGGCTCTGTATTCTAACATTCTGTCATCAATTAATGTCATCTCATCTACCCAACAAAATGCTTTACTAATTTAATTCTTAAAATGTAACTCCCTTTACATGAGAGTTTTAAAGTTACCGACAAACCAGACTACTGTTAGTTACACTGGGACTACTACTTGGCAAAAAGTAGTTTTTCAAATGTGATGTAAATTGAACAAATGGAACAGGCCATTAAAACATCCTGGCTGCAGTATGGTCTATTTATATCAGTGCATTCAAACAAGGATTTTTTTCCTTTTTTTTTTACAGGAGGTCTAAGGGACTTTAACATGCTGCACAATTACTGTATGTCTATGGCTAACTCGCTCCCAGCAGGCAGTATAAAACACTTACCATATCATAACACCTCTCGGAGTCCGAGTAGCACTCACAGGAAATAACTAGACTAACACTAGACTAGTGAGGCTAAAAACAAAACAAAAACTCGACTAAAGACAAAAACGAACATTTTGAAATCATTTTGGGGAGGAGAACATACTGTTCAGCTACAAAATGCCTTTAAAGCAGAAAACTAGATGGACATGTGTTTGTCTGAATTTTTCAAAGAAAATTATATAATACATACATATTCACATTATTCATCTGTACTTTAATGAAGACAAACATGAACCAGCTAATTTACACTTGGAGGTGAATTGTATTTGGTGTAATGACAGGATATACTGTAACTTAGCATCCCTATTCTGGCGTGAGCGTTTGGCGAAAATAAAAGATCTACAGCACAAGCTCACAACGCAACGCAACACCATGTGAGCTTTTATATCAGCCATTTTCGGCGAAAGTAGATTTGATGTTGAGGGGAAAAAAAGATCAAACCTAGTATAGAGCCCCGGAGGACCCCGGTCAACGAGTGTATAGGGTTTAAGTGGTTATGTTGAGAACCCGGTTTAACAAAGAGTGACAGGATCTTAGTTGATCTTCAAAGTGATGCAGTCTGGTTCACCCTGCATTTTCCAGAATGGAGTAGCTATACTACTGGGATAACAAGAGTAGTGTGATGGAAAAATGGGACCTATGGCACAGTGTGTACTGTATGTATTGTGTGTGTGTATGTATTGTGTGTGTGTGTGTGTGTGTGTGTGTGTGTGTGTGTGTGTGTGTGTGTGTGTGTGTGTGTGTGTGTGTGTGTGTGTGTGTGTGTGTGTGTGTGTGTGTGTTAAAATTGTGTCTGCGTGTCGGAGCACATATACTCTACAGATGTGTGTGCAAGTGAGAGAGAGAGAGAGAGAGAGAGAGAGAGAGAGAGAGAGAGACAGACAGACAGAGAGACTGAGAGAGAGAGAGAGAGAGAGAGAGGGAGGGAGAGAGAGAGAGAGAGAGGGCCGAAAGCAAGACAGATGGAGAGAGAGCGAGAGAGATTCTACATGTGAAAGGCATCTGGATTTGATCAGCGTTTCCCACTGAACTGCAGAAGGCCTGGTTGTGTGGTCATACAGTGTGTGGCAGTGCAGAGGGGATCCTGCTGTGTTCATATGGCCTGTAGAAGTGGCCTGACTTCAGGACATCTGCAATAATACCTGTCCACCCACAGTACTGTATTGCACATGGCACAGAAGTTAGCCTTATACTTGACTGAGGGGAGTCCCTATACTATCTTTGCTGAAAATAGCCGATCTACAAGCTCACCATGAGCTCGGCTATTAAATCTACTGTATATCTGCTATTTTGTGCAATGGTTTTCCCAACAATACGGCTGCTGGGGTTTAAGTGCTTCATGTGAAACCTATAGCGCCCCTATTCTGGGGGCGAACGTTCTGTGAAAATAGCCCATCTACAAGCTCACTGTTTGTCTCATGGCGATGAGATGTTAGCTTGTAGATCGGCTGTTTTCGGTGAAGAAATGTGTTGTGTATAATGCACCAAGTGGCCTACTGAGCCAACTCAGGCCAGGTTTACTAAGGGTTTCAGTGGTTAAAGTCCCCCAGGTGACAGATACAAAAGGTACATGAAAGTGATGACGATGGATGATGATATAGACTCAAGAGGAAGCCTGTTTCAATTGGTCGGCTTAAAGAGGAGAGACATCTCATTGTGGAAATCATCAGGTGAGAAGATGAAAAACAATATGCCACGTAACTACATTGACCCTATATTCCCTAATTTGGGCATGTCATTATAGGCGACCATTCGGTCAAAATAGGTGAAAATTCTGCAAAGAGATGCGTTGCAGCACATTGTGAGCTTGTAGATCGGCTTGTAGATTGGCCATTTTTGCTGCGCGACGGCGTCGTGCGCAGTTTTAATTTTGACAGCAAATTTTTATGTAGTTTAGTCATACTCGTTTGAATAAATTTGTATTTAGTTTTAGTCATATTTTAGTCATCAGATTTTTTTTGTTTTAGTCTAGTTTAAGTAGACTAAATATAATATTTTAGTCGACTAAATCTACAGTTGATTTTGTCAACAAAAATGTATTTTGACTAGGCCTTGATGGCGTCGTAATGGCAGATTTTACACTTGGTTGCATGCCGAAAATAGCCGATCTACAAGCTCACGCGTTATGCGTCGTTCGTCATGCAACGATGTATAATTCAGGCTTAAGTGGTTAAGATTTCCCCCCCGAAGCCTTCGGAACGAAGCAGTGTTTACACACTAGGAAGGAAACGCGAAGACGTGAGAGAACTGAAAACAAAATTAAATTGAAAAACTGTCTTCATTCAAAACAAGACAGTCAGGGGAGACAGATAAATATTTGTGGGTAAAGTAGCCGTCTTCTCCCATGTGTTGAACTGGGGAATAAAATTCAATTACCGAGTTCA
This sequence comes from Gymnoscopelus braueri, assembly GCF_963280865.1. Taxonomy (NCBI): domain Eukaryota; kingdom Metazoa; phylum Chordata; class Actinopteri; order Myctophiformes; family Myctophidae; genus Gymnoscopelus; species Gymnoscopelus braueri. The sequence goes on along the minus strand of NC_137617.1, from coordinate 34,851,184 downwards.
GTGCTGTCAGTAGGAGCACATGTAAACAGAAGGGAGAACGTGAGTCGGTTAGCCCGGGTTAAGCAGTGTTGCTGTGACTCAGACACGATTGCGTGGCCTCCCCAGCCCCTGATATCTCCACTCATTAATGTGTGGCATGAAGGGGAAAACACATGGCAACAATGCGCCTTGGCTGCCTCGCGCAAGTTTATAAAGCTGGGGAGAAACCAGACACGCAAACGGACACCGGCTCACTCACTCACGGCCTCTCCCATTTACGTCTGCATGCCTGTGCGTGTGTACGTGTACAGTGTGTGTGTGTGTGTGTGTGTGTGTGTGTGTGTGTGTGTGTGTGTGTGTGTGGGTTTGTATGTTAGAGTAAAGTGGCTGCTGCATTTCATTTTTCAACATTCATCTGCCCGCTCTGTGGCCTTTGAGGTCCAGCTCATGTCCACCGGAGCTGCAGATGTATGCTAAGTAGTAGCAGAGCGCTCTCTCCCTCTCTCAAAGCGCTTGGCGGAGTGAGGCCGCCCACCGAACACAACGCCCATACCAGACGAGTGCATCACCCCTGTTCGGAAAGAATGAACACATTGCTTCCTAATGTGTTCCCAATGAGTGCAGGTATTTGTGAGGGAGTCAGTGATCTGTGATATAATTGGTTCTTCAAACTAGGCCATGATGCTTTACAGGCAAACCCTCTCTTGCTGTGACATCCACACAGAACGCAGGGACAGACATAACAGTCGTTTAGTAAACAACTGGGCCTGGCTTCCAATCAATACGCCCAACACACAGTAATTGAGCAAAAACAAAACAAAACAAAAAAAATTCCAAAACAAAAAGCCACTTTGATGAAGAAAAATCCTCCCTCATTCTTTCAAAAAGACAGAACATACTGACAACAAACCCTTTTTTCAAAAGGGTGATCATATATGTACAAGTCTGAATCAACCCCCCCCCCCCCCCCTCTATTGAAATTGGGTCAGGGCTGTCTGATGCAACAGTTTTAGTGACGCAAACTGCTGGTCCCACTGATTAGTGTCCAGCTGAGATCAGACAGCGAGAGGACATCAGGACCACTCTGTAGCCCCTTAAAAACATCCCCTTTAATTATTTTTGTAAGTGTAAGTGGACAAGTGAGTGGAAACTATGCGCACTCCGGCATCCCCCCGCAGGGGAGTGGGGCCTTTAGCTCATGGCACGACGGTCGGGTGGGATACATTTACACATCGGAGGGGCCTGTTCAGGAGGGCAGGATGAGGTCTGGGTAATAGGACGGTACACAGCTAAATTCTGAGCCCCCTACGGATCCAATTTTACTAGAGTTAAATGAACCCAGGATTTAGCTCTTCCGTAACTGGCCAGCTCTGGCCCGCACTCCACAGATCCAGTCAGCTCTGACTGTGACCGCCCCCCCCGACCATGGACAGCATGATAGGCTGTCATCTGTCAATCTCTCCATCCATCCATCATCCGTTATTGACCCTTAACTACATCTGTTTTCTTCTCTATTTATACCGCCGCGCTCCTTACATCATGATGAATGTGTGGCCTATCTATCACCCTGTGTCCTCCGTCTCCCTCCCCTCACCGTCTCTGTCAGCCCCGCTCTCTTTCTCACGCTCTCTCTCTCTCTCTTTCCTCTTCCCTCCCCTCTCTCCCCTCCGTTCCTCACCTCAGCATCTCCACCGCACACCCTGTCCCGGTCAGCCTCTCATTACATTCACCCACCAGAATGTGGAAGGGCTCCACTTCATGCGAGGAGAAAACCACAAGTGTTGTTCTGCCTGGAGAGAACCCAGAGAGACGCTGCGAGAGAGAGCGCGAGAGAGAGAGCGTGCGAGAGAGAGAGAGACAGAGAGAGAGAGAAAGAGAGAGACAGAGAGAGTGTAAGAGTGAGAGTGAGAGTGAAAGGTTAGGGATCTGCCTCAGTCTGCACTCAACCTGACTTTTCACAGACAGACAGACAGACAGACAGACAGACAGACAGACAGACAGACAGACAGACAGATGCAGAGACCAGGATCGAGAGATAGATAGATAGATAGATAGATAGATAGATAGATAGATAGATAGATAGATAGATAGATAGATAGATAGATAGATAGATAGATAGATAGATAGATAGATAGACACTGATTGATCAAACGATTGACAGAATGATTAATAGACGGATACATTAGATAGGTAGACAGACCCTTTTGTTTGCTGACTTTTGGACACAAAACTGTAAAAGTAAAGTATTACAGAGCTCATCAGCCTCACATGTGATACAGAAAATTGTTTCTCTTGCAGATGAGTGGTCACTGTATGTATGTGTGAATGGGTGGTTGGGGGGTGGTGGTGTCAGAGAGACTGAGTGCAACAGAAAGGCAAAGATAAGACAGAGAGAAAAATAAATAAACATATATAGATGTGGCTGGTCACTAGGCTGCTATTTGCCTCCATGTCAGGTTCTCTCAGGATGCTGGCACGCATCCCTCACATTATGAGGCTCCCGGCAACCCTGCCAAGAAACCCCGGTTCTAGAGTACAGTAGTGACCAGAGCTGTGCATTTATGCTGCAGAGTCTGAGAATTAGTGTGAGTGGGTTCATGGGACTACAGTACAATTCGGGTAGAGGTGTCTAAGGTTTGAATATGGATTAAATTGGCTCTGTAGCCCTGGGTTCTCAAAGGCGGTATAACCATTTCAGGTTATGGTTCAGATTCCCATAGCTTTGTTTGATCATTTGGCACGGCAGCACTTTTACCCACTTAAACCTAGTTGACCCGGGGTCCCCCCAGGGGTATTTACTTGTTTCCCTCTACACCAAATCTCTTTGTCGAAAATAGCCCACCTACAAGCTCACCACACGTTGCAATGCAATGCACTGTGAACTTGTAGATCAGCTATTTTTGCAGAATGTTCACCTATTATGACATGCCTGAGGGACACCATTTGGTGTATGGGTGCAACAGGTTAATTAAACTAATCAACTGATTATCAAAAATATATATTCGTTAATCAATCATAAAAAAAGTACAAACAGTGAAAATAGCAGACTGCAAGCATCACAATGCGAAGTGTTGAGAGCTTGTACATCTGCTATTTTCACTATTTTTGCACGACACCATTGTGCGACGAAGTATAAAATATGTCTATAAGTGGTCAATCGATTCGTTATATTTAAAATACATAAAAAACCTGCTTCTCGCTTAGCGATTTATTCAAAAACTGTTCAATAGAATAATAGCTAACAAAATAATTGATAGTTGTGCCCTCCTCAGTCAGGCATGAGGTTATCAATACCTCCTACTATAATAACAGAATATACACTTACAAATTCTGTGTGAAACTGTGAAAATGTGAACATTTTATATTCAGTGGAAAGAAAGTCGAAGTGACTTGCCTTGAGGATACTGGGACTCAGTATTCCAACAGGTCGATGTACCTAGCCAACCTTTGCAGACCATAACCATAAGCATAACCAGAAATCATTTCATTATTCTGTTGGTGTGCTTTTATTTGTCTGGTGACTGCATCAACGAGGTATTTGCTGTTCAGCCCTGCTCATGCCAAGAAATACATAACAATGAATAACTCAGACGGCTTTTAAAAGAATAAAAAGGTTGTATTGATTTCCCAAAGAATGCATCAAGTCAAATGGGCAGGCACAACTCACACTTAAAGGAGTTTCAGGTTCATATAAAGAGGGATATGTTTTTCCATGTCATGTCTCATTTGCTTGTTCAACAATCAAAACCAACTCAATAGGGCCCAATAATTGACTCCAGTCCTGAGAGAGAGAGAGAGAGAGAGAGAGAGAGAGAGAGAGAGAGAGAGAGAGAGAGAGCTACTCTGATTTATACTATGAAATATCTATAATCATCGAACAGACATTGTTAAGCCAAAACGGAAGGCAAGGATTCAATTAGAATGCACCCTTGCGAAGTATTCTTCCACACAATAATGTGTCTGTGGCCTAACAAGAAACACAACCTATTAAGCTCTTTCTAATGAGATGAATACTTACCTTCTAGCCTGCAGCGTTCCCCTGCTTTGTTCTAGTGGGTAAGATTTACTATTTGGTCGTTAGTTCAAAGTCGTAGCCATAAATTCTTCATTTAGAAAGAGGACAGGAGAAGTGAACTGTACCCTTGTTATGATCTGATTTCCTTGCCTTTATGGCCACAGATTAATAAGACAAGCACTGGAACACCCTCAAAGTTCGGTCTCGGCTGTTCTGCACTTTCACGTCCCATGAAGTGAAAAAAGAAGGGAAAAGATGATAAATTGCATTTTAGGATAGAAAGCTTCATGAGGGCATGTTGGACACCTGCCTGCCTGCTGAAGCTCTTGGGGGCAACGAAGGAGGCTTGGTTTGGTTGGATTACTGATCCTGAGGCCATGACACCATACAGCAAATATTTTCACACACTGTCGAAGTGTTACTACAAGAGACTATACTCTGTGTAAATCATTCCATATGGATGCTTACTGTCCAGAATTATTATAAGACATCTCAAAATGCACATGCCATGTTTAATGGCTGTTTTAGAAAGGATTGTTCACAAAAAAGAAAATTATGTTTATCTGTTGTTGCTTATTGTACGTACAGTACTGCATCCCATTCTGCGTGGTACACACCTGCACTTTAAAATCCTCCTCAGTGTTAATTTAACACATGAAACCAAAAGGAACAAATGGGTGCACACTGAGTACAACCGCGACAGAAAAGCACAAGCTAGGTTCAAACTGAAACATTCACTGTGAAACAGTGTGTTTTTTCAACAGCATGAAAGTCCAGTGGTTCTCAAAGTGGGGTTGGGGAACCCCAAGGGGTCCTTAAGGAAGTTCCAGGGGGGTCCCCAGCAAAATTACTTTTTTTCCCCAATAATATTTGAATAGATTTTTTTATATTTTATCAGGTCAAAGTTCGTGTCAGATCCTGTGTCTAGGTGAGACATGACCTTTGACACGATAAATGTTTCAATAGAAGAGCAGGGAGACAACATACAACATACTCTACCATACAGATTGGACAAAATTACATTTTTATTAATAAAATAAAAAAAGTTACATCAATTTAACCATTTTAACTACTGTATTCAGCTATTCGAAAATAGCCAATTGACAAGCCGATTCACAATGCTTTGTGAGCTTGTAGATCTGCTATTTTCAAAACATTTAGAAAGATTTTAACAATACAAATCTAACCGGGGTCCCTGACACTAAATCTTTTCAAATGAGGGTCAGCGGCTAAATGCTTATCATTTTGGGGGTCCTTGACATGAAAAGGTTTGAGAACATATTTGCTAGTCCACTCACCCACAGGGGGGTGGTTTGAAGAAGTGCAATTATACTGAAGGTGGAGGGGAACAAAGTTCTGACTAAGCAGCCTGCGGCTACAGACCTCCTGGACAAGGTTTTCTTAACTGAGGGACCATATGGTCCATATTGCATGCTAATGAGCACTTTGTTTCACCGTGTTTAGTTTCTAATATCAACACATTATAATGATTTAAACAGCGGATCTGACTGCAAAGCTGGATCACAGACTGCTTGATCCTTTTTTTGGTGAAAAACGGCCTTGATCGAGGCTAATACTTCTTATCAAAGTCTTAAGCATTGATCGTTTTGAGGTGTTGCTGATACACGCATGAGATATGTCATAGTTTTTTTTATGAAGGTTCATGTGCACATTAAATTGGCCGCCCTCATTTAGGATATCGTGTGATATGAATAAATATTGTGCAAGTGAAGACTGGATAATGTGTGGGAGCGAGGGAGCAATTGTAGGAAAATATCATGGAAAATATTAGCAAATCGGAAAATGTTACAGGTAGTTGGAATCAAAGAGATATTGTAACAATATAATGCATTCTGCGCTCGTGATGACAAATCTTCCAGAACAACATGAAATCTCACCCCATTCTCTCATTCTCTCTCCTTCAGATACACACGCATAAACACGTGCACGCCGGCGCACAGTGAGGATTGTTTCCCTAATGAGTTGGTTTGGCTGGACTTGAGTTACGGGCATGAGCGCACACTGGGACCTCACCCCAGCCGAGCCTGCAGCCTGAGAGAGAGAGAATACTGAGTGTACCGCGAGCCACGGGCTCCCAGGCTCCTGTGCTGACTGATTTAGCAGCACAGGACAATTGATTAATGAGACATTAGGTGACCCCGGCAGGGGACACGTGGTTGGTTATCATGCATGACCCCGTCACAGGCGACGCACTGTTCTCAAACCAAGTGCCTGAGTCAAAACACAATCCTGTTTCTCTGTTTTTATAGGTCACTATGCTAGATGTGTGTTATTCTGCCCATCGGTCTGTCTTTCCCTCTGCCGGAAAGAATTGAAAGCCAGAAATGTTGCACTATCCACTGTGGCAGAAACCTAGTTTATTTATTTGTTTATTTTCCTTTTGTAGTTTCACATAGGATTGAATAGAAGAGACACAGGAATCAGATAGCAGAGAAGGGGGAATGACATGCAGCAAAGGGAATCATCAAACCACGTCATCAAACAAAATATCACGTGGTCGATGCACTACGCAGTTAGCTCCCACCGGGTCCCACCGGGGCCCTATATTTCCTATCCTCCTCTCCACCATGCCCTGTCTGGCACTTAAGGGTCTTTGCATTCTCACTCGCTTTCTGTCTACATAGCTTAGATGTTAGCAGTGTTGTTGTTGACTCTATCAGAGGGCCCCGCTGTCATTCGACACATGCTCACTGCGCTTACACCAGCGCTGTGCACTGTCACTCTGGATGATGGCGTCCGCTTAGACGCCTACATGGTCAATTGTAAGAGCGAAGGAGAGTAATTCTAAGGAAGAGAAAAAGAGACATGCAGAAACACATGGATTGATATAGAGAGAGAGAGAGAGAGAGAGAGAGAGAGAGAGAGAGAGAGAGAGAGAGAGAGAGAGAGAGAGAGAGAACAAGAAGAGACAGTGTTAGGCGGGGGAGCGAGTAATTACCTGCAGCTGCTGTGCTTAGTTGGGGGGTATAAATCTGTAACCACATCAGAAATTATCCATAAAATTTACAGCTTAGGAAAACCATGTGTGTGGCTCTTTAACACTCCTTAACCTACAGAGCCCTCTTTTACTATGCCCCGGAACAGAAACAGTGGGGCGAACCAACGTTTTAGCCCCAACTACACAGTGACACATGTCGCATAAATCTTTCAAGGAAAAAAAAGAGACAGAGAGAGATAATGTTACCATTACTCCTGTGTACACCCGTATACTCTCAAAAATAGGTAAATAAACTGCTAGCAGACTTAAAGCCCGGAGTGGCCTATCAATCAATATAATGAGTCTATATGACTTCAAGACAGACTTATGAGGACTTGTCCCAATATATATATATATATATATATATATATATATATATATATATATTTTGTGTGTGTGTGTGTGTGTGTGTGTGTGTGTGTGTGTGTGTGTGTGTGTGTGTGTGTGTGTGTGTGTGTGTGCGCGCTAAAATCAGCCAGAGGCTGTAAAACGAGAGAGAGAAAAAAATAATAACTTACTGTCCAAGACTGGAACCGTTTACACATGTGAGATCAATAAACTTGTCTATCCATCCATTTACCAGTCTATGGATTCTAAGTTATTATATGCGGTTTTGAGCTACATCACCTGCTATGCTGACAGGCTGCGGATATGGACAACGATATGGACAACGATATGGACAACGACCCCCAGGTCCTAATAAAGAGACCATTACGACCAGTGGGATGGCTAAATGAGGCATGCAGTTGGCTGCCTAGACTTGGGACATGGCTGCAAAGCAGGAAGGTCACTGCCTCTGCTCAAAGTGTTGTTTTTTGGGCAGCTTGGCATATTTTTCACTGATGTGAAATTGAAATATTGAATGCATGAATCTGTGAAAATTTGCGAGGGTTTTAACCCATGAAGACCTGAGGCCGATTCTACAAATGCCTTCTAAAACCAGTAGTCCCCCAAAATGGTATGTATTTGGCAGCGGACCCCCCATCTGAAAATATTCTGTGCCAGAGACCCCCCAGAAGAGAATGTTTAAGTAAAAAAAAAATTAAAAAAAAAATCTAAATCCTAAGAGTTTTCTGAAAAACGTATGTTGCTATAGCTAAAATCTAAAATGACACTTCCCCGGGTATAATGGGTTAATACATTTGATTAATGGTGTGAACATAAAATCAATAAACCAAATGCAGCCGATGGCGCAAACCCTGCCCACAACAACAATTCTTGTTCCGTGTCTCTAAATTGTGGTGCTTTCCGACCCAAAACTTTCATCTCTTCGGAGCAGCCAGCTGATCAATCCCTCCAAGTTTCGTGAAAATCCTCCCATCTGTTACCAACTCATCCTGCTAACAAACAAAATAACAAACACACACATGAACAGACAGGACCCTGCCACGCATTTTGCTGCCTTCTGTATAGTGTAGTGCAGCTCTCTCATAGCTGCAGTATGGTTTCATCCGGCAATGTCAGCTTCATGGCTCAGGGCAAGCGTACATGTCTGACGTGTTATCAGGGTTTGATATGCTGGGGTGGGGCTCCATGCTTCTGCTTTTGAAATCCACCCTCTGGTCATTCATTTTTATCGCTGGTGGGGATATGTTTCATCCTGCTTCTGGCTAGACTGCCGAGGACTCGAGGGAGTGATGCACTCAGGGAATCGGTTGGATCGGCGTTTGTCCTAAAAATATAGATCAATCTGTAGGGCGTAGTAGCAAAAACTGTGTTTCGTAGAAAACGAAAAATGGTGGAAAAGGTGGAAATGGGCGGGGCCTATGTGGGGAGTTGCATGATGATCCAAGTTTTGAGTACGACCTACAGTTCAAGAGTTATAGGCCAAAACGGGAAGCAGCCTGTTATAGCGCCACTATGAGGGCGATTTGAAAAATGTGGGGTAGAGGTTGGTCTACTTGGTCTACTCTACTGGGAGTGCGCGTGCAAAGTTTCCCACCAGTTGGTCCAGCAGTGCCTGAGATTAGCTGCTCAAAGATACTGTATGCACGCGGGAAGGAATGGACGGACAGGGGTGAAAACATAATCTCCTCCTCCCTGCCGTTTTGGCCTGATGGAGAAAGAAAGAAAGAAAGAAGGAAAGAAGGAAAGAAAGGAAGGAAGGAAGGAAAAATAGTGACAATAACATAACAGGGCTCTCTCAAGAGACCGAGTCAACTAATTAACACTGAGGATTTTACTGTGCAGAACTGTGGACGCATCTGTCCCCAGGAGGATCCCAGCCAAGGCCTTACAGCATAGTGGACGGGAGGAGGTAATAAAGCTGTTTATTGTCTCAGGTGGGGTAGCATGTCTAATGCTGCAGCGGTTGTGCTGTTAGGCCCAGCTGGGGGGAACCAGCCCCATCCGGGACCCTGCCTGAGGGCCCTCTTCCCAACTCACCATCAGGGGACCCTTCAGCTCTAACCTCTGGCCTTGGTTGAGTCACAGTATGTGAAACAGATGAAGTGAGTCCTGTTCAGTCAAAGTATACATGTGTGTGCACTACAGGTTCTTGATTGGGCAGGAGGATCCTATGGGGAAGGCATTCAGTATGTATCGCTAATTCTAGTTACATCTAGCCATATTAAATCCTCAATACCGTCATTACATTTGCGGTGCTGTGTTTTGATGTTCAATGTCAAAGTTTTGATACAGTATTTGACCAAGATGCCCCGCAGCGACTAGAATGTTGTGAATGTCAAAAACAATGGGCACTGCTGTTTTCTGTTTTCACGCTAACCCCAGCCAATCATCACGTATACTATTAATAGCTCGACTCTGGGGCATAATACATTTTAAGGGTTATATATTCACCTTTTACAAGTTATGGAAAATGAATATTTTTTAGCTTGGAGATGAATGGTTAACTGCGACTTTTCATAGGGCTGTCATGTTGTATTAGGTCATCAAACATTTAAACAAATGAAAAAAAGAGACAGCTCACAAGACACAGATATGCCTGAAGAGGGTAGTAAAGAGAGAAAACGAGAGAAATGGAGAGACAGTGAGTCAGTGTGACATAAAGGATATGTGTATATATATATATGTATATATATATATATATATATATATATATATATACACGCACGCACATGCGCGCACACACACACACACACACACACACACACACACACACACACACACACACACACACACACACACACACACACACACACACACACACACACACACACACACACACACACAATTTATTTACTGTATATTTTAAATAAATAACAATTCATAACTTTTTGTACAGTTGTATATATTGCAGTAATAATGTGTGGTTCACAATATCCCAAGGCACGGAACCTCGGAACACAGTTCCACTGGTCTACTGTATGTTGGCCAAGTGTGCATTAGGCCTTCCCTGACAGCTGCCTGCTCTCCACCACTTTGACCCTGTCTGCTGATGGTTTGCCCTCAGCCAAGCCCTACTGACTCTCGCCAGACCACCGCACACTGGCAAGGGACTGAATCAAGAGTGGCTGCAGTGGTTATAGCCCCCGCCCCGGGGACAGTGGCTGCATCAGGCTACTTTCCACTTCCCTCATAGCTACTTTACTTGAACCGAACATCCCAGTGCAGAGATCTTGTCCAAGGCCCATAAATCTCTTTATTAGCACACAGCCTTTATTGCTGACAGAGTTGTGTTCACGCCGGCACGGCTTCCCGATATCTCCTCATCCTCTCCACAGTCAACAGACTCAACACTCACTTCAGGGGTTCCAGGTCGGCAAAGATATATATTCCCCCTCAATTCTGCTTCAGTGTTTCTCACTCAGCTGACTGGGGTTCACAGAGTTCCTCTGGCTCCCAGTGCATGCTGCTCCATAGTCTCAAAGTCTCTGATCTTACTCTGCGTCTTGGCCTGCAGATATCCCAGCTCCTGTCCTGCCCTACTCTGATTCCTGCCTTTGCTGTTGCCCACCCATGCTCCAGAAGACTGCTTCACATCCAGTTTCTCCTCAATCCCCATAACGACAGTTCATTGTCATCAGTAATCATCCGGGGGCAATTAGTTATAGAGCAGGAAACACTGTTTGGAAGTTTCCCTAAGTTAACATCGAAAAGGCCAACATGATGGGAAGCAATGCGGTACTTATCTCCAGTTGTGAACCAAAAAGGTATATGTCCCAAAGTTGCTGACTTGACCAAAAAAGCAAGTGGAAAGCATGGAAAAAACGCAAATGGCTGGAAACACTTACAAGCCACTCTCCTCCACTGTTTCAATCTACAAATAAACTCCAGAGGATTTTCCAAAGCTGTGTAGAAGTGAGATGAGAAAGAGAAGGGGATTGGGGGAAAGAAAAACTGACCTTTAATTTGTCTTTCTCATGCAACACGCGTTTATGTTCACATTAAATGCACGTTGACCTCATTTGCATTTTGCACCAAACGCAATACCGAAAGGGCACAAATTCCACAGGTCATGTCCAGTAACTGAAAAAAAGAAAGACAAATAAATATTCACAAATCATTCATGGACATAGTTTAATCAGGAAAGTTGTGCTTCCAGCCTGTGGTCAATGGGTTACATAATATCAACAAAAAACATCCTCAAAATAGCCCTGTTAAACTAGGTTATGCAGTGATATGCTGTGTGATCCAATAGTGAAACCACCGTGTCACTTTTGACCCACTGTGACGCAAAATGCAGAAATCCTGACAAACGAGAATTCCGTAACCATCATGATATCCAGCACAAAGTGAAACCATCTGGGCGTCCGGGCGGCACAGGGGTAATGTTCGTGCCCACCACTATGGATAATGGGATTCGATTCCTCCACGGTGCCTCTGGCTTGGCCGGGTGCTTCAACGAACACAATTGGCCGTTTTTTTGCAGATAGGAGCAGGGGAGGTCGATCTCTGTCGCTGCACAAGCGAATCCTACAGGTCTGTTCAGCACTTAGCAGAATAGGGAGGGATATCGTGTTCCTCCGTACACATTACAACCTCTCGGTAAAACTCCTAAGAGAAATTGTAATAGTAACAGATTTAAAAATAAAAATGAATAGATGAGCGCATTGTCCATGGTTAAATGAGACTTTGACCCTAAAACTCTTCAGGCCAGTCATTGCTGAAAGGACGTTTAATGTATAATGAAACTGTCCACAGGCATGTACGCAGAGTCTCTTCAGATGGCATGTACGTAGAGTCTCTTCAGATTGTTGTTTTTGGCACAAATCTTCCTGGAAATACCAGTGCAACACTCTTTGAACCACTCCAAGCAAATGCACAGTAAGTGTCAATTATCTCTCCTCTCTCCTTCTAGATGAAAGCTGTATAGTGTTACAGTGTAAGTGATGTGTGTACAAAGTTGCTCAGGACGACAGCATAGAAGGTTGTTGTTTCCCCCATTCTGCCCTTAACCAGCCACTGATTGATTGTCACAGTCTCACTGATTGTCTTTAAGGCTGTTTCGACATGCCCCACGTAGTGCACTTCGCTTAAATGGATAGATAACGATGTATAAATTAAATACACAGTGTTTTGACAGCGAGTGGCTCTAACCAATCACTGTGATTCTCTGCTCCATCTTTAAAAATCATTATTTGTGAATGAGCTTCAAGCCTCATCAGGCAGTCTAAACAGTGCGGTGTTGATCACTTTGCTGGCTGTGTCAAAGGGGTATTTTCACCTCGGCATAGAGAGTAATTGAAAACAAGACTCAGACTTCCATCATGGAAACCTACTGTATTTATTCAAACCAGAGGAGATGTCAGCATGCTATAGGCCCATCTAAAATGCTGAATTTCTAATTCATGCTAAAATTGGTAGAAAGCTCACCCAAAAGAATACTGTCAATCTGATAGGAAACTTTGGAGCTGATCAAGCGTGTCCAAACCATACTGGTATAGTCCAAGCCGCAGAACTTAAAGTCAATGGTATTTTTAGTGCAGCTGGAATCAAATCCTTTGAAGCAAAATATTTCCAAGACATTCTGAAAGGCTGGATCACATTGTCCAATACATGAACTTTGGCAGATCAAAGATTGGACATGAAATGACTGATCATGTTTCTCAAACTTTGAAAATTACATAATTGTGTTAGAAAGTACAAGATACAAAGTAAACTCTAAACCAAAACTTTAACTCGGTGAAGACAGACTTTGAAGTCTGCTCTGCACAAGCATGGCTGCCTTGATAATGTATTATTAACTGAGAAAACACAGGCCTATTTTTATTGAGGTACCTGACAGGCTGTTTACACTGGTTGTACAAAAGGCAGTAAACAGCACAAATGGACTTAGGAAATTGTGTTTTGTTGGTAAATTGCAGCCACCTAGATTTTATAGATTCATACTCTCAGGGTGGCACTATAAAACAAAGTGTTTATCATTCATTTAATCTATGATTAAAGCCAAGCAGGTTAATAGATGCCTTTGATCTGTTTACTGCTCATCTGTTAAGACACTCTGATAACGGATGCTGTAGGACTGCACACCGCATTGTTTTAGCATACTGAATTATTGAGAAATTATTCTTGATAGCATTACAGCCAGTGTTGATCGTTTATTTATTAGTTTATTGACTTATTTAAGGAAGCATAAATCAACAGGAGACAAATCACAAGGAGATAGAGGATGTGAAAAGCAGTGACAAGAAAAACGAGTGGAAATGGAAACCTCCAGCGTTTGCCAAATGGCCCCGTGTAGTTCTGGGCCGGGATAAAGTAGCTGTTTCCCCTTGGTGGTGCTGGGGTAGATTAGCATCACATCACAGCCTCATGAGCCATGACATAAGAATGCTTATGAAACTCAGACACAGTACATAGCCGTTGCTTCTGAATGAAACAAGAGACACAGAGTAATCACTGGAACCTGACGGGTCCTCAGCCAGAGCAGTGCGCCTGAAATTCCCTCTTGACCAATGTATTTCTATCGGTTGGTTCTTGTATACTTATTACTTAACATACAGTATGCATATACTGTATATACTGCATGCTTGGTATGATTGAACATCACAATTCAAACAAACACTTTTCAAGGTTTCAGATATAATTTTAAAGACAAACAAGACAAGTGTTAACCTAGATCTGGTGTATCATTCCAAGTAGGGCACACGCATGCACGCATGCGCACACTGTGGTGTAAGCTAATAAAGAGAACAAAGCCTAGGATAGGGTGACAAAATAGAGTGTCATTTATCCCTCTAGATCCAAGTGCAACAGACTACAGAGAACATGTTGAAAAGGCTGAAGGACAGGATGTGCTCCCTTGTTCCAATTAGAGCTAGACCAATATTAGTTGGGTCGATATATATAGGCTATTATTGTCTCCACCAGGCCGAAAGGCATGGCGAGAGAGTATGTTTTGCCCCCTGTCCGTCCGTCCGTCTGTGTGTGTGTGTGTGTGTGTGTGTGTGTGTGTGTCCGTCCGTGTGTCATTCTGTCATTTTGTGGACAGCTAATCTCTGGCACCGTTGGCTTGATCGCAGCGAAACTGTGCACACACACTCCCTGGATGCCAGAGCAGAACCTCTGCTCCAATTTTTTTTCACATGGGCCAAAAATCCCCCAAATCGGTACACAGTATCTCTATAGTCATTAAAAGAAACGGCTCATTTCAGATTTTTCATATTCCATCCTGATTGGCAAAAATTGTCTCTCAAAGTTTGCAGGAGTACTCCGTTTCGAACAAAATGCCTCAAATCATGAACACAGCATGCAATTTCCGTAAAATTTTGCACACACATTCCCATTAGGCAGATGAAGAAATGCCAATTGAAAATGTTCAAATCAGCCTCATGGTGGCGCTGTAACAGGCCGATTCGTGTTTTTACCTATAACTGCACCGATCAGTGTAAAACTTTGTATGCACACTCTCTAGAGGCCAAGGAAAAACCTTTGCCCTGCATTTTTCACATTTGCCTTTTATAGCGCCACCAGGAGGCAGACTTATGTAAAACACATTTTTTGATATTAAGCCTTCAGATTTGATCCAAATTTCACGCAAATCGGTACACATGATCTCTATAGTCATGTGATCAAGACGGATCTGTTTGATTTTTCATATTCCATCCTGATTGGCTAACATTGACATGTAATGTTTGCAGGAGTGGCCCTGAACAAAATGCAGCAAATCATGAACGCAGCGTCCGATTGCGGTGAAACTTTGAATGCACATTTGCACTACGTTGAGGAACAAATGCCACCCTTTTAACATTGGCCTGTTATAGCGCCACCAGCAGGTCAAATTTAGCAAAACACATTTTTAGAACAAAATGCCTCAAATCATGCATGCAGTGTCCGATTGCCATGCACGGCCTAGGAATAAATGGCACCCTTTTCACATTGGCCTATTATAGCGCCACCAGGAGGCCATAATAACCTACCTGACCTGGCGGAGACTTGTGCTCCGAGGAGCACTTTTTCTAGTTTGATTTTGTTTTCAGTATTTCTTAATTTTTTTAGCTACAAGCTCACAGTTTGAAATTGTTTGTGGTTGAATATACAATTCAGTTCCTGTGTTTATTTTGCATCTATCAAAAAGGTATTTGTATTTATTTATTTTCTAATAAGTTAAATGTTCTCAAATCTCAAATGATTAGAACATTTTGCACTTATTGAAGAAAAAAATGTAATCGATGGTCATTCGTGCTCTAGTGCCAATGCTGCAGCGGTACTCTGTTCTTTGCAGCCCGGTCCAAGATGTATTGCCTTCTTGACTCTTAGCGTCTTGTATATTTGTAAGTAGCTGACCTGTAGTGAACCAAACTACAACAGCTGTTATACAGTGCACAATGTTGAGGGTGGCCGATAAGGTTCTTACCACAAGGTAGATTGTTTGCTTGCTCTGCCATATAGGGAGAGGAACCATTACATGCCAAGTGCATACACCGGCCAAAACACACACACACACACACACACACACACACACACACACACACACACACACACACACACACACACACACACACACACACACACACACACACACACACACACACACACACACACACACACACACACACACACACACACACACACACACACACACACACACACACACGATAGTGGAAAAAAAAAACAAAAAAAAAAACATAAAAATATAATATAGGCATTAAATGGGGCATAAAACTGTAATATTAATGAATTTATGTAATAGTTAAGTTTAGGTTATATGTGAATGGGGCGGTAGAGCTGGTGTCTACTGTAAGTGATGGAAGGTTCCTGGTTTGATCACAGCTTCTCCAGGCTTTGTGTTTAGTGTCCTTGAGACACAAGACCTGCTCTCGATGAGCAATTTGGTGCCTTGCATGGTTGCCTTTTATGCACATTGTGAAGTGTTTTGGAAAAAAGGTGCACGTTTTAGGCAGGATATGTTTGTATGATAATACATTAGAATGAAAGAGACAACTTCGTGAAATTCTCCATTTAAACCAAATCATAGAACATGAAAAAGGGGAGAAAACACTCTCATTGAGTCCATCTAACAAATCCAATCTACTCTCATTGAAAGCTCATGTAAATCAATCTGTCCGATACAGCTATAACTCTCTTGGAAACAAGAATTTATTGCTCAAACGCTGAGAATACTTGCTGTGTTCACAGTCCCAGTTTACCATTTCTGTGTGATTTGGCCAATTACTGAGTCTTTTGACGACAGGTACAAGTCAGGATGTTGGCAGAAGAACCTCAGTTATTTATAAAATTCTCTCCCTCTTTCTTGAAATGCTAGAACTGAAATGTATTTTTAGAAGGGGGCCAATGGCAGCCTTCAGATTTTTGCTAAGGCTTTGTATTGGACTGCTCCAAGACCCCCTGAGATCCTTCATCAGAGCTCACTACCCAAGAGTGTGGTCATGTACTTCTGCGGATCATTTTTATTGGGAACAAATTATTTCTTTTTCCTGGAAGTGAGGCGATTTGTTATTGGTCCACTTTGTTAAGATCCCTGTTAACTGACCTATGGCGTACGCACGCACGCACGCACGCACGCACGCACGCACGCACGCACGCACGCACGCACGCACGCACGCACACACACACACACACACACACACACACACACACACACACACACACACACACACACACACACACACACACACACACACACACACACACACGCGCGCGCACACACACACACACACACACACACACACACACACACACACACACACACACACACACACACACACACACACACGATAGTGTGTGCTTACACACACACATGCACGCGCACACATTTATTCACTCAGAAAATATGCAATTGGGTTCATAAGAATAAAAATTGGCGCTCTTATCCAGACATAGTCTACCCTTTGACACCCACAAGAATTTAGTGTGAGGACCCCCCACCGTGTTACAACCAGAAAAATAAAACAATCTGCCTCTGTGTTATTTGATATTCTTTGCCTTTTTGGCCAGCACATTTTACCGAGGCATCAAATGGCATGCATTGCTTTGTTTTTGAAGCCAGTGGCCAAATATTTGAAAGTGAAAAAAATATATAATATGAAATATTATATAAACAAATAATATTGTTTTTCAGACAATGACAAGCATTACATAAAGAATTACTTTAAATGTGATGAATTGGTTGGTGGGAGCCCTAAGAGAAAAGTTCATGGTTGTAGGATAGTTGACACAAAACAGAGGAGTCTGATTGTTCTAAAAATAACACTATTTGTAGTTAAATAAGGAATTTGGTGTTGTATCTTCAAGTTATTAATGACTTTGTCCTGCAGTTAATAGTAGTGAAATACCATTAAATAAATAATTAAATCATACAGTATAAGAAGCTTAAAATGTTTTGCCATGTTGAGAATAAGGGCCCTATTTTTAGGTCCCAGGCGAACTTCACAAAGCATAGTCAACAGCATGGTGATGAACTTTTTATATTTTTGGCACATCTGCAGGGCCATTACCTGCATCACATTCACGGTGGCGAGGTAGGTTGGATTAGGCTGAATATTGTCACTGGGTGTGTTGCAGGTGGATTCAGTCAAATGATTACTTTTCATCACTTTTAAGAGCATTGCGCTGCTCTCAGTGCAAAGGCATATTGGTATAATTTATATATATAAATATATATATATATATAATAACATAATTTGTCATCACTCGTCAACAACAAATCAATGAAACCTCAAACTGTTAATGTTCTTTGGGGAAAATAATATGCAGTAAATATGTCTGGCATTGGTTTTTAGAGACGCATTTCTCAGCGTAATAATTTTCTTACACCAAGAAAGTCCAGCGATGAGACAAACAGAACATGGCACTATGTAATTTAGTTAACAAATCAGTAAACCAGTATATTATGCCTTCAATATTCTCTGTGCGTCATAATGTACAACCGTTTTGTTGGATACAATAATTTAAATGTTGTTGCATGTGGGTGAGAATGCTACGGAGCCCCTGAAGGGACATTACTAGGTAGATTGTTTTAAGGGTAGGATTTTTTTTTTAAAGGGTCACTTTATTTTTAAAAGCTGGCGGTTTATGTTTTGTGGTATGGGGAAAGAAATCATATGTTGGCAGAAAAAAAGAGGAGGCTATACAAATAAATAAAAATAGGGGGTGATATTTTTTTAAAAGGGGAAGGATTTTTTTGGGGGGTTAACATATTTTTCTATAGTTGCTTTATTATTAAAGGGTGTATAAAATTATCTTTTTAGAGAATTACATTTTTGTAAAGAGGGATGATTTTTTTAGCAGCACGGATGGACAGAGCACCAATATAGGGCATAGCAGTGGCGGCAATTATTTGGTGCCACAGATAGAAAACCCATTAATTTTTACCATAGAGATATCTGAAAATATTTATATAAATTATTTTAAGTCACCCAGGCTCCTGGTGAATCATGACCATAAAACATTTGATTCTGTGTAAAAAAAAACACTTTTGAAAACCACATAAAAATGGTATTTATTAAATATAGTATATCATGTAATTAAATATTCAAATATGTTTTTGTCATGATTCACCAGGAGCCTGGATGGCTTGGTTCCAGGCTTGAAATAATTTAGGGATAAGGGATAGGCTATAATAGTCAGTACATCATTAAGGTGCAATCGGAGTGGCAGGCTGTATGGAATAGGCCAGGGCATTCACAACTGCTACATTTAAAGGAGAATTCCGGACAAATTAAGTGTTATCTTTGATGTCTCGTTACTCACCTACCGATGTGAAAAGTAGCGGTTTTTTTTTTCATATATTCCCCTGTCGTCATTTTTTAAACCCCCTCCGTTGTTATAATGGGAGCCGCTGGGTTAGTGAAGTTCGTCTATTATAACCGACGCAAAGTTGTTTTTTTCACTACTAGTATTCATAGTAGAGTCTCATGATAGTCAAACATGCGTTGAAACTATCTGCGAGGCTGCCGTCAATGGCGAACGATTTAACACTGGTTGCTTGTTTCCAGATTCTGGCAACACGAGTTGCCAGGTTCTGGAAGAAACAAGCAACCAGTGTTAAATCGTTCGCCATTAACGGCAGGCTCGCAGGAATTTTCAGCGCATGTTTGACTATCATGAGACTCTACAATGAATCGTAGTAGAGAAAAAAATAACATTGCATCGGTTATAATAGACGAACTTCACTAACCCAGCGGCTCCCATTATAACAACGGAGGGTGTTTAAAAAATGACGACAGGGGAATATATGAAAAAAAAGAACGCTACTTTTCACATCGGTAGGTGAGTAACGAGACATCAAAGATAACACTTAATTTGTCCGGAATTCTCCTTTAAGTAGTCATCAACTACTCCCAAAAAGTAATCAATTAACCGTGGTACAGATGTCATATTTTTTTCATCCATTAACAACGATCATGTCAAAAACATCTCAAATACAATCAGTAAATGTTAACTAATGTAGTCGGGTGGCGAGATTTCAGAGTCCTCGACTGGCTCTGAGAGGTTGTTTACAAATGAGCTGCAATCTGATTACATTAAACCCCCAACAAGCCTGTCAGAGCTGGAGATACAGTTTAACTGCAGTAACAACAGTGGGAATCTTTCCTTCTCTAAATACCTTAAATTATGTTTATTTAACATGGCATAATGTATTAAAATGAGTGGTCAAACAAATCTATGCTCAACAACAATATCCAACAATATCCACCTTCTGTCGCAGACCATTTCCAAAGCTCTGAATAGTCTACTTCTGTATGGATTATACTGTTTGAATTATACAATGAACAACTGGTGCAGTAACATTACAGAGTGGTCTCAAGCCATTGCTCTCCAGACAGGGTTTCATTTTTTTTTCAAGATTTGTTTTTGGCTTTTATGCCTTTAATGATAGGACAGTAGACTGACAGGAAATGGGCAGAGAGATGGGGAGTGACACGCAGAAAAGGTCATCGGGATTGGGATTCGTCCCCGGGACACGCCGTCAGGCGTGTCTGGAGCGCCACGCCGCGGCCCAGGCCTCCAGCCATGGTTTCTGACAATAAAATGTCGACCCTACCATCTGCCTGCTGTCATAACCATCACAACAGTGACCATATCTCCAGTGCAGATACTCTAAAATAAGACTCTATATCACTCCATCAGTGATTTGAAAATGACCCATCCTGAAGCCAATGCTCTCCAGTCGATATGCTGATTGTCCACTGACAATCAGCATATCAACCTGGGGGTAGAATGCAGAGTCGGTGTGTGAATACATACAGTACACAAGTGATTGGATGATGTCTGTGTCACCAAAAAACATCACTACCCCTACCAGAAACCCTAGCTGACCACTGAGGTGTGTGTATGTGATGTTGAGAGTATGAGATGCTGCCTTCAAATCCGGTGACATTGGGGCCCTGAGATCAGTGAGAGACAACCTGAACCGAGCCATCAAGGGTACCAAAACCATTAAAGTAACTCTGAAAATCCTGAGTTACTTTGGTGACTCCAGTGACACCAGGCGCATGTAACAAGGGACGCAAAGGTCACAGACTACAAGACTGCTCCTCCTCCATGTGATACACTGACTTCCTCAATGAGCTCAGTGAGTATTTTAGACGGTGTGAGGAGCTCAACGACATAGCTGAGGAAAGCCGCCCATACTTCAAGACCGCTACTCAACATGCAATACCAGCGCCCAACACTACCACTCCATAGCACTCACCCCATCGCGATGAAGAACGTTGAGAGGCTGGTCAAGGACCACATAGAATCAGTTTTATTGTCACATCACGGGTTTACAGGTGTAAATCAGTGGGTGAAATTTGTTTTTGTGCAAGCTTGATATAACAAGCATGTAACATCCAGACGCCCTCATACACGAGAACTGTTCCAGTTTGCATACTGTGCTAACCGCTCTGCTGAAGACCCATATCCTGTGCACTATACCTAAACCTGCCACATATAGAGAAAAGGAACACCCATGTGTGAATGCTGTTCATAGACCAGGTCAGCTTTTAATACAATTATTCCTCAGTACTTGGTAAGCTAAGTGGGTCCACTCGACCTGAGCACCTCCTCTGTAATTGTTGGATTTTAGACAGTCAGGCCCCTGTCAGTAAGGATGGGAAATAACATCTCCAACACCATCTCACTGAGCACCGGTTCCCCTCGGGGCTGTGTCCACTGCTGTTTACCCTGATGACCCACGACTGTTGTGCCATCATAATAAAGTACGTGGATGACACAACGGTGGTTGGCCTCATCCAGGATGACAAGGAACTGGCCTACCAGAGAGGAGGTGAAACAATTAGTGGAATGGTGCAACACCTGCCCCTGAATGTTGACAAAACGAAAAAGATCATTATTGACTTCAGGCGGAACGAAGAAGATCATTATTGACTTCAGGCGGAACGAAAAAGATCATTATCGACTTCAGGCGGAACCATCCCAATCACACTCCACTCTGCATCAAGGGCACCGCAGTGGAGTCAGTCAAGAGCACAGACAACCTGACCTAGTCCCAAAACACCTCATCCATAGCCAGGACGCACACGGGTGTTTCCGACCTAGTCTCAGTAACTTGGTGACGCCCCCTTCTAAGGTCAGAGGCGCGCCGTCTCTGGCGGGCTTGAGCAACGAGAGGCAGCACCGAGCGAGCCATTAGGCTTACGCCGCGCCGAACGTTGCGAAGGACACTAGAGCCCCCCCCCCCCCAGGCAGTGCCAGCCAACAACACAGCCATCTGCGCCTTGACTTCTGTGCGCTGACTGCGCTCGCCCGGTGTGGGCGGGGCTATCTACTGAGACCTGGTAGGAAACACACAGTCGTAGCCAGGACAGCCCAGCAGCGCTTACACTTCCTGTCCTCCTCACCACATTCTACAGGGGCACAATAAAGTGTACTGACCAGCTGTATCTCCATCTGGTATGGAGACTGCAATGCCTTGGACCAGACTGATAATATCTTTGGGACTTCAGGATGTGTCACACATGCACTGACCAAGTGCATGTGTGATACAAGTCCTCCAACATAGCTACTAAGAGATTAGCTGAAAAATATATTTTTCACATGCATTGGTTAGTAAGTACAACGCAACTTGATGAGTGGGAAATGGGCATTACAGTGCAGACTGTTTTGGCTTGAGGTGGAGAGACAGGAGCTTTGTAATTGGCTGGTGTACAGTAGATCCCATAAGCTGGACGGACAGCTTGCACCCGATTGGCTAGTTACACTCCATAGCCTCGCGGACGTGTGTACCATAACACCATAACAAATAACACATATATTAGTTATTTACTGTACATAACATACTGTAAAGCTTTACCAGACAAAAGATGATCCGGCTCCACTGACAAGTATGAGCGTATATTACTATTAAGTAACACTGTTCAGGACCTGTTTGCTATCAGTAACATGCATGTAATAAACATTTACACCACCACAATGGAAAAGTCACATTGACCTGAAAGGCCCTATTTCTGTCTGTAGATATCCAAGAGAAATGGCCCATGTTATTGCCATGTAAGAAAAGCTAACCTCTTTTTCCCAGACAATGCTCACACAGGGGAGTCAATAGGTTTTCATGCGTGAAACCTGAGTTAGGGTTTTTCTCTGGAGACAATGAATAGAGAATGGTTGAGAACCAACTATTAAGTAAAGGGGAGAGATATTTGAGTTAAGCTCTCACACTACTCTCAAAGGAGTCTCATGTTGGGAATAAGAGATTATCAGGCACTTTTTACATAAAAGAGAAGCACAAAGGAGGAATATTGTTCAACATTTTTTTCTCCATGGTGAATAGTGTTAAAGTACAGACCTAATTTTCAACTATTGTTAGGCACCTTGTTTCTCATGTGTCACTTGTCAACTTTGCAAAATAAATCAGCTCAGGTCTCACTCCTGTCAATGCTATAGCACATTTGCAGTAACAATACTACACTGCTTTTGTAATAGGCAGTGTGTACTGTATGTGTGTAAACATACATAACACCCACATACAAAAACATAAGATATGCAAAAAAAAATATCACACAAAAAGAGTCTGATCGCCTTTTTGAAGTGCTGTCCGAATGTATAGTGAGAATGATTATACCCTATAGTATATAGTGGACTCATCGTATCCCACGACGCATTGTGAAAAGTAGTTCACAACTGTCGGTCACTAACCAGCCACTATACCATCATGTATTGCGCTGAAAGAAAAATGGCAATGTTGATCTGATAATCAAACAATCAGCATAGGCACAATTTCTGCAAAAATTGCAACATTGTAGATCTGTTCATTTCAGCTAAGAGATTTGGAGTTTATAGGGTTCAAGTGGATCATTGTGCGACAGCAATGACATAATTAATGGCAACCTGGGTAGTGTACAAAGATTGATTGATTGATTGATTAATTAATTCATGAATTAATTCGTTAATTTTGCTAATGAGCTAATTGCATTGTCCTGTATAGTACTCCCTATGGAGTAGGGAGTGAGTAGTGAAGGAGTGAATACATATTAACACAGCAAATGTATTATAGGTTGCCACAATATATTTAAAATATAATACAGGTAATTATTGTTTGCATTATGTATCCATCCAAGCAACATTCTCCAATACAATACATAAGTTATAAGAATAGACATAAGAGCCACCATCTCCAAATGATTTATTTCACATTTATATTGTCCATTTGCTCAGAGCAGAGCATACAGGTATAATCATAAAGAACAGAACGCACACACAAACACCCATACCCATATGCAGGCACAGACACAATACTGTATTTGCACGCATAAGTGAATGAGTACTGTATGTGTTGCATACTGGTTCATATATGAAGACATTCAGAAGCACACTTACAGAGACACGAAAACACACATAAGGGAGGTGTTAATCTTTCGTTTTTGTAACTACAGGTGGGCTGGACCATTCTGGCAGGTGACATTTTTGGCCAGTGTATGAGTGCAGGAGAGCCTTCCACTCAAGTAGAGACAGTCCTGCAATTGATTCATCGATCAATTTTACAAAAGGTAAGAATCTATTGATAACATATGTTTTTGTTTCTACTGAAATCAAACCTAAAAAGATAGGCAATGTCCATTTGTAGAGGTGTTATCTCAAGCTATTGAAGCTATTATTTATGTCGAATATGTTATGTTGTGGTCTCGCAGTAAGCCAAATCCCTCTCTGTATGGGAAATGAAAATGCATTGGCATAGTCTGGAGAGTGCAAACTGGGTGCAGATAGAAGCTAAATTCAAATTTACAATTTCTAAAACATATGTTAAGTGTAAAGTCTGTTACTGATTGCCAAGTGCTATTATGAGACTGAAGTAATGGAGTGGTGACACATTTGAGATGACAGATAAGTAAGTATGTGGACAACAGAACAATTGGTAATCTGAGCAGCATTTTATTTGTTAGATGGCAAGTTGTATCTAATAAATTCATGTTCAATTACAATACATCTAGCTTAGATATTGCAAATCCGTTCATTCGTTAAATTAAAATTATTCTGTGTCATTATTGCCATATTTACTTGCTTGCGTGTTTCCATGATTGTTTTCTATTTTCAGTTAATATAAATAAGTGTAAAGTGTCAACACAAGGCTTTTTATGGTTTCAGCAGAATCGTGAGTGTTGTGTGGAGAGCAGAGCATGCTTGCATGACATCACTGCTAACAGGGCAGGAAAGACACCTGTTTCATAAATATGTGTCTATTGATCTTTCAAACAGTGCACCGCACAAGAATAAGGGTTTGTGAGATTCTGAAGGTCACAGTCAAACTGAGAAAGTGTGACCTAATAATATTACACTGAAATACAGAAACAGAAGTTGAAGAAAGCAAACGCCTACACATCACACGCGAGCTTCCACATCAACTGCTATGAGTCTTAATGAAGGCCAGCATCCTGACTCGGCTCTCCTGTACAAGCAACATTATGCAATGTCCAATGAAGCAAAACCAAACACATGTGGTCCACCAGGGTCCACTTTGATGCTTGGGTAAACTATTACCCATTTTGTAACATTAAAAAGAGACTGCTGGACTGCTGTCCAGAAGAAAGACATGGAGATTGTGAAGGTCAATAGGGGTGAGACAAGGCCCAGGGCAGAGCAAAGGCTTGCCATCCGTCTACATGGTTCTAATCCAATGAAGCACTTGATGGGTGCCACAATGTCATTTGCAGTAAGTGAGCATGTAATGAGTTGTAAGGGCCCCAAGCAGCAGAGGAAGTAAGCCAAATGGCTAAGTCGTTTCCAGAGGTCATCTCTTAATTCCTATTGTCAAGTATGGTGAGTGTAGTGGGTGAGTAACTCCGCTCTCAAAATCATACATTGCTGTATCTTTTGGCTCTGGGTAAGTAAGATATAGCCCCACACCAAAGGTATACCACCAGGGCCAAAGAAAAAAAAAAGAAAAAAGACTGTCCTTTTTTGTGTGTGAAACGTGTCTGTACTGGAAAAAACTATCAAGCCATACGCCCATAAAACTACATGCTAAAGGGCATGGCTTTCATTTGTTATACGCAGTTGTTCAGTGAGATGTGTTGTTTTGTACACAGAGCTGGCTTCTGCAACTCTACAACTGGGCACAGTAAATGCGGAGAGAACAGCTCAACCTAGTGGGTCAACACAACAGAGAGTGCTATCAGGGCTTTCAGTTTCAAATTTATAGCTGTAGGGAACATGGCGTTTTAAATGTGAATTAAGACAGACCACAAAAAGCTCTGAGCCTTAATAAAAAATAGTGTAGGGTTTTATTACTTTAGATCTGATAGAAAGGGCTGTATCATTACAAAAAATAATTTCAGTTTGTGTAATTTTCAGACCAATTATCACTGTGATACCGTATGCTGTGTATCATGGAAATTCTCCATTATAAACAGTGTAAGATGTTTTTATAGTGTGGAAGTGCAGTATATGACTATGATTAAAATGGCTTACCTAAGAATTACAATGTGTCCTCTGTCTAAGGACACATTGTAATTTGTTAAACCGTATTAAGCTTTATAAGAGCCTCATGTCCTAACGCTTTATCAGTCAAAATCTCACAAAATACCTTTTATGCTGAAAGGGGAAATCTGGGGCTAGCAATGTCTTTGAAGTTTTATTAGGATAAGCTAACCACATGCGACAAGATAGAATTATCCCCTTGATAGTATAATGCATTAAAAGTCTTACAAATACACTGTAGTCAATTAAGTCTGCCCATGTTAACATACTATACTTTTAAAAAAATCCCAAACTGTCTTTGTTACAGTGACAAGAGCCTATATTGTCTGAAAGTGCATAATGTCAGCATTATGTCTTAATAAGCCCTGCTTTACAGGAACATGTAATTAATGCTTAATGCTTGGAGTAGGAGTAGTAAAATAATATAAAGTTGACCAGCCTCTGAAATCAACCGCTTTGAATACCTTTAAAGCATTTATCTCCAGTTGGAAATGTACAGCTCTCCATTACAGCTATGAGCAGTTAAATCTAATCAATTATGAAATGTTAAAATCAACTGCTGTAACACAGACTGTATAGAAGGAAAAATAATTTCACAGCTAACAAAGATAGTCTTGAGGTCATGGGCACTTCTGAATCTATTCCAAAAAGATGGAATTCTCTTCATCCTTTTGATTTAGTTGAAATAATGCCTTTAATGCATGTGTTGATATTCAAATAACCACTTTAACTCTATATTAAAATCAATATTTCTTTCTGTTTTGATGAGAGTAAAATAATGTCTGATTGCGTTTATATTTTCTACACTTGGGATTGTTGGGAAGGGATTATGGGAAGTTGATAGGACATTATTCTATGACCTCATGGAGTGAGTTCCGCACTCTGGCATTAGGGACATTATGCGTAGCCAGGAGGAAGCAAGTCTGCGACCAGAGCCCATTTCACTCAGTCAGATAGGGGTGATGTCTTGGGCGTATAGGATGCTCTCAGTGGTTTGGCTGTGATTGATCCTTCCCCTGCCCGTGATCGCACCATGAGACCGTTCCAGTTTCCACATTCATTTTCCCCCTGCTAACCTAGACCAATTCAGTCCTGTGGCGCTTCCTTTATTGGCTTTCTGACAACTCTTTGGACTCCACCCAGAAAAAAAGGTCTTGGGCCAGTGCTTTGGACAACAGTAAACCTCTGCATGGAAACATTACTGTATGTTTACAAAGAGTTCAATGTTAGTGGGGTAAAGCTATTATACTTTGATGCAACAACAGACCACTCCTTGCAAAACAGACATTGGAATATAAGTTATAACTTCACAATGCCACCTGTATGTTGTATCATTTCTGTCTGGAAATATATAATTACAAAATTGTTTAGCCAGGTGATCTACAACAAGTACATTTCTTTGATCAGTATCCCACTTTTTATATTTTTTGTATTTTTGTATTTTATATTTATGTTACACTGGTGCTCCACCGTTCAAAGAACCCAACACCACTAATGTAGCACATACAGTACGTGTTGGACAGATTCCTCCAATTTTCTACAATGGCCACCAATGTGTCTCTTAACCCATTAAAACCGGGAAATCATCTGTGTAATTTTTTATTTTTGTGTTGGCTATCCAAAAATAGCAGATAAACAATCTACATCTGCTATTTTTGAACATTTTTGAAAAATCTTGAAAGTGTCAGAAAAATCTTGAAACATTTTGAATTACGAAAAAGTTTGAGAACTACTGATTGTCTCCGCCAGGCCGAAAGGCATGGCGAGAGAGTATGTTTTACCCCCTGTCCGTCCGTCCGTCCGTGTGTGTGTGTCCGTCATTCTGTCTGTGGACAGCTAATCTCCGGCACCGTTGGCTTGCTCACAGTGAAACTGTGCACACACACTCCCTGGATGCCACAGCAGAACCTCTGCCCCAAATTTTTCACATGGGCATTTTATAGCGCCATCAGGAGGCCAATTTGTGCAAAAAATATTTTTTGACAGTACTCCTACAGATTTTGTCCAAAAATCCCGCAAATCGGTACACAGTATCTCTATAGTCATTAAACGAAACCAGTCTTTCACATTTTTCATATTCCATCCTGATTGGCTAAAAATGTCTTCCAAAGTTTGTAGGAGTGCTCCGTTTTGAACAAAATGCCTCAAATCATGAACACAGCATGCAATTTCCTTGACATTTTCCACGCATATTTCCACTATGCCCATGAAGAAATGCCACTTGAACATTTTCAAATCAGCCTCATGGTGGAGCTATAACAGGCCGATTCTTGTTTTTACCTATAACTGCACCGATTTGTGTAAAACTTTGTAAGCGCACTCCCTAGAGGTCAAGGAAAAACCTTTGCCCTGCATTTTTCACATCTGCCTTTTATAGCGCCACCAGGAGGCCTACTTATGTAAAACACATTTTTTAATATTACTCCTTCCGATTTTATAAAAATTTCACGCACATCGGTACACATGATCTCTGTAGTCATGTGATCAAGACGGATGTGTTTGATTTTTCATATGCCATCCTGATTGGCTAAGATTGACATCTAAAGTTTGCTAGTAGTGGCTTGTTTTGAACAAAATGCCTCAAATCCTGAATGCAGTGTCCGATTGCCGTGCAAGGCCTAAGAAGAAATGGCACCCTTTTCACATTGGCCTATTATAGCGCCACCAGGAGGCCACAATAACCTACCTGACCTGGCGGAGACCTGTGCTCCGAGGAGCACTTTTTCTAGTTTCTACTGAAATCTTTTTTTCTATCGAATAGTCAACCCATGAATTCATTGACTTGAATTCATAGATTAGTTTTTGTCGCATTCCTAAGCCAATAATTTGATGACCAGCGGACCGGTAGGCAGTGGTTCCGGTAGGAGACACAAAGGAAAATCTTTGTGTCTCCTACCGGAACCGCTGCCGGTAATCAAATTATTGGCTTAGAAATGCGACAAAAACAAAAAAAAATCCATGAATTCAAGTCTCCATGGGGTGACTAATCGATAGAAAAAAGGTAATTTTCGGGGTGAACTATCCCTTTAATGGGTTAATAAGAGCCGGTTCTGTCTACAGCACTGCAGATGACCGTGGCCAATTATGAAAGATAAGTGCCCTATTCAAAGCCTATTTAAGTGGCACAACAGCAATTGAACACGTAGAAGGAAAATGCACCTCTGCAATAATAATACCACGATACATCAGAGTAGTTTAGAATATTACAAAAACACTGGACTTAGCATGGACTGTTGCGATGGGTTTTGCATCTCTAGGCAACTGCCCCATTATGATTAACCGTATTGACACAGTGCACAGAGGCAGGAAAAAGAGAATCATAGATGGTAAACATTCCCAGATTGGTATCTTAAAAATAGACCTTGAGAGCAGTCATAGAACACACACACACACACATACACAAAAAAATCAGACAAAATATGAAAGAAAACACGTGAATAAAATTATGAGGAGAACCCGCAATGGAAAAAGTAGGCAACACAGCTCGCCTCTATCGTTTCCCTTTCTTTGCCTCGTCTTACTGTTCTTGTTTTCTAACTAAGTCAAACTTTCTCTTTGCATTGTAATTAATATGTTGCAGCAGTGTGAGGAGAGGTTGGAGC
Organism: Gymnoscopelus braueri; assembly: GCF_963280865.1. Classification (NCBI taxonomy): domain Eukaryota; kingdom Metazoa; phylum Chordata; class Actinopteri; order Myctophiformes; family Myctophidae; genus Gymnoscopelus; species Gymnoscopelus braueri. Next base: position 34,821,309 of record NC_137617.1, on the reverse strand, counting down.
TTTCCAGTGGTCAGCCAATCTTCTTGATGCATGGAATACTCCATTGTTAATTATTTCCTCCGACAACAGTGGTTGGAAAAAATTAAGAAAGAAAAAAAGAGGTGGAAAATGGGCACGCCTGGTGAAGGTGAATACAGGGCCATGTGGCCTGTATGACAGCCGCACACTAAATGCTCATGTTTGGCATACTGTAGATATTGAATGTCCTTTTGACATGTGGCAGACGCAGGTCAAAAGAGATATTACAACCACTGATTTCCTTTTTCCTATTAACCCATTACGACCTGAGGCCGATTCTACAAATGTCTTCTAAATCCTTGCAGTTTTCCGAAAACCTTATGTTGCTGAAAGTGTTGCTCAGACTTTTTAAAGCCCACAATTATATGTGTTTGGCCACGGCCCCCCCATTTCAAAATATTGTGTTCCAGGGACTCCCAGAAGCAAAGATTTGAGTTAGAAATGTTCGCTTTAAAAAAAATATATATATGTAGGCCTATTCAAACAATGTTCACGATTTTTCAAAAATAGCAGATCTACAAGCTTGTAATGAGCTTCTAGACATTCTGTAAATGCTGTGCTGTGGTACTAATTCAATTACTAATCGACTTCTCCCAGTTATGGAATCACATGCAGTTGAGAGTCAGAGAGGAGTTGAGAAGAAGCAGTATTTATATGCACTGAATGAAGTGTGTATTTATGTACAGTATGAGTGTGGGTATGTGCATGCATGTGTACAGCAGGTGTGTGTCACATGCATTTGTGTGTGTGTGTGTGTGTGTGTGTGTGTGTGTGTGTGTGTGTGTGTGTGTGTGTGTGTGTGTGTGTGTGTGTGTGTGTGTGCATGTGCGCGCGGTATGAGTTATTAAACATCAAAGCTGCCATTGTAGCAGTTTGTTCGTGATATGGCCTTTTCATATTGAACTGGTGTAATTGTATACCTTCAAGACTTCTATAACACATTATAATGTTCTAGTGATACAATTATATATATATATATTATATATTATAATATTCTAACAATATCACCAAATCCTAACCTGCAAGACAAGTTTTTGGGTCATTAACATTACAGAACAATTTGAACTATCCCAGTTCAAAATGAACGACCAATCACCCCATAAAGCCTAGTGCAGTCCAGAACAGTTTCATCAATTGAATGTCACAATCTCTCCCGCATAAACCTCCCTAAAATACACCAAACCCAAATCCCTGAACTAAAAGTTGCGATGACTGTGTCACAAACAATGTGGGTGTGTTCTGGGCCATTGCTGGTCCAGAACACATTCCACACATTCTCTATATGTTTAACCAACAATACTGTTACAGTATATTCCAAGCTCTTTCTTAACCAGATTAACCCTGGTGTCTTGGGCAAATTATTTCATAATTTCTTTTTTATTTATTTGAGTCTGGCATAGGCTCAAATACTATTGTGATTTTATGTCAATCTGTCAATGTATTGCTTAGGCCTGCTCTTGTATAGAGCAGGCCTTGCTTAGTGTTCCCTGATTTTGCTTAGCATGCTGCTCATTAATATTTAGGGAACATCCCAAGAGCGGAGCAATTAAGGCCAAGTTTAACTGTATTTCATTTGTTGCAATAAATGGTTAAATCTACTTTGACGAGTGTTCCTGACTGAAATGTCATTGTACTGTATACTTACATTGAACAAAATATTAAAACGTATTTCTCTGTTTTTGCCACAGACTTCACAAGATGTGCAAAAAGTATACCTCCGTGAGCCCCGCTGAGAATAGCACAGCCGTGACCGTGAGGACGGAGAACGGCTATCAACATAAGAAGTACCGCTATGTGCGCAAAGAAGGCAGCTGCAATGTCATATTCCGTCACGTGCCAGAGGAGTGGCTCCTCTACGTGACAGACATTTTCACGACACTGGTAGAAATCAAGTGGAGGGTGATGTTCCTGATCTTTGCCCTCTCCTACATCTTGTCCTGGCTCTTTTTTGGTATCCTCTACTTTGTCATTGCTCTGGCCCACGGTGACATAAAGGAGAACACCAAAGACCCGTGCATGTATGAGGTGCACACCTTTACTGCCGCTTTCCTTTTCTCACTTGAAACCCAGACCACCATTGGCTACGGCTTCAGGGGGATGTCAGAGAACTGCATGGAGGCCATTATCCTCGTCACTGTACAAGATGTCATCAGTTGCTTTATCGACACCTTTGTCATTGGAATTGCTGTTGCCAAAATGGCCTCTGCCAGGAAGAGAGCACAGACAGTGGGCTTCAGCCACCATGCTGTCATCAACTTACGAGATGGCTGCATGTGCCTCTCCTGGCGCGTGGGAGACTTCCGCAGACACCACATGGTTGATGGCACGGCCCGCGCTCAAATTGTCCGCACTACCATGCACACCACAGGGAAAGTGGACGTGACATACAAGGACCTCGCCATCCAACAGAGTGAGATTGTCCTGGTCATGCCCATCACCATTGTTCACAGGATCGAATCCAAAAGCCCGCTGTACAAGATGAGTCTGGAGGACTTGCGGAAAGATGACTTTGAGCTGGTGGTGTCATTTACCTACACAGACGACTCCACAGGCATCCTGCATCAGACCCGCACCTCTTACACTCCGGCCGAGATCCTGTGGGGCCAGCTGTTCCAGGAGATGATTAGGGTCAACAGGAGGTACTACAAGGTAGACTATGCCTTGTTTCATGACACTGCTAGGGTCCTGGCACCAGAGGTCAGTGCTGAGGACTTTGAGCGCAGGAAGCGACCCTCTCCGCGACTTTCCCCAAGGCTTTCTCCTCGGTCATCTCCTCGGTCTTCCCCACGGTCTTCCCCGCGGTCTTCACGACGGGCCTCACCGCATATAAATCATCAGGAGCAATATTTGAAACCCCCAGTGGTGACTGTGGAGCTGGTGAGGGACATCATCCTTCAAGCGGAAGTGGCTGTGGCCACTGCAACACCTCAAGGTGACCATTGTCATCAGGACACTTTGAGTCCTCCAAACAACGAGGGGCCATGATGGTTTTTGTGATGGCTATTCCAAAACACCATAGGCTCATGGACATGTCTTCGTGGAAAACTTTCACTTAAAGTAGAGGAAAACATACTGTAGGTAGCTATCACTTTTGAATTTTACAAGTAAGACGCGCGAACGCGGGAAGCGAACGCAGCTCGAAAATAACAATAAGAAGAATGGAAAGGGCAATTGTAGAGAAGTGGGTAGTACAGTGAAATTAGTGAGAACAGGGCCGCCACAAGAAGGCTCCATACCGCTAGCCCCCCAAAAAAATATGTCTTTTTTAAATTGTTATGTTTGTTTGTTGTGTTTTTTTTTTTTTGTAAATGTTTTTTGTCTTTGTAGTTTTTGAAATGTGTTTGGTTTAGGCATGTTGCAGGCTGTTGTGCATTTTAATCAGAGCATTGTCTACATTCCTGCGTTCTTCATGGCCCTTGTTATTTTTTACTGTAGCTGCTATATTTCTCTCAGAGGAGTGTAATTAGTCACCCAGGGGCAGGCGGATTTCTGCCACACTGTAGTGCACTCTGGCGCACTCTGGCGGCTGCACACAGGCAGTGCACGCACACAATACTGCACACAAACAGACAGACAGACACACAACCCGAGCACGGTTTCATAGTAAGCTCCACTTGCGTTGGAAGCGCAATAAACAGTGTCATGGACAAGAATACAAAACATACAATGTACTGTAGGAAAAAGTACATCCTTTGAAATGCAAATGATGTTCACTGAATGATGTCACCATCCAATTATTGTATATTCACTAAATATTTCATTTGAAAGTTGGCTGAAAGCAATAATCAGTTGCATATTTGTTGATGTGTTTTGATGTGTAAAACAGTATAGAAGCAAATAAAAGGTAATAAGTGTCCCAACAACACGATGTTGGGAATAGTTGCATGTAAAATAGTGTGCTGCTTTCTGTGTGTGTGGTGCCGTTTTAATGCAATTTTAGCCACTGAACATTGTGAATACTGCAGACTGTTAGTGTGTGTTCTAATCATCATTAATCATTCAAATATTTTTCCAAATTTGTTTGCATTCCACTGTTCTTAACAGATTCAATCCATTATAGTAAAGTTGTTTTTTTATATAATGAGATGTTTTTTGATCTGACAATTTGGCCCACATTTTTTTTAGCACCACCAATGGCAAATGAATGGGGAGTCATGAGGCAATCAGGACATGTTTCTACATTTAGGCAAAAGTATCCTTAATTAGCATAAAACTGAAATTGTTCTTGATGTAAGCAAATTAAAGATAATTTTGCTTGGCACACTGAAGCACAATACCAATATGTTTAATTACATAACTCCCATTCCTTTCAATATAAGTAGTGGTGGAACTTTATTTGTTCAGCAGTTACCACCCAAGTCATGCAATCCCAATTTGTATTATCACACATCAGAATAAAAGAAAGGAAATATAATAATGTCTGTTCATTATGCTGGATTTTTGAGAAGGAATAATCAGTATTAGTATTGCAGAGCCATGAACAAACCATAAAAACAAAGCTTGAAACGCTACCATTTGGTTGGGGTTATACAATAGTTATACATAGCCTAATTATTTTTATTAACCACTTAACCCTATATGATTTGTTTGCCGGGGTCCCCCAGGGCTCTATCCTTGCCCCCCTCATTTTCTCCCTCTACAAATGTCTCAGCCGAAAATAGCTAATCCACAAGGTCACAACACATTGCGACGCAACACATTGTACACTTTGTAGATCAGCTATTTTTGCTGAATGTTTGCCTATTCTATTCTCACCGAATGTTCGCCTGATATGCCCAGTATATGGATGTAAGGGGTCATGTGGTCAATGGACATAAATCTTAGTATTAAAGACCAAAAATAACAACCAGTTTAAACATGGCGACTCAAACTTGGCCATGACATTAAGAAAAGTTTTCAAAATGTTAAAAAAATAGCATCAATAGCAGATCTGTATTTAATATATAGACAAATGGTAGATTGTCTATTTTCAATATTTCTGAAAATGTCCCCCTATTTTTCTTTGATAAAGTAGGGCTTAAGTGGTAAATTTGTATCACATTTTACTAGCTAAGTTACAAAATATAAAAGAAGAACAATACAATAATACTTCAGTGCAGTGACAATGTCCACAACCCAACTATGACGCTCACATGTCTGGTACAGCATGTCTCTTCCCCTCTTCTAACAGGCCTGCCCAGTCATATATGGATCATGTCTCTTGTCTATGAACAAACGCACGGACTGGGCGACAAGCTTTGATGTGCAATAAACAGGCACTACCTTAACATGTGCTACTGTGACTGTGTAATACCATCAAGACAACCTAGACTTTTCATCTAGCAAAGTAGATCAATAATCCAGGCCTCATGATTTAGTTCAGGCTGTTCCAGCAGTGCCACAAAAACAACTACAGTATCACTTTACGAGGTCATGTTAAAATTACAGTATGATGCTGCTGATGATTATGATGATGACTGACAACGATGATTTTATGATGATGATGAAGAGGAGAACTCCAAAGGATAAATAAAAGTGAATTATCTGTCTACTTTGAACACTTGGAACCCTATAGCATCCTTATTCTGGGGCTAACATTGGGTGAAAATGACAGATCTACAAGCTTATTGATCGCCAAAGCTATTTTCAGCAAAGATATAGTAGAGTGAAAACAAGAGGGGCATATAAGCCCTCGGGAATCCAGTCAACTAGTTTAACCGCTACTTAGTTGAAAAACGGATCTAAGACATTTGCAAAAATAACAGCAAATACACTATTATAGAGCCCTGAGGGACTCCGCTCAACAACGTGGATAAGAGGTCAAGTGCACAGTGCCAAAATTCAGATTTCCATAATTTTTATCCCCTGCTGTAAAGTAACTAAGTAGTTTTACTTTACTGAAGTATTTTCAGTACTTTTACTTCTACTCCACTACATCTCAGAGGCAAATATTGTACTTTTACTACACTACAATTATTTGAAAACTTCAGTTACTAGTTAAGTTGTAGATTTTGATTATTATTACAAAACATACATTAATCACTTCAGCCCTATATATATTTCGACCATTTGAAAATAGCCGATCTACAAGCTCACAATGTGTTGCGACGCAACGCATTGTGAGCTAGTAGATCTGCTATTTTCAAAAGATTTTAAAACATTTTATACATTTGAAAACTTGTGAAATGGGACATTTCGGCATAATGAGTAAGCTACTTTCTACTTTTGGTACTTTAAGTACATTTAATTCGATACCAATACTTTTGTACTTTTACTCAAGTAAGTTTTGAATTCCGGACTTTCACTTGTAACAGATTATTTCTACATTGCAGTATTGATACTTTTACTCAGGTCAAAAATTTGAATACTTTTTCCCCCACTGTTTTTTATCTCCTGCTGTTCACCAGTGCCTGTGCAGAGAGAGAGAGAGAGAGAGAGAGAGAGAGAGAGAGAGAGAGAGAGAGAGAGAGAGAGAGAGAGCTGTGTGTGGGGGCCAATTATCAGTTAATTCCAGCCTCCAGCTCTCCACCTTGTGGTCCACATGAAGCAGCACTGCCCGTTCTTTGACTGGAAATTGGGCATGGAAAGCAAACACACAGTTCGCACTGACACAGGTCATTTGGTCTAAATATACAGTATGTGCTGCTATAAATAGCAAGCCCCAATGTGACACACAAATAGGCAATTTAAACATTTTTTTTGGGGGGGGGATATATAAATAAAAAGCTGTTGCGGGTTAATCTTTTAACATGACAAAGGAAGCAGTAAATAAGTCTATTATTCATTCTAAATGCCAAGGGCATCCAAATGAAACTGCTGTCGAACACAACCAAAGGCTGACCTAAAATTATAGGCAACAGATGTATAGCCTAAACATCCTAAGCAACTTGATAGCTTAGTGGAGAAAGACAGTCATATCATAATACCGGCATGTAGGCCTTTATTGAGTGAGTCATTCTTTCCAACAGAACACATTTTCCATAGAGGCATTAAAAGAAGAAGAAAAAATACCTTTAAAAAAGACAACAGACATATCCTAATATGAGGATTTCTGAGTATGATGGGCAGTTAAACCGTAACATATACACTCTGACTGCAGGTCAAAAGGCAGGTGTTCAATTTTGCCACCATCTCACAAAATTCCATCTCTGGGGAAGGTTAAAAATAAATAATAATAATAAATTAATAATACATAATACAGTACAAAATGTGATACCCTACCATGACAGTTGGCACTTCAAAAGCAGCCGTTCCCATCACTGAGATTATCTGACTTCCCGCCCTGAGTTATGAACAAAATTAGTTTTTTTTGCCTTCTCATGGTACTGTGTTGTTAATTGCACCTCACCAATGGTGGAAGGTAACTAAGTACATTTACTCAAGTACAATTTTGAGGCACTTCTACTTTAGGCTACTTGAGTATTTCCAACTTTCAATAATTTTATTTCTACTCCACTGTATACATCTCAGAGGTAAATATTGTACTTTTTACTCCACTACAATTATTTGAAAACTTGAGATACAGTTACTTTGTAGATTTGTATTATTATTAGGCCTACAAAACATGCATTAACAACTTTATCCCTATATACTTCGGCTATTTGAAAATAGCTGATCTACAAGCGCCTTGTGAGCTTGTAGATCGGCTATTTTCAAAAGATGTTTACACATTTTGAACACTTGTGAAATAGGACATTCTGCATGTATTAGTAGCCTACTTTTACTTTTGGTACTTTAAGTACATTTTGATGCCAAGACTTTTGTACTTTTATTCAAAATTGTAATTTTGAATACCAGACTTTTACTTGTAACAGAGTATTTCTGCATTGCAGTATTGATACCTTTACTCAAGTAAAACATGTGAGTACTTCTTCCACCACTGCATAAAACACACAGTTTATCCTATTCTCTCTGTCTTGGGGTGCCTTCCCTTGATCCTTCCTCTCCCTCTCCATCATCCCATCATCTCGTCATTGGCTGGGTGCAGATGGAGGGAGGAGCGTGCCGGTACAACGCTATTTAAACTGCTTTGGAAGGGATCTCTCCGCAAAGCACATTAAACAAGAAGATCACTCAGTTATGAGGGAGTCTCAGTCCTGTTCTGTATCATAACGGTCCGCATCTTTCAATTAAACAACAACAACAATACATCGGAAACAGCGCGATCAGGACGATAAGCGGAGGTTAAAACTTTGTTCTGGGAATATTATTGTTTCACCATCCTAATCCTGCATCTCTCAACCCATGGTCTACAAATGAGCAACAGGTAGATTAATTTACATCTCAAATGTGGTGCGCTTCTTAATAGAAGTTTGTTGTGTTTGATTGATTGATTGATTGATTGAATACTTTATTTATCAGTTTGCAAAAAAGCACAGAAAAGTAGGCTACAGTTCTATACAAAGGGATGCTAAATAGGATTAAACCCAAGAAAGCACTATGGCTTGTTTCCATTGGTGTATGCATGTATTCAATTCATAGAAACATTTAGTGACAAACAAATATACAATCCAATGCAAAAACATCATATAAACGAGTTGTAATCAAAAAGAAAAATATGTACAGTTTCACAGGGGGGAATTATAGGCCTATTTGTGATGTATGGCTGGGGATAAAGAGTAGAAGTGGTAGACTACTAAAAAAGTTTGTAATCTAACTCACCGTTTTCCAAACAGTGGGCCGGGACCCATGTTTGGGTCGCGGAGCAATTTATTTATGGGTCGCGAGTGAGTAAATATCCGCTTTTTTTTCGTTTCCTGTATACAACATATTTTCTTTTTTCCAAAGACTTAGAAAAGTTTAAACAAACATAATAATAATAACTTTTCATCAATTTAAAAACAATTTCAACATGTTTCAAAAGAATATATACATTTGATATATAGCCTATATATATATATATATATATATATATATATATATATATATATATATATATATATATATATATATATATATATATATACAGATCTACTGCTACTAGAAACATCTAATTTATTTTTGGGGTCTTGAGCTAAAAACATTCAGTTTACGAAGAGAGATATTAAAAGGAGAAAAAAAATAGATTTAATAGCCTATAATTTCCCCCAAGTCTCACAAACAAAGGACAAGAATTCAACATCTGGATGTCACTTATATTTTCCAATTAAAACAGGTGGCCTAATTAGGTTACATCTATTGACATTTAGGGCTATACTGCAAATGAAACGGGCATTAAATTACTAGCCTACAACTCGTCTTTTAGGGGGTGTGAGTGAGTGATTGCACCAGAAGCCAATTCCCATTTTCCCCGCACCTGTTAACATTTGTCGCTGGCATTCTGGGTGCAGCTTTAAGGGTTTCTCTTTTTAGAATCACTGATCTACTAGGGACTTCTGCCCCTATATTTTCCGTGTTATGTCCTCATTCTATAATATGTCAGTGGCCCATTCTTGTGCGTTATCTTATCTGTCAACTGACAGCATAGACCAGTGGTTCTCAAACTTTGAAATTTCAAGGACCCCCCCTTAACTCTGACAGTGTACAAATGGAACCAAATGGACCCTATGGGTCCATTTGGTTCCATTTCTACACTGCCAGACTTACAGACTTCTAAGGGTCAATTTAGACCCCCCCCCCCCCTCAAGGAACCTTGAGAGTCCCTGGACCCCACTTTGAGAACCGCTGACATAGACAATTTGACAGATTGCAATTAAACTTTCAAAAGGCAAGAATATCAAATGTGACATGTATTGAATAATAGTAGTCGTGTCCACTTTTCCAGTAAAAAACTTGCTTATATTCTAAAGGTCCTTTATAAACAGAAAACACAGTTGCTAAAACCCCCCCAATGGGCACAACTCCAATTACAATCAAGTCTGTTTACCAGCCATCAATTGAGTAAAGATGACGATGAATGCCTGTCAATGTCAACAGTCCATGCAAATTGGTCCCTAGCTTGATGACATCATTGTTCTTGACCTCACTTGATACAAATGTTCCATTTGATGTTAAACTTGGAAAGGAAAGTAACATAAAGATTGTGAATTAGCCACTCGGTTTAGTTGTACATCTGTCGTAGATTAAAAAAGAAAAAGAAAAAAGTTTGACAGCTCACTGCACATCAAATAGGCCTAAATGTTTGTAAGGACTAGCTCTAGTTGTGCGACCTGACATTTTGATATGATCCAAAATGCAAAACATTCATCACGTTTTCCCTACCGATTCTTGCTCCTTTTCATCTTTGATTCCCATATCCTTCACACACAAAAAAAGAGAACATTTGAAAAAGATGGATTAATTCATGTAAAGGAGAAAGGAGCCCATGAAGGAGCTGACTTTCGAGATTGTTGCCAGGACAGCAAGGTCTAGGACTTGTACAACAGACACAGGGGTTAATGAGTGGAGAATCCTCACGGGACAGCCATTATATTGCAGTGAGGTTATTAAATCCCTGGAGTCTTCCTGAGAATCAACAAGCCAAATGCATGCTCCTGTGCATCCAAAGAAAAAGAGTACACTCCATGTAATGGTGATCGGTGATAAGATTTAAAATTGTTCGGTTCATTTAAATTTCGATTCAAATAGGTGTATTTAATTTAGATTTAAATTGTTTGGTTCATTTAAATTTAGATTTAAAGAGGTTTATTTAAATGTCCGGAATATGTGCGATTAATGTAATCTGTGTTTACTGTATCTCGATGTACGTGTATGAATTTGTGTGAGATGTCTAAATCAGTGGCACCACATAAAAAGTTGTTAAAAAAAGATGGTCAGAAAATTAAGAAATTATTTGGTCTCTCAAGCAATAATTTACACCGCCCAACAATACAGTTTCCATTGTTATAGTTATTAGTAAAGTACTATATGTGAATTTCGGTGAAAATAGACAATCTACAAGCTTGTAGATCGGCTATTTTCACCAAAGAGATTTGTTGTAGAGGGAAAAAGGAATATAGAGCCCTGCCAATCATGAGCAATGAGGCAGGATCATGCATTTAATGTGATCAACAGGTTAGTGAGGCCATAGTGAAAGATACAAACTAGTTTTCATCATCAGGGCCAACCTTTGTGCAATTATTGCTTTTTGTTTCATGCCTGTACATGGGTCTGAGTAGTCTCAGCTATAGTTTTCCTTTTTTTTTTTATCCTACAGTATTGCAAAGTAAAAAAATAATAATCAAAAACAAATTGTTCATGGGATCCCATAGAAACATCATAACCCACAATCCAACAAGAAATGATCTTGTCAGTGCAGTGCAGCCAAGAAAAACAAATCTGCTTTGTAAATGCCCATCATTGGGACCTTAGTCCAATTACTCAGTGACCTCTTTCAGTGAAAGTTGAAAAGTCAGAAGAGGGTTAAATAGCACTGTTATTTTGTCAAAATTGAATGAAATATTGTTGGCACAAGAAGGCTTTTTTCTTCTTCTTGCCCCTGGGTATTGAATATTCAATGGCTTTCTCAGACTGCATGCACTGCAAAGTTTCGGATGAAGTAATTATGAATGACACGTAATGTTCAGCAAAATGATCATGTTTATTTTTAATTAATGCTTATATAATGTTTGATTGTCTGCTTTCATCAAGGCTACATGAGTAGCCTACAGTATATAAGTCATTTGATCCATTTAGAAATGTACGTACAGCTGTATGACGCATGTTGCATTTCTAAAACGCTTGTCTGTCTTTCTTTCTCATAGCATACTGTTGATGAGGTCCAAGCCCCTGATGAGAGAGGACTGACTGACTCATCGTCAGCACTGCAGACCTGTCCGTGGTTGCAGTCAAACCAGAGGCCAACGAGGACAAAGAGGCATCTCTTCTGTCCCCCTCATTTCAGCACCATTTCCTGCTTGAGTCGGTCCCCCAGAAGTGTTTCAAAACTGTTTCTCCAACGCTTCTTCCATAAACTGTTTTCCAAAGCAGAAGCAGTGGCACAACCCTCCCAGACAGAGGTGATGGGAAGTGTGCGAGCCAACCGCTACAGCATTGTGTCATCAGAGGAGGACGGAATGAAGCTTGCCACTATGGCAGTGCCCAATGGCTTTGGGAATGGCAAGGGCAAAGTGCACACGCGGCACCAGCCTCCAAGCAGATTTGTGAAGAAGGACGGTCACTGCAATGTGCAGTTTATCAACGTAAGCGAGAAGAACCAGCGATATCTGGCTGACATTTTTACCACGTGCGTGGACATTCGCTGGAGATGGATGCTTGTCATTTTCTGCCTCGCCTTTCTCTTGTCATGGCTGTTCTTTGGTTGTGTCTTTTGGCTGGTGGCCATCTTCCATGGGGACTTAGAAAATGATGCCCATAGATGTGTGTCCAATGTTAGCAGTTTCACTGCTGCCTTCCTCTTCTCCATTGAGACTCAGACCACGATTGGCTACGGCTACAGATACGTGACAGACGAGTGCCCCGTCGCTGTCTTCATGGTGGTCTTCCAAAGCATTGTTGGCTGCATTATTGACGCGTTCATCATCGGCGCCGTCATGGCAAAGATGGCTAAGCCTAAGAAGAGGAATGAAACTTTGGTTTTCAGTCACAATGCTGCGGTGGCCATGAGGGACAACAAAATGTGCCTCATGTGGCGTGTGGGCAACCTGAGGAAGAGCCACCTGGTGGAGGCACATGTTCGGGCGCAACTTCTCAGATCCCGCACCACGGCTGAGGGGGAGTACATCCCCCTCGACCAGATGGACTTAGATGTGGGCTTTGATAGCGGAATTGACCGTATCTTTCTGGTCTCTCCCATTACCATTGTCCATACGATAGATGAGGACAGCCCTTTCTATGACATGAGCAAGCAGGAGCTGGACACGGCAGAGTTTGAAATAGTGGTCATTCTGGAGGGCATGGTTGAGGCCACCGCCATGACCACACAGTGCCGGAGCTCCTACCTGGCCAGTGAGATCCTCTGGGGTCAGCGGTTTGAGCCCGTACTCTTTGAGGAGAAGAACTATTACAAGGTAGACTACTCTCGTTTTCATACGACATACGAGGTGCCGAGCACCCCGCTGTGCAGTGCCAGAGACTTTGCGGAGAAAAAATATATCCTGACAAACTCCAACTCCTTCTGTTATGAGAACGAGATGGCGCTGGAGAACAAGGAGGACACAGACGAAGGGAATGGGGGTAGCGTTGGCCCAGACGGCACCCAGACAGACAATATTTCAGAGCACGAACACAACCAAGCCACCGTGCCGCTAGAGCCACGGACTCTGAGGCGAGAATCCGAAATATGACTAGGTACTGTATAGACCTCACATGAGAGATTCTAACAATAGAAAATCACCTCTCGCTCTGAAAGGCACATTGAGCTGAGCCGGGCCTTGGGAAGAGGACAAGTTCACGCTGACGGTACTGCTGTGGAATGGGGCTAGGTTGAGGACTTGTATGTAAGAATGTAATTACATACAGTAATGACAAAGACACAGCACTATGAACAATGTGCATATTGAAGGAAGAACTCTCCATATGGGCCCTGTGAATGTGTGCATCTATTTAGTGTCTGTTGACTGCAAGGTAACACAGAGGAAAGGGTTGTTAAAGATGACTTGAAAATTGCAGGCATGTCTCCATTTCTCTGTTCAGCACATTGTAAGAACAAGTTGTATTAAGAATGGGGGTTTTATTCCTCAAGTGCTGCTAAAAATTAAATGTATCCTTAATACACAGGCACTATTGAAAATTTGCAACAACAAAAAAGCCCTTTTTTCATATTGACATTTGCTCTTTCACAATGAGAACCAAAGAAGTTTTCTTTGCAAATTTGCACGTTCCTGAGCAAACTGTTTAAAAGTTCTCTATAAAAGATCCTGTAACTTTATATAACTGAGATGGTTGATTTTTAGACATCCGACAGAAAGTCTGCCTGAGTGGTAACGGTTAACTTTAAAATTAAGTACCCAAATATATATTAAAACACTAAAGAGCAATGGGAAGATATTTGGTATTCTAAAACTTCTACTTCAACACGTGACTGAAGCAAAAAAGGTACAATACTGTAGATTTACTGTTAATGCATGAGCTGGTCTCATATCAGATGTTACACTTTGCAAATATCTCATTTACCTAGCCCCCTTTTTTTCTTTTACAAAAGAGGGACATTTTTAGTCCTGTATATTCTGCATGGAAAAGACAGTCTAACGACACTATTAGACTCTTCTCATAGCTAGGCTTGCCTTCCCCCAAATGGTCAAGTTTATTATTAATGAACAGGTTAATTGTGTGACTAAAGAAAATTTCTGTTCTTGTGGGTTAACCTTTTCAGTTATTGACGATAAAAATATGTTCATTGCTGGGCAAATAGAAATAGAAGCATGCCTGTTGATGTGAAGGAAATTAGCAGGGTAGTATTAATGGCATCACAATGAAAGAGATTAATTTAAACCTACGAGGGGAGGTAAACGAATGTTCTTAAAAGTGCTGCTATGTTGCATTTTATAGGGTTAATAACACAAGCCAAAGAGTATTATTATCATAGTTGTGTTTCTAAAAAATAAAAACTGTAAATTAGATTGGTACAGAAATGAGTAGATCATTTAGAAATGAAGCAGGTTTTCTTTTCAAGAACATATGTACATCTTATCATTTATGATGGTGATGATGCTTATCTTGAGCCACTTCATCAAGCCTTAATACCACAGTCAAAGAATGACATAAACATTCATGAGCAACCATGATTGCACAATCTGTTTCTCGGGCAGGAAACTATCACATACTGTTTTATGCTCTGTAGTATTGGCTGACCTAAACAATAGTAAGTTGTAGGCCTACTAATGTTTGGACAATTTGAATCTAAGTGTAACCAAATCTTTAATATTCAAGACAGGTTTTAAGACCATGCCCAAAGGATTTCTTGTGCAAATCTCTATTACAGTGTTATTGATGGAGATCTTCATTTGCCAGTTTCTGTAATGCACAGTACTCTGACATTTTTGCCAGGAGTTGGACACCATGATAACTCTATTGATCAATATCATGTACCCATGCTGCAAAAAAAAGAAAAGAAAAGTTTTCCGTTTCTGTACAACTGTTCTGAGTAAACAGTTGAACATTATTAACACAACTGCCCCATATTGCTGTAGATGCATGTATACTTGTATGCAGACTATGGATTGGCCTGCTTTATTATCAATACTACTCTATTTTTCATTCTCCATTTTTAATGCTTTGTTTTACTAGGGGATTTGAAAGTTTTGTTCAAAGCCAAATGTACTGTAATCCTGGCATATGAAGGTGTAACGTTACTGCACAAGAGTTTGCATTAAGGCAAATTTATATTGTGTGTGTTTTTTAATCAACGATGGGAAGGCCTTTAGGCTGCATATTTCCTACATGTGTAAATACACCCCTTCCCTTTTGCAGTAATTTTGTATCAGTCTTCCAAATGTACTGCAAAACCATGGAATGTACAGATTTTTGTATTAATAATATTGTTGTTATTATAATTAATATTATTATTATTATTTTACATGCTATGATATTGTTCTTTTTCAATAAAATGTCAGTGAATGATCAAAAGCAGATGTGTCCTTTGTCACATGAAACAGGATTAATTTGGTGTAAATGAGAAACCAGTGTTACGGTGCAATTGCTTACAAAATTAACATCTACTGTATGATATCATCACCGTCTTAAAATAATGGTCCAAGTCAGTTTTTTTACATTGTTCATTTTTAACCACTTGAACCCCAGCATGCCTATTCTGGGGGGAACATTCGCCAGAAATAGCAAATCCACAAGCTCACAGTGCATAGCAAAGTGATGCGTTGTGAGCTTGTAGATCGGCTATTTTTGGCGAATAGATTTTTTGTAGACCAAGTACAAGTCCAAGTACAGATCAGTATTTATTCACTATCATATTTATTAGAAAATATGACTTTGGCCATTATTTTTAGACTGTTACACTGTTAATGCACGTCAGAGGCCTTACCATACAGCGGTGGCAAGGCTGGTGGGATTAGCCAGCCCCCCTGTCCTGAGCCCTGCTTCAACACAACGATTAACACACTTTTCTTCCACACTCTTGACCCTTACTTTGCTTACACACTTGTTATGTCGTCTCTCATCCTCCATCATGTGCATAATCTCCTTGGTCCTCAAAATGTCAGGCCCGCTGTTCCTCTGCTGACAGTGTGCTGCCACAGCCCGCATATCAGAGGTTTTATTCCACAACAAAATATATGTCTGTTATCATGTCATAATTAGAAACATTTTTTTCTTCTTGTTGAGTGGGTGGTGGAAAGACTTCTGCGAGGCCTGACGGTAACTGTGGTGTTTTCTTCCAGAGCTCCACCTCTCCACTTCTGGTGGAGAACATAAGAGACTGGTTGGAGAAAAGACTTGACCTCAAGCCAGCGTCATGGAAAATCCTTGGTTTACAGTTAAGCGAGACTGACACTAATGTCAACTTCTGGAATCAGAACGGCAGAGTCCGAGCTACGGATGTGATATATGTTTGCATGTGTGTGCGTGCGCGTGTGCACGTGTGTGAACTGTATGTGTGTGTGTGTGTGTGTGTGTGTGTGTGTGTGTGTGTGTGTGTGTGTGTGTGTGTGTGCATGCACGCACATATGTATGATTTATTGCACTCCAACGTAAAGCAGTTATGTTATCTGACTGATCTCCATCATTTCGGCAGAGGAGTGGGAATGAGACAAAATTATGTCAGTTCCTCATTGCGATCAGAATCTGATGTTTGATATTTCCACAGTATTATACAAATATAACAAATTGCATTTAAGTAATCAAATAATCTGTTAAGTGATGTAAAAGGGGAACATTGACACATTGGGAACTCCTTATATGGTTATGGCTGAGTCATGGTGGCATGAGGTACGCCCGCCCACCGGCCCCTCCCTTAAGCCAATTTTAATATAGGACGTAGTGAGTATTTTTTATTATTATTATATTTTTCAAAATGCAAGTTATCACTACATTGACATGTATGATTCCAATGAATAATTTCCAGTGAGAAACATGCTGTCTTCACTTTTTCATTTTTACAGAGGAGTAGAGAGCATAGATAGAGAGCTTTCGTTATATTAACCTGAAGCTCAATATCAGCAAAAGGAATGAGCTGGTATCAACTGGTTGTCATCCAGAGCAAGGAACTGAAGAGGAGGAATGATACAAGTAGTCAAACTTGGGGTCCAAATAGATTTAAAAAAAACTAGAGTGGATTTGACTTGACTTTGTTGGTGTTCTTGTTCTGCTATATGTCAATTAGTGTGTAAGTTCATTGTGAGAAACAAAAAAGATTCACATTTAATCTATTTGTACACATGCTTTGTAAATAAAGCTAATTCTGATAGAACACAAAGTTGTAGCCATGACAGTAGACAATGCCTCAAATATGGATGTTGCCGCAAAGAAGCTATACATTCTAAATACAATCGCCACAGTTCCACATGGCCGCAATATTCCCCTTGTGTTCCTAGGTTATGGCATTCATTAAATAATGGCCAGAAAATTGTTTCTGCAGATTATGATGTCACAGTATAGTTGACCTTTGACCTTCTGGATATAACATGTCATCACTTAATTTTATTCTAGTATACATTTGTGTGAAATTCTTATTATGTCATAGTTAGCATATTAATTACTGAGTTATGGACAAAAATGTGACAACCCCATACACCTGTATGGACACCGACGGATGGACCATCTGAAAACATAATGCCTCCAGCCAAGGCTGTCACAGGCGGAGGCATTAAAACATAATGCATGCAAGCATATAAAAATGTGTTTAGCTGACATCAAAGCCTTTCACTTTTCCTCACCTTCTGACCAGAGTTTTGCATTTTAAAACAAAGCCCACCTTAAAACACAGAGGGTGGCACTGCTTTGGCCCCAAGGGGCACTTGGTGGTGGGAAAGTAAGGAGTTAGGAGTTGCCCTTTTCCGGTCACACCATTTAATATTCCATTTATTTATTGAATTATTAATTTAAAGTTATGACCAGGAAAGCCACATTGAGGTTACTTCCTGCTCGGAAGGAAGAATAGTAGCACATTGTTAAGCACCGTACACAGTAACGTACGGTAGCTTATGCTGCTGAAGGTGAATGTGTCTTGCCATTGTGGTCGTTCCCTCACCCCTTGTTTATGAAAACAATAAGGCTGTATACAGGCAGAGCAAACATCCGAAAGTAAATGTTAGGTTAACTTCCATTATTATTGTGTAGCCACCATAGATATCAAGTATCAGAACAATTAACGTTTTATCACAGCTTATTTCTGCTCATTACATGCACTGCCACTGATAAAAGCTTTCAGATACTCAGAGGTACAGCTGCAACCTGGAAACAACAATGTGGAACTAAACAGCCCGCATTGGCAACACAAACACAATCCGTGTCCCTGACTATAACCGGAACGCCCCTCTTTTATTGAAGCTTCTGGGAACAAAACTTTCAGACAGACTCAGCTCTTGCCCAGACCTGTGATCCTTTGTGTGTTTTGTCTTTCACTGGAGTGAAGTCTTCCTGCTTCACACGGACCCCTGCTTTGCCAGACAAAACCATCCTCAGAGGAGCAGAGCTGCAGAGGGTGTAGAAGCTGGTAAAACTACACCAAACCGTACAACAGCTCCCTCCATATTTTGAAGATTAAGATACTGAATACAATGAGTATGTCTGAATACAAATTGTTTTTTTTAACCACTGAGCCTTTACCAGATGGTAAGTGTTAGCTACCCAGATAGTTTTGAAAAAAATAACAAAAAATAGCTAAAATTAGTAGGTTGTTGCACACAAACAGAGAAATAGCTCATATTATGAGTATGCAATGCTCGCTGCAGGTGATCCAGAGACGGCACTGGTTGAGAAAAGTATTTTCTAAGAGAGCAAGCTGCTACACTGCAAAGCTAAGCGCAAAGATTTACCCTTGATTAAAATGAACACTCTTTCCTAAAAATGTACACATGACAGCAAACAGCAGGCACAGAACTGTGGCGCTAATTGCATAAGCTTCTAATGTCCACAGCTGAAGCACTAACGATGCAGAACTGATGATGAGTCACAGCCATTCAGACAGGCAAGGTGATGGTGGAATTTTCCAACGACCTGACCATCCAGTGGACCTCAATCCCCCCCTACCCCCACCCCTGCTTCTCACTGAAGCCTGACTTTGAAGCTTTGCCAAACGATGTTGAGTCCTCTGTGATGTCTCGCCAAACTGTCACCATCACAGGCAAAACTCTCTTGTCACCAGACAACACATACAGTAATCATTTCCTACTGTGCTATAAACTATTTGCATTTGCTGAGGCCTTGGTGCTATTTAAATGGGCATAGACATTACTATACTGTTAGTCTGTAGGCTAAACCTTTTCTAAGTACCGTATGTGTGCATTAGTAGCATTACTTGGCAAACACCAGAGCAGTAGGGTTGAGAGACTGGTGCTTTGTGTGAGTGAGCGAGTCTGGACTAAAAATACAGTAGGAAATAAAACATTTCTGAACTGTTGTCTGTGCTCACTGAGGATCTGACTGCTTTGGCACTGTAAGAGTGACTATCATGATTAATATTGTGCAAATTACTTTCTTTTAGGAACACCTGTTCCCTGTTTCTAATCGGAAAAACCAAAAAAAAAACGATTAAGTACATTTTAACTACAAACCAGCTTGTGCTGGCTGTGCTTTACGCATAGTGACATAATTTGGCCAGCTGCGACCATGTAGTCGTTAAATAGGCCGAGTAGAAGATGAATAAACAGTGTGATGTGATTATGTCACATTCTGAACAATTTATAGGTAGGCCTAATATTTCTGTACCTTGGCTTCTGTGATGTCCTCCAGAAGATAGAATTAGATCTCTGCGCTGCCGACCAGCTGAATTCTATTCCCCAAAGAGGTCCCTCCATTTCCTGCATCTGCAAAAAAAAAGATGCCCGTTTCAAACCTTGGAATACATCTAGTGTGAACAGTACTGTACATGAGGCAGAATGTTCAGAATTGTGCATGGCCAACTGTTGTTTGTACGTGCATGTTTGTGTGTGTGCATTTGATGAAGTCGATCTGCATAAATGATCTCAACCAGAACGATCAATTCTGAGAACTTAGGAACTTATCAGCTGTAATGTTGCAAAAGCTTAAACTATCCTTTAAGACAGTAATATTTGCTCTGGCATAATGTTTTGCATTTTCAATGCTTATATTAGAGTCCTATGAGTGCCTTGTCAGTAAAATAAGTGAGCACTAGTGGTGAATATATGCACACAGAAAACTGCTGGCTAGATTGATGTCTAATAACCACTTAAACACACTAGACTTAGAAAATTGGACTTGAATTGGCTCTGTACCGCTTTTTTCCGTCTACACCTCATCTGTGAGCTTGTAGATCGACTTTTTTTGGCTAATGTTCCCCCAGAATATGGATGCTGGGGTTCAAGTGGTTAAGTTACACCAGTAGGGCTTTTTGAAAAATGTCCATTCTGATATTGTGTTTCCCTGCATGGAATATTGCAGTACAATATTCATACATGCTCTAGCTAATCCTTTTCATTGGTTAAATATTTATAAATAAAACCCTGAAGTACTTTCACTTTGAAAATAAAAAGTAAAAAAAAATAGCAGATATACAAGCTCCCAACACGCCGCAACGCATTGTGAGATTGTAGATTGGCTATTTTCACTAGTTTTGCGCGACGAAGTACAACATTAATTCATGAAAAAGACATACAAAGTTGAAATATGGAGACACAAGGTTTCCATTCGACAATGATGAAATCAAGCCTAGTTCTGTAATAATTCTGTACCTATACCATTGCAGGAACAGGTTTTTGACCTGGCACATGCAGGTTTAACCTTGATTGCAATAGGGGTTAACAGAGGGTAAGGTAAGGGGCAGGCCACAGCTGGTCACAGCAACCTGAGCCCAGCACTGGGCTTTACTCCAGGACAAATGGGATTCGGTTCTCATTTATAGCTCATGGCCTTGGGCAGTAGAGCTTAGCCTCTTCACATACACAGACAGATATAGAGAACAAACGAAGAAAGTTGTGGTGCAAAGCCCACTCCTGCATCCGACAATAAGCTGTGATGTGCCAATGAGTAAAACGGGATGGTTTTATAAGATAGCACACACTAGTGTGGGGGAGAGAGAGAGAGATGTAATTCTGAATATGGATTTGACCTTTCATTGGCATACACACTATGGTACGTTGTCACAAAAATGCCTTTGGATTTAACCAGATGAACCCTAGTGTCCCAACTCTGGGCATGAATAGGCGAACATTCGGCTAAAACAGGTGAACATTTGGAGAAAATAGCACATCTACAAGCTCACGGATCGTGTTGACACATTGTGAGCTTGTAGATCAGCCATTTCCAGCAAAGAGATTTTTTTCCCGTTGACATGATTGAATGTATTAACATTTATTGTATTTAAAGTAAATACCTTGCATTCATAGAGCAAAAGAAGGTACCACAAAACATATGTATATCATTACTGGCATAAAAAATGGCAGACACTGCTTTGATACAGTACATGTTTAGATGTAAACATATATATATTAAATAAGTGTCTGCCTTTTCTTTGCCACCTACTGTATGTGTCCCCCTTACGCTATATTCTGAAGAACAAATGTGGCAGAGATATGACCATCAGGCTGAAAGGATTACAAACCTTTGTGACTGATGTCCTCTTTGAACCTCCCAGCTACAGTATAGAATATTTTAGTCAGTATAGCTCTGAGGAGAAGTAACTATGGCCACTTTATGTAGTAACAAACACTGTAAAAGACTGAATTTGGCCCTTATATTACAGTACATTAGCAATCCACGTGTTTCACAAAGAATGAAGAATGCAACAATATGAACCCTGCGGACGCACAATAAAGGTTTCTGAGTGAAAGCACCACAGTTTGTTCAACAAATTCCAATTCTGATCCTCCTATTATTTGCGCCATCGGTCACCCACTAGTACGTCAGTTTAACAAAAAAGAAAAAGAATGTGTGTGACGGCAAAGTAATGTAGCTGTGTAACAGCAGAGTTATTTAGTCTATTGTACAGGACCACAACAGAGTGACAATGCTTCGGAGAGGGTGACAAGCCAGTGGTTTGGATGTGCGCCTTGTGGTATGAATAAAGACTGCCGTTGCCTCATCCCACTGACAGCCACAAACAATAACAGCAAATTAGGAAGCATCCCCATCATAATCATCATCATCATCATTACATGGCTGGATCGTTTTGCTAATTCAATTCTGGCCCCTTGTTCTTTTTATAGAGCATGACACAGACACCACAAAACAAGAGTGGTCAAGTTAACGACCTACAAATGGAATCATTGTAAACATTTCCCCTCTCAGTCGCATATTGCCGATGAAGTAGAGTAGACCACACCCATAATAGCACAATAAAATCATACGCATACCTGACAGTGCATGTTCAACTTTGACATACAAACTGTACTACTGCAGAGACCATAAATGGACAACAGATAATGATTCTCTCAACTCAAACCCTTCATGGGCTATAATATGAGCTTTGGACACTGATAGACAGGGCCTCACAAGGAATATTATCTGACTTCTTGGGCGTTGGGAGTCTATATGTTCCTGAAAATGCTAATATATATATATATTTTTTTTTAAATAATCAATTAAATTGAGTTACCTGCAGACTGACCACCACAGGGGCCTGGGTTTGTTTTTTGACAGCGGTGCCTCAGGCTTGGTCAGGAACTCCAGTCCACTCCGTTCCGCTGGGCTAACATTGGGTATTGGCAGCAACACATTGGTGATGAATACATTGGAGAGACAAAGAAAATAGAAAATAATTATTCAAAAACAAATATGTATATGTATTTAAACTGACATTTAAACTGACTTTATACAATAGCCATGATAGAAATCAAGGGTTGATTGAATAACCTATCTGACTTGCCATGGGATTTTCTTTCAGAGAGCAAGAATTCATTCAAATGCATTAACAGCTTTCTGTACATCTAACATAGGCCTACTCTAACTGCCATTCACTCTACACCGAAACTACTGCAGAACTCAAGACTAAGGTTTCTGAATGTGAACTTTGCCTATTCATTTGACTGTGTCATCACAACATATTCGCAGTTGCTGAAAACCTTGTATGTCCAAAACTGTTCTTTTATTTTGAAAACATTTTAAAATAGTGACAAGGCTTACAATGTTCTTGCAACAAGACGGTAGTCAGGACACCAGGAACACTGATACAAAACCTGACACACACGGTGCACAGGTAACCAGGAACAAGGAAAAAAATAATGGATGTAG
The DNA here is from genome assembly GCF_963280865.1 of Gymnoscopelus braueri. Lineage (NCBI taxonomy): Eukaryota > Metazoa > Chordata > Actinopteri > Myctophiformes > Myctophidae > Gymnoscopelus > Gymnoscopelus braueri. Next base: position 34,798,074 of record NC_137617.1, on the reverse strand, counting down.
AGAGCCAAGACAAGGACACAGGGTACAAATCAGGGGAAAGTGGCCTGGGAGCTGAAGAATGTAGCCAGGGACCTCAGGCACAAGGTCTGAGGGTTGGACAGGGGCAGTGCAGAAGACCTCAGGCAGACAGCCTGGGTGCAGGTCTTAAAACGAGCAGGACACCTCATAGCAGACAGCCTGGGGCAGGGCAGACAAGCTTAATTTATCTGGAGGTCAGTAACAACAGAAGTAGGACTGTAAAGTTAACTGATCAGCCAAGGCTCCAAATTTTAAGTCCAGAAATAAAATTTTCGGGGTATTTATTTCTCTCCCAAAAGGAACACGTGCACAAGTACACTACAGTGCTGGCCAAGGCAAAAAATAATAACGTAGAAAAATTAAGACTTATGATGAATGAGAATAAAAAACATTTGAATAAAACCAACACAACCTAGCCCTGAAACATGACTGTCATACCATGACAGTCATGGTGCCGAGTCCCCCTGGTCTAAAGTTGTGTTCGATTTTTTCACATTGCCATCTCTCACATAAACATAAACGTTCAGATTTCAAATATAAAGTGCTTACCACCGAGCCACGGATGTTACAAGGCGATGCGGACCACTATGAGTACCCGTATCTCCCGTATTGTTCAATAAAAAGCATTTTAATCCCATCGCCGGCCATTTTCTTTTTTTGTTTTTTTTTGTTTTGTAATGTATCAGAGTGCAATACACCTCCCAACCATTAGTGTCGCATGGTTGAAAGTATCGGCGACAATTTGGAGAAAATGGCCGGCGATGGGATTAAAATGCTTTTTATTGAACAATACGGGAGATACGGGTACTCATCGCGGTCCGCATCGCCTTGTAACATCCGTGGCTCGGTGGTAAGCACTTTATATTTGAAATCTGAACGTTTATGTTTATGTGAGAGATGGCAATGTGAAAAAATCGAACACAACTTTAGACCAGGGGGACTCGGCACCATGACGCTTGTATACAAGCGTCATGTGAACCATGGCTACAACACAACCCAAACAGTTAAAAGTCATGGCAGGCTAAATACCCTTCCACGAAGGGCCCTGACAGCTCACCATTAGGCTGTTACCTGTGTTCCAGCCTAAGCTGAACTGAAATGTTATGCCTGCAGCCTCCAGTTTATTGGTCGTGGATCCTACCACAAGGCAAGAAAGGAATAAATTAGCAACACATTAGCTTATCTACAACTTCCACTATGAGTCATCCAACACTTACATATATGTTTTACTATTAAACTCAAACATAATTTGGGTTTTTAATTCATTCAAATGTGAAGTTAAACAAAACAAAACAAAACACATGACCCATAAAGCAGACAAACACACCTCTTCCTACACAGCACTTGGTACCCTCCTAATCAACAGGAGGAGAGACAGGTGTGACCTTAAATCAATTAACGTTTTTACACAGTTTCTTTTCAATAAACAAGTTGTGTACTATGGGAGTCCTTTCGTGTTGCAGAAAGTTGGAAACATGCGACACTGATGCTACCAAATAGTCACTTCCAAGGCTGTTGATGTTAATTAGTTAGAAGCAGCTTTGTGTAGCATGTGAGAGTGTGCCATGTCCCTGATAAGTGTGTGTGTGTGTGTGTGTGTGTGTGTGTGTGTGTGTGTGTGTGTGTGTGTGTGTGTGTGTGTGTGTGTGTGTGTGTGTGTGTGTGTGTGTGTGTGTGCGTGTTTATATTTAATGTCCGGGATTCAAATCCGGGTCTCCCGTGGAAAGCCAACATCTTAACCACTAGCCTAAAGGGAAATTCCCCCATGGCCAGGGGAGATATTAGGCTTTTGGTCATCAGGCAGAGGCTCTGAACCACTACTGATAGGGTACAGGCTGCCTCGTGACAAGGACCACTCTAGGTCTGTGACACAGGCCATTCCACTGGGGATCAGCACGGAGGCTTAAGGTCAGAGAAGGCAGCTGGCACCAGAACAGTTGACTGCAGGTCGGGGCAGGCTGCTGGACAGACGTCCGGCATCCGGAGTACAAGACCAGAGACCAGTGTTTGGCATGCAAGGCTGGAGACAGGCGTCTGGAATCCACACACAGAAACACATACGAAGGTGTCATATGAGTTTCCGGTTCAAATATGCAGCCAAGCCAATCAAGGGAAGCTATGGGAAACTGAACCGGAACAGGAAATAGGTATGCCACCTTCTGGAAACCTGAGACTACAGTTACAGTATGCACAGAGCCGATTGGTTGCCCCCACAGTCCCTTTGTGTGTCCTTTGGGAGAGGAAGTAAGATGAGATGTACATACACAGCTATATCTAAACGGTGGCAGACTATGCCATCAGTCTCAAGAATGAGACCTCAGACCTGTGTGCGCATGTTACACTCTGCATGAGATGGAGAGAGGGAGAGAATAGAGACAGATTGGTCTCTCTCAATAATACATAGTAAGAATGTTCCAGTCCTCTCAGGATGCGTGTGTGTGTGTGTGTGTGTACGCACACGTACGCACACGCACGCACACACACACACACACACACACACACACACACACACACACACACACACACACACACACACACACACACAATGTGTGTGTGTGAATCTCCCCCTGCCAAGATTAATGACAGGATTGATATAGCCTGAACTTACCCTGCAGGCTAATGCCTGCTTTGCACTCTACTGAAGTGTCCATGTTCCTGCTTTTTATACATTGATTTATGACATCGAATCTTGTTTACTCCTTGTTTGGTAAGTTTTTGTGGCAGGTGACTTTAGCATTAGCATGGTTATTTAGTGGCTATTGGCTAATTAGTGAAAATTCGAAATGTTCTGGTGATGATTTGTATGACAAAGGACTAAGGAGGAGTCTACAATTTGGGACATTTTACTGGAGTACAATGTTACTCCAGTAGGCTACACTATTTATTGTAAGTAGCCTAACGTTATTTTGGATGAAAGGAGAACAGGGGGACTTGACAATAAATATTGAAATAGCCTAGTTTAGGGTACAGCAATTTTGTAAATATTTGCCTAATATATGAGGCAAAATAACTTTGCAGTTGTCCCTTCCTGAGAAAATAGTTACTAATAATGTAGGTAGGCTACGTGCATGTCTATGCATTAGCTAAACAAAATATCGATATGACATAGGCTAGCATTTTAATTTCTGTCAATGTACGCCATATGTTGTTACTTGTTTTCACCTGTTGGTCCATCTAAAAATAGAAATTATTACACTTTTGTGGTCATTTGTGTTTTCAATCGAATGCTTCCGCACGGCCAACCAGTCCTAAAAAAAAAGAAATGAAAGAATCTAAACTTGAGAGGGGTACGCGGGGTCTGGCGTGCTAGGCTCTGTGACTCACCCATCAACCAATAACCAATAACCTACTCATGATAATTATGTGTAGGACTTCTCAACATCTTAAATGCATCAGTTTGATGCATTAGGCCACAGACCCATGATTTCTATCTCTGGTGCCCCAATCACTGAGAGTGTAGAAATTGAACCAAATAGACCCTTGCGGCCTTGGTTCTATTCATAGCCTACATTCTCTGAGTTGCAGACACATGGATGGGTCCATTTCTTTCCTAACTATCAATCAATTAGCTGGGGACCCCTTGGAACCCCCTCAAGGACCCCTGGCGGTCCCCAGACCCCACGTTGAGAATCAGGGGCCTAGCCGACATAATATGTAGCCTACTCTAAGTTATTTTTAAAATAAAATTAAGCCCACAAACGGATCATTTAAAATCAAAACCTTGATGACTAGCACAACTGTTACTGAATAGAAAGCAATATGTATTTGCCATTATGCTGTTTTATTGTCTTTCGGCCTGGCGAGAGAGTATGTTTTGCCCCCTGTCCGTCCGTCCGTCCGTCCGTGTGTCCGTGTGTCCGTGTGTCCGTCATTCTGTCTGTGTACAGCTAATCTCCGGCACCGTTGGCTTGCTCGCAGCGAAACTGTGCACACACTCCCTGGATGCTACAGCAGAACCTCTACCCCAAATATTTCACATGGGCCTTTTATAGCGCCACCAGGAGGCCGATTTGTGCAAAACATATTTTTTGACAGTACTCCTACAGATTTTGTCCAAAAATCCCGCAAATCGGTACACAGTATCTCTATAGTCATTAAACAAAACAAGTCTTTAAGATTTTTCATATTCCATCCTGATTGGCTAAAAATGGCTTCCAAAGTTTGCAGGAGTGCTCCGTTTTGAACAAAATGCCTCAAATCATGAACACAGCATGCAATTTCCTTGAAATTTTGCACGCGTATTTCCACTATGCTGAGGAAGAAATAATAATAATAATAATAGCTTGAATTTATATAGCGCCTTTCATAAACCCAAGGACGCTTTACATAAGAACAATGAACAAATCCAGACAACTGACAACTGAACAAACAAACAAAAAACAACTATATGCCATAAAAATGCCACTTGAAAAGCCTCATGGTGGCGCTAAAACAGGCCGATTCGTGTTTTTACCTATAACTGCACCGATCGGTGTAAAACTTTGTAAGCGCACTCCCTAGAGGTCAAAGAAAAACCCTTGCCCTGCATTTTTCACATCTGCCTTTTATAGCGCCACCAGGAGGCCGACTTATGTAAAACAATTGTTTTTATATTACTCCTTCCGATTGTATCCAAATTTCACGCAAATCGGTACACATGATCTCTATAGTCATGTGATCAAGACGGATGTGTTTGCTTTTTCATATTCCATCCTGATTGGCTAAGATTGACATCTAAAGTTTGAAGTAGTGGCTTGTTTTGAACAAAATGCCGCAAATCATGAACGCAGCATCCGATTGCGGTCAAACTTTGCACGCACATTCACACTGTGTTGAGGAGCAAATGCCACCCTTTTAACATTGGCCTGTTATAGCGCCACCAGCAGGTCTAATTTAGCAAAACACATTTTTTGAACAAAATGCCTCAAATCATGAATGCAGAGTCCGATTGCTGTGCAAGGCCTAAGAACAAATGGCACCCTTTTCACATTGGCCTATTATAGCGCCACCAGGAGGCCACAATAACCTACCTGACCTGGCGGAGACCTGTGCTCCGAGGAGCACTCTAGATATATTGACATAAAACTGCACTTTTGATTAAAATATTTTCAAAACAAAATGTTGAGGTCAGATAATAGGGGGTACTTGGATGCAGAAATCATGGAAAGGGCGCACTGAAGCCAAAACCGTTTGAGCAACACTGCTCTATATTAAACCAAAATGTATATTGTGGAGTGACCCCCATGCAGCACAAGTGGTGCAATGTGCCACAATAAAATCCCAACATACTGTGAAGGAGGGAACTTGACCTGTTAGAAATTCCTTGGGTTTCTAAATCAGCAGGTGTTGAGCTGTCACATTTCAAGCTCCTCTGCCACTCGTGGGGTGGCACTGGTGCCACCGTGCTTTTGACCTGGCTGTATCAATGTGTTTCACACTGTCTTTTGACACAAGCTCCTACACTCGAATGGGATTACCACCGATACAGCATTTATTGACAATGTGTGCATATAGGCTTTCAACAGCTGTGCCTCCAATGACGTACAGTTCTCTGGAGGGTACAAAGGCTGTCATATTGTAGCTACAGTAGGATAAATAGCTTTTAGTCACTTCTGACAAAAGTCCTTTGTAGGTCAGTGTCACAGTGCTATAACGTGCTTCTAATGAACAGATGATCTTTCCCCTGAATGAGCAAGGAGTTCTTTGTCCTGACACAAGAAAACTGTCTATCATTAAAAAAAAGGCAACAATGAATCTGCAACAATGAATCTACAGTGAATACATATATGATAAAATGGTAACCATTCATACTTATTAGTTGTTTTCATAAAAAGAAAACAATCCATTAAAGATATGGAATGACGAAATTCAATTAATGATTAATTTTGTGTTATTATTGTTTAAGGGTGGAAGAGGAAACATATAAGCAGAAGCTTGTCTAGCAGAGTAGCCTGCCTGAAGCCCAGAAGCCTGATATCTCCCTTGGCCAGGGGGATTCCCCTTCGACCACTCTTACAAAGGGGAAACCCCCTGCCATCTACCGTAGATGTTTGGATTCCCACGGTAAGTTGAAATTGGCTATTGACACCTTCCAAAAGCTTAATTCAGAGGACCATTGCTGCTGATGTCTCCCTGCATCGTGCAATCCTCTTCCACACAGGTTTTCTGTCACTTGACAGTGAGACAGGTGACAATGCACCAGTGTTTAATGGCCAGTGTCAACCATCATCCACCGGACATGCACCGTGTGACTGCATGATAAGATTGTGAGAGGGAACCACTAAAATGTTGCTATGTTGTGATAGTCCCCTATTCTATCCATTAGTTGTTCCACCAGTCAGTGGAAGCATGAGACATAACACTGGCCATACTGTATGTAGGCTAATGTTGTAGGGTTGTTATTACCGGGGCAGTAATTAAAGTCTGTCTTTCCACAGCAAAAAAATTACCTGGGTGACCTCACTAAAAGCTTATACTGTACATAATAGGCCTACATACTGTAGATTATTATTATTGTTTGCTCCAGAACATTCCATGGTGAAATAAATACATAGCGTTACAGAATGTTTGATTTTGTAGAAATTACTGAAAAGGACAGAAGCTTTCCTGTGACAAGATAAGCCACAGCCTACTGTACTTCAGGTGCGTTCTAGTAGTGGACAGGCAAAGTAACAATTTGCACAGAAGAAGAAATGCAGTTAGCTACTTCACACTTACCGCCATTCATTTTCATTTTGTCAGAGGGCTCATGGCTTTGTTAACATGGTGATTTTATCGCACAGGATGCGGGATACACAAAGACATTGTGAATGATTAAATGGACGCCACAAAAGGTTGGGATAAGGCTGCATTGCTGTGTGTGCCAGATATCAACAGACAAATAGAGAGAGGGATTAACTTCACATGAGGGAGGAGTGCACAGGGAGGGGGGTTATTCACTGGTCAGTGTGGTCGATGGGGGGAACGGGGCAGGGAGAAAACAACAGCTGTGGAAAGGATGGAATTGTTTTAGAGAGTGAGGCGCACATTTTGGCAGAAGTCTGGCTAACACCTCACTTCTCTCACCTTTTGTGAGAGCAAGCGCATCCTGGATACATTACTCTAACCTGCCTGATCTCAAAACATGAGCATTAGGAGAGACCAGAAGATGGAACGGGTGAAATAGTGAGTTGAGTCATGGGTTTTCCGATGCCCTCTGAAGTGCCCGACCGATTCCAGATTTTTTTGTCCAAGCACACCAGTTGCCAATGTTTTTACAGATATTTTGTCAAAAAGTGCATAATCAATCTTCAACATTTTTCAAAAGCAGAACATTCAAAAATAGACGATCTACAAGCTCACAGTGTGTCACAATGCAATGCGTTGTGAGCTTGTAGATCTGCTATTTTTTAAACATTCTTTTTAACTTTTGTACATTTTCACCTATAATGACATGCCCAAAATAGGGATGCAAGGTTGAAAGTGGTTCAAATTCAGGACACATTGACTGCATAATTGTACAATAGGTTCAATACTGATGTCATCGTAAAAGCCAAATAACGGCTGATATAATCTGACACAATGCTCCCTGTGTATTTTATACTAAACAGCCCATATTTTTTTACTTACTACTATGTGTAGTAGTACCCCCCAAATTAATATGTATTTGTCCACGGACCCTAAAAATTATAAAAAAAAGTGCTTTAAAAAAAAAAAAAGCAGATCTACAAGCTCACAACGCATCGCATGGTGACACGTTGTGACCTTGTATATAGTCTATTTTCAAATATCCGATGGATATATAGGGCGGCTGTGGCTCAGGAGGTAGAGCAGGTCGTCCAATGATCCGTGGGTCGGCGGTTCGAATCCCGGCTCCTCCTGTCCACATGTTGAAGTGTCCTTGGGTAAGACACTGAACCCTACATTGCCTCCAATGATTCGGTTGGCGCTAGCTTGCCACCATTGATGTGGGAAAAGTGGGTACGCTGGCGTCGACTGTTCGCCGCTCCACCTCCCAATGCCCCCCCCCTGTATGAATGAATGAACCATCGTAAAGCGCTTTGAGTACTTAGAAAAGCGCCATAAAAATGCTATTCATTATTTATTATTTATTATTATTATTATATAGGTATAAAGTGACCTAGTCGCTTTTTTTGGCTTGATTTCTTAAACCTGGTTGCTTATTTCTCTCCCAAAATCTGGCAACACTGTACAGCTGCACATCCCAGTTTTTTTTTCTTCCTTTCTTTTTTGCCATATCTGTACACACCTGAGATGCAACACCCCCCACTGTGCCCAGCGGTTGCTATGGGGACGTAGCCTGAAGCGTGTGGATGCTAACAACTGAATACGTCAGCCGAGAGCCCTACACTCCCCCGAGATGGAATGGAACAGATGAAACGGGAAGAGGCTGAATGTGGGACACAGGTGAGTAAAAAAAACTATAAATCTACCCACTGCCGACTCAATTAAAGCTGGTGTTAATGAGTTAATCCAAAGTCAAGAGCATTGGGAGTGTTCATTGGCTATATGTGATTGATTGGGCACTGAGTGCATTACCTGAGATATCTTTATTATAGGGTTACGGGTATGCACAATTCATGGTCGAGAGAATGAGAAGCAAATATACGAGATAGATGAAGCTGTTGGAGGAAAACAAATTAACAAAGCTCCTGGTGAAGAGAGGGGCCACATATGGGCAGCATTATTACCAGCAGGGTTTGGTAGAGTTGGCTATGCCAGGCCTGAGCCAGTGCCCAACCAGATTATGTCATTATATTTATGCCAACGAAGCAAACTAATTGCAATCCACCCAGCTACTGAAGATCAAAAGAACGCATCATGATTTTTCAAACACAGTCCTTAGTTTTATGACATTCTGGCCATTATTCAATTTCAATTTCCACATAAAGATCACATAACGGTGCCAATGATGACATAGTTCAGTAGTTCACCTGTTGTTGATTGTAAGAACCAGTGGCACCAATATAATCCAGCACAGGGATTGAGGGGGAATAGAGCAAAACCTGCATGCCTGGTTATACAGTATGTATCTACTGTCAGCCTCTATTTATCATCCATGCTTTAGATATCTGGGATTAATCACATCTTTTTTTACCAAAACAAATGAAAGGGCTAATCTAATTCTATTGACACTCTTGACACACACAATGTATCTCTCTTTGATGATACGTTTGTGCCTTTTATTCTTTACAAAATGTCTCTCTCTTACGTTCACTTTACTGAATGGAATGGAAATATAAATGATTGTGAATGACTGTCAGACAGACAGACAGAGAGACAGACAGACAGACAGACAGACAGACAGACAGACAGACAGACAGACAGACAGACAGACAGACAGACAGACAGACAGACAGACAGACAGACAGACAGACAGATAGACAGACAGACAGACAGACTTGGAATAAACTACCTGTATATGGCACACATTGCATTAGCAAAACTGAAGTATTGTTAATAGTGGCCTAAGTACGTAGGAGTGGAGTGGAGCCAGTGCATTGTCTGGGGCTCACATGTTGATGAATCATCACAGAGGTGCTAATTGATATAATTATTAACATAAACCTACGTGCAAGGACTGCGTAGCTCCCTTCTAAATAATTATAAACCCCATTTAGTCCAGACAGCACACCACCACACACAGCAACGAATGACAGTCAGCTTAGTTAAGCAACTCTCAGCCACTTGACCAGCTGGCTCTTGAGTGTTTATCACTTTGTTGGCAGCGCAGCAACACTTTATTCTCCATGCATAGACCACTAAATGTAGGTCATGTATTTCACAATTAATTATCACATTATAAGGTGATAATGGCAAAACTGACAATATTAAAAAATACATATTTTGTTGACCGGAGTTCCCCAGGGGTCTATACTAGGCCTCCTCTTTCACCCCCCCCCCCACCCCTACAACAAATATCTTCACAGAAAATAGCCGATCTACAAGTTGTGAGCTTGTAGATCTGCTATTCCTGCAGAATTTTCCGCCCCCCCCCCATGTGATTAAATAACCACATGACCTTTGGTTAACAGACAAAACCTATGGTAGCTTTTTAAACCCCCACAAAACGAAACTCAATTAAATGAGGTGAAGAAAGAAAGATTCCCAAATGTCATGGTATCCCTTGATGGATAATGGGCTGTACACACATAAGAACCACCTTAATGGGGAAAAACCTGCTGTTGGGTTCATCATGTACACCTCCACTTAGGCTTCGCAAAACAACAAGCCATGCATGGGTGATTAATGCTGACAAGCCCTGGCTTTTTATGGATGCTAATGGTTGGTGGTGCGAGCGTGGATGTGTGCGTGTGTGCGCGCGCGTGTGTGTGTGTGTCTGTGTGCGCGCACCCACCCGTACGTGTGTGTGTGTGTGTGTGTGTGTGTGTGTGTGTGTGTGTGTGTGTGTGTGTGTGTGTGTGTGTGTGTGTGTATGTGTGTGTGTGTGTGTGTGTGTGTGTGTGTGTGTGTGTGTGTGTGTGTGTGTGTGTGTGTGTGTGTGTGTGTGTGTGTGTGTGTGTGTGTATATATGTGTGTCTGTCTGTGTGTGTGTGTGTGTGTGTGTGTGTGTGTGTGTGTGTGTGTGTGTGTGTGTGTGTGTGTGTGTGTGTGTGTGTGTGTGTGTGTGTGTGTGTGTGTGTGTGTGTGTGTGTGTGTGTGTGTGTGTGTGTGTGTCTGTGTGTGTGTGTGTGTAACTCAGTCACCTGACCCCTGCTGTCACTGCCTGGATCCTTAGTCACAGCCTCCTTTGCAGCTCACACATCCATAGCAACCAGAGGGGGGGGTGTGTGTGCGTGTGCGTGTGCGTGTGCGTGTGCGTGTGCGTGTGCGTGTGCGTGTGCGTGTGCGTGTGCGTGTGTGTGTGCGTGTGCGTGTACCTGCTCGTGTGTGCGTGCATGTGAACTTGTAAACACATATGTTCTTGCAGGCAATGTCAAGATCATTCACCGTTGGTTAGTTTTTTACCACCTTCTCCCTGCTTAGGTTTACTGTTTGCACAAGTGGATTGATACAGTATCAAATCTGTCTAGATTAAAAAGAACAGATTGCATTTCTATGTGCAAGAATTAACAAAGTGTTGTGTTGGAGCAGAAGTTAAATTAACAAAGTTCAACACATTGCTCTCAGCTCAATTTGAAGTTTTCACCAGTTTCAATCTCGCCGCTGTAGTCCTTAAAGAATGGCAGTTTTGTATTCTATTCTGACATGTATATTTTATTTGACTTGTAATTTATGTTATTTTACCTTTATTGGTACCTTTATTTTGGAGGCAAATGCTCCATTTTTGTGAGTGTACTTACACATAATCTCGCAACTCACTTTAAGATTTCCTTCTGTCCAGGGAATCCTATTAGACCCCAGGGCCTTTACAGGGGTTAGCCCATCCACATCCCACAGGTCTGAAGTGGAGAAATATTTACGTCACTCAACTTGGACTCATAGTAACCTAGAGGCCTGAGCAAAATCCTGAGTGTTAATTTAACACACTGCCCCAATCAGGATGTGTCTGTGTTGTATAGTCATATTAAAGCTAATTCAATGTATTGTGAATCATAAGAGAATAAAGTACAGTATGTGTACATAAGTGAGGAATGTTCTAGGTCCGTTAAATCTGGAATTTATATATTTTGGCCACGTATGAGTGGAAATAGTGGGGTTGGGGTGTTGTGGCATGAACCCAGAACCAAAATGAACCAAAACGTGTAACCCCGGAGGGAGTAAACCCTGGATACCGAAACGATTGTGAAGCAAAGCGCTGTTAGCTTGTAGGCTGGCCATTGTCGGCGAGTGACACGGTCACATAATGGAGTATAAATAAAGCATTAGAGAACAGCGGCCATGCATCACTTGCCTTGTCATCTATCATGACCAGGTCCAGGTATACTCTTTGGATATGCTCAAATGGATGGCAGGCAGCCCATATATAAAATAAAGTTTTATAAAATAAAGTTTTAACCACTTTAAACCCTATACTTTGGGATCCCCAAGGGGTCTGTACTCCCTCCCTCCCCATGGTCGCTGTGGGTTAGGGAGGACGTATTGTAATCTCTCAAGACAGATTCAGCAGCCAGCTAATTCAACGGGTTCTTTCTCTTTTTTTTGCCGATGGGTTCCCAGATTGGGGAGGATGTCAGTCCACGTCCTCACCTAAACCCACAGACACACTGTACCATGGCAGGTCATTGTTTCAGTCACACCAGGATACCCTTTCCAGCAAGCTGCTCCTTGCGACACCGGCACCTGTTGAAATGGACACATTAACTAGCGACCATCAACCAAAGTGCTTTAGTGCAATTAGTCCATCAATTCAAACACAATGATACAGACCTGCCAACCCAAGACAAATCAAACCAAACAAACCAAACAAAACCAACTTAATTTATGTAACAGGGTAACAAAGCCACAACTAAACCTAATTTAACTGAAAATCTGCTTTTAGGATGAGGACCTAATTTATGTTACGACCTCAGGTCTTAATGGGTTAATTAGTATAATTGGTAAGGAAGAGGCCCAATTTCTTTCCAATATGGCTGCTGTGCACACTGCACACAGACTGCACAGAGCCTATTGCAAGCCATTCAGGTCAGTGAATCTCTCTAATCAGAGCCGGCTTGAGGAGTCAATTTTCAATACATGCTGTGATAAGATAGCATATAGGGCACTGTTTCTCAGGTTCGGCGACCGGGTCTCTAACTCTATCTCCGAATGCCATATAAAGTCTGGAACTACACCTCCCAAAAATCCGAAACAGGAAGCTGTCATTTGCTCTTCATTTCCGCTCACGAAAATATATCTTAAAATACCTTTACATTCATTTGTTTTAATTTCCATTTCTGCTAAGCAGCAAGCTATATATGCTTAGATGATTTAGATTTATATTCGGATGAATTTGCGCAACTGTAAAGACGAAACAGAAGTGGGAAGGAGGCGTCACATCCGCTTTATCGCTTGATCACTTTCAGAGCTTCCGTTGCTCCAGACTGTAAGACTGAAGCATTTGAAAATTGTGCGAGGCAACAGTCTGGTTGGCGAGACTAGTGGCCCCGTGCAAATCGACTTTTCACACACAGGGAGAAGAACTCTGTAGGGGTACAGTACATTATGTCCCCTGATTACCTCATGTACAAAATGGAACACAATGGCTTTAGGGGCTAACTCTCCTAATCCCACGTGCACACTATCACAAACCCCTTGTCATTTATATTTGCAGTGGACAGTTGTTGCCTTGATTGTATAACTATTGCTTTACTGGACACTCCTCATTGTGACAAATTCCTAGAAGCAGTGACACATTTTGAAAGTATTTTCCCCCAAAGGCAAAGTCCTCTGCCGTACCATATGGTAGAAAATATTCTTGCGGGGAATTATCACAGCTCCCTTGGTGTTTTAGGATGTTTATGGAAGTAAACGTGTAGCCGTGCGTGTATCAGACGGTAGCCCTTGCGTGTGCTGTGTGACCTAGACCAGTTGTACTTTTCCATTACATTTTCCACGATACCATCTTCAAAATTAACCACTTGAAACCCTGCATCCCTAATCTGGGGGAAATATTTGCCGACGCGACACGTTGTGAGCTTGTAGATCGGCAATTTTCAGCGAAGAGATTTGATGTAGAGGTAAAGAAATAATAATAAGATTAATAAGAATAATAAGAATAATTAATAATGTCTTTATTGTCCCCTCAGGGATATTTTTCTTCACTGTCTGTTCAACAGAAAAACACAACCATATAGCAAAGAAAAACATAGCACATAACATTAAGACAATACATGAAGTCCCCAGTATACACAAAAACCGTCCCATCAGCAAGGCAGTTCGTTTAATGCTGGCTAAAGGGACAAAACCTCTACTAAAACGAACGTTTTCACATTTCAATGTTCTGTATCTTCATCCAGATGGCATAAGTTCGAAGTGACCCTTGCCATTGTGAGTGCTAAGTGTGTGATGGCCTTATTGTTCATCTCAGAAAGCACATGAAAGCACACGAAGTACAGAGCAAATCAGGTCTGTTTTACCGAGTAATAGAGGGTTTATTATCTTCAAGGCAATGGGCTGAAAGGCAGGGCTTCATGAGTGCTACAGATGCAAAGTGTCTTTCAGTGCTACTTTCAGTATGACTCTTCCTTCCTGTGCTCGGCAGTACAGCTTGTCATGTGCTCCAAGAACTGATGGGAATCTGAATTGAAGTAAAATAGGGAAATAACCCCTAAGGAGATATCTCTGTCAAAGCGATTGCGCATCAGATGATGGCCAAAAACAACCAGTCCTTCTTGCTGCATACACACAGAAGTGACATGACTGGCAGGTTGTGATGGCTAAGACAACAGCTAAGCGTGACTAATAACAGTGTACACAGGGACATTAAGTATCGCCTAATGACAGTTAATGAGATACTGGATACGTTGTTGTTGGTGGTGGGTTTTCCCTATGACGTTCTTATGTAATCACATTCTGGCAATACTCTGTCTTCAGGTGTATGGCTACTGCCTATATTGGCAACGCTTTCTATGAAGCCCATGTCTATAATTATGAACTTACTTACGGTATGCATTATAATATGCTCATAACACTATATAACTATAAAAAGTGCTCCTCGGAGCACAGGTCTCCGCCAGGTCAGGTACGTTATTCTGGCCTCCTGGTGGCGCTATAATAGGCCAATGTGAAAAGGGTGCCATTTATTCTTAGGTCTTTTACGGCAATCGGACACTGCATTCATGATTTGAGGCATTTTGTTCCAATGTGTTTTGCTAAATTTGACCTGCTGGTGGCGCTAAAACAGGCCAATGTGAAAAGGGTGGCATTTCTTCCTCGGCCTAATGGGAATGTGCGTGTGAGAATTCACGGAAATCGCAAGCTGCGTGCATAGTTTGAGGCTTTTTGTTCAAAACGGACCAATCCTGCAAACTTTGGAAGCCAACCATAGGCAATGAGGATGGAATATGGGAAATCGGACAGATTTGTGTTGATCACATGACTATAGAGATACTGTGTACCGATTTGCATGACGTTTGGATAAAATCTGTAGGAGTAGGAGGGTTTTGCACAAATCGGCCTCCTGGTGGCACTATAACAGGCCCATGTGGAAAAAATGGGGCAGAGGTTCTGAATTGGCATCCAGGGAGTGTGTGTGCACAGTTTCGGAGCGACCGGGCCAACGGTGCCAGAGATTAGCTGGTAACACACAGACAGGACGGACGGACGGACGGACGGACGGACGGACAGGGGCGAAAACATACTCTCTTGCCATGCCTTTCGGCCTGGCGGAGACAATTATAGTTATAAGCACATAAATACTTATAACAATAATAGCCTACTATAATAATAATCATAACATTACTTACAAGGTCAAGTGTCAAAACACTTCAAAATTGCTGGACACTGCTGGACCATGTATTATAATTCTCATACTGTATAGTGGTAATTATAATCACTGTTATAATCTAGAATAGTGTGATTATTAGTTACTATACAGTATGTGGTCATTGGGTGCTTTAAGTAAAAAAAACTAATCTATGTAAGAACAACACACAAATTACTTTACTTAAATGGCCACTTATAGTGACTAATAATACTACTATCACGTTATAATGCATTACAACAGTGATGATAATTCATTATAAGAAATATTATAACGTGTACAACTATTAGAATTATAATAATAGGATCCTTGCCAAAGATGTTTGTGATGATACTTGACCTTATAAGTCGTTATAAAATGCTTTATAATGTGTTGTTTATTGTTATAAAGCATAATGAATATTTATTAGTGCTTATAGCTATAATCATTCAGAGTTATAAGCACATTATAATACATTGTAAGTCTATAATGCATTATAGATGGACTTCATAGAAAGTGTTACCTGCACTCTCCACAGTTCTCATGTTTGTTGTTGGAAGAGTGTCCTGGAAAACATTCGAACCATGTCCACACATGATCACCAGACACAGGAAGCAAGCAGGGTCAAGCTTTATTTCCATGCTTTTTCATTGGAAATCCTATCTCTCCACTGCTGCGATGGCTTGTGGTGATTAGCAGACATGTGATAGTTAACCTGGACAAATTGTCACTGTTCTTCAATGCATAGCAGACCGGCCACTTACAGTGGCCATACTCACAGTATGCCATGAAAATTAATATATTCAATTATAATGAATAGATTAAAAAATCATACCTCCCGTACAACATTTTAAGCTTGACATACTGTACTGTATGTCATAGACATGTCCTGAACAATAATACAAAAAAAAACCACAAATTGATAGATGCTTTGGATTAATCATCAAAATATTTAAATTAAAAAGTTAAATTGAGTTGAAGGTGTTGACTTCATTTATAAGTCAGGCTAAAATGCAATCTTAATTCAGCTGAAGTTCTGTTCTCATGCTGCATTGTTGCCTCCGCACCTTCAAATTGCACGAGTCTTTGCAGTTCTGTGGTTGATACGTGTATTCTGTTACACTAAAGTGGATTACATGGAACCAAACGTTCTCTTACAAACGCTTCAGTGGGTTTCCTGCTATCAGGTGTATGATGGGCAGAGCAAGGAAGATAGATGGGCACTAACCTCTAATGTTAGATTGGAGCCTGGTGTGTAAGACAATACAGGCATTTTACTGATTTATCCACATGTCAAACGTGATACCTGTATGTTGTGACGTGTGCCTTGGTCTTGATAGACTGATTGTTTCAACCAACCTTCACCAACACTTGATTTAATTGTTTGCACTTACAACTTGGTAAATTAAAAGTTGTAATACCTTAACTAATTTACACATAAATATAGTGAAAACATACATAAAATGCATGTGACATGATGAATTGTAACATGAACATAGACATTACATCAGTGGGTCTGTTTTTAAAAGTATAAGTCCTCATTTATTTGTATCGTACTTTTTGCAGGTTGCAGGTACATTCCATAAACTCCATAACGTTTTATATCTTAAGTTGGAAGCCTATTGTTTCACCTGTAGCGGCTGTAAATCATGGGACACACAGTGCACGTGCGCTCTGATTTCTGCTCAGTCGTGGAAACAGGAGCACGATTGAGACAATTACAGGAAAGGGGGGGGGAATTCCGCCCTCACTAACCTTTACATAATAAAAACACCACATTTACGACTGGATGAAAACTTTATTTTTAGCGGGCCGTCTGATGCCGTTTCAAGTTGCGCTTACAGTTGCCCTCTCCTTCCTGCAACAGAGGCTGAAATACTTCCAGCTCCTATGGAATCTTTGGATGACACTAGGAGCAGGTCATCGGAGTCTAAAAGCGGACAGTGTGGGGCCTCCAACTGTTATTGTCTCCCGTCCGTCACACCCTTCTCTCTCTCTCCCACACAGCTGTTTCACACAGGGCACATGACAGCTGGTTGCACGTTACCGAGGTCAGAGTGCTGTGGAACGAAGGAAAAGTGGGAAATCCCAGGGTGGGAGGCTGTGGTGATGAGGAGGACAAGATATGGGGCAGCTGATGGGCCTAACGACAACCTGTCACCACTCCACTCAACAATGACTGATGAATATCTTTCCCCTTTCTTTGTTTTTTTTTCTTTTTGTTTCTCACTTTTTAATCTTGACAATTGTGTGTGCAATACATGTGCGTGCACGCACACCAAAAATTCAGATCACCTCATACAGTGGATATACTCACAACCTCCTGTTGTTTACAGTACATTTGTTAGAGGGAACAATCGTTCTTTTCCTACTCATGATCCACAATCTCAAAATGCATGTAGCATGAAGTGCCGCCTTCCTCAGAATTAGCTTATGCCCATACATATCTAAGTTTAAGTGTGGACCCTCTGACCCTTTCTTGTGCCATCAGGGGCCTTGGATATTTCCATGGTGGACAGCTGTGATCTAAATATACAGGGGGGGGGGTTCCTACCTTCAGGAAAAAGACAGAAAGGGCCCGGATTCAGATCACCCTGCTAGTTTCCTCAGTAACCCAAAAAAAAACAACATTACACGCAGTGGTGATATCCAGACATCCAAGGGCAAACAGGTCTATTTGTATTTCTATAATTCTTTTCATTCATCCGGTCACAGTCTACAGAATGTCTATGATTTGCCTTGCGGTAAATCCTCAACTGATGTATCTGATATATACTGTAAGAAGTGATATGTCAGTCGATATGTCAGTTATTTATTTATTATTATTTGACGTTTTGGGGCTACATCAGTATCTGCAATTAGGCAGCTGAGGTCAGGTGTCCCATTTTACATTATGAAGATCTTGAGCTCAGAGCTTGTAGACTGGCTATTTTGTGTTTAAATAAAATAAAATAAAGTTCAGCTTATTTGTTTCCTTGTTCAATGTATAACTAAAGTAAACAAATATCGGTCGGACGGTCGGACCCAAAAACAATTGGCATGGGTTGGGCTCTACACTGCAGGCTTGGTGTATATGCGCTCCTCCATGTCAAGACTCTTCACACCTGTCTGTTTGTAGCATTCCAGTGCTCACAGCTGCTGGATGTACTGCTGCCAGTCCATCGAGCTTGAAATGAATGACTACTCACCAGTGTACTGTACTGTAGGCTACGCCTCGTCTGTGCCGCCAGCTTTTCTGGCTTCCAGAGCAAATCTCACAGCGGCCGGCTGAGAGCTAATATGCACAACTGTGTGCCATGTGTGTGGCATGAGGTCTTTCATTATCTGGAGCTGTGCTGCAGAATGTGTCCATCGACAGCAGTCTCTAACTGAGCTTATGTTATGTAAGCTCAGGAAGGACATGGATCTTGTGTGATTTAAGAACGCCTAAAGGCCATGTATTGTAATACAGTAGCTTGTGGCTAATGTCATAAACAGTTTCACAAATCACAATGTCTGAACCTTATGTGTGTGTGTGTGTGTGGGGGGGGGCTGTATTACCAACGGAGTGTTCCAGATAAACGGCATTGTTTTGGAAGTGTCAAACACTCCCGCTTCTGCCTTTGGAGAACTTGCGATGATGGCTGCCCACCTCATGAACATACAGGGGCCGCTGCTGAGCGGGTTCACGTTATGATAAACTGGGGGTAGAGCTGACGTAGGCTCGTGTCCGGCCAGGGCTGAGCGGCCGTCCGCCTGTAAACAGGTCCTCTACTGTGTCACTCCGACTCCCATAGCAGCTGGTTCCGCCTATTGTTCCTTGCTCCTGGAGTAAGCGTCACCATCCTCCGTGTGACACCTCTCAAGGGTGTCCCCAGAGCGACCCAGCGCACCTCTTTCACACAATTCATGTCAGTCCATCTAAAAAAATGGACCTGGCAACCTTCACCACTGCGCAAAGTATTGTTGTTATTTTGACCAATTAAGAATCGTGTGAACACACAAGGGTCCATGCCGATTCGCTGTTGGTAACTCACTGTGGGCAGAGAGAAACTTGTGTATGGCTGGGTTTATGAAGTTATACATCATTCACAACACTGGCCCTTGTCTTCAGTGCTGAAAGCTGCTCCTTAGGTAATGTAAATTATTTAGCTACAGTATGTTAAACTGTCTCTGCCCAATGATGCCCCTGAAAGTTAGTCTTGAAGGACAACTTTCACCTCTCAGATTAGGTGTCCTCACCTGCGGTCACAAGATTATAAATTGCATACAAGCAGAAAAACTAAGAGGGACTCTCGCTGATCACCATAAAGCCTTCCAGTATTGGTGGGTTTGTATACAGTTTGTGACCTGCAGCTGTCCTGGCACCCATGGCCTCATTTCATGACAGGTAAATATTGTGTTTCACCTTCCTCTCTAAGGATCATTTCTAAAACAGTCCAAGTCCCCCGTCTTGAACTGTGGATAAACAACACGTGCCGCAGATGCCCAGGCTTGGGTTACGCTGCTTTGTGCAGTTCACTATGCACTTATTAATGGAACCAAATGTCCATTAAGAATCTCAGATGGGAACTATAAAATGTGTGCAGCTTGCAACACACCGTGGTTTTCCATGGCTCTAGATTAGAAGACCTTGACGAGACGATAATTAACACATGGCAAATCATCTGGGACAGTGTCATATATTTTCCATCTAGCAGTCTATCATTGATGGACATCTGAGGCGTTGTCAAAACTGTCGTGGGGTTGTAGATCACTGTCACACAGTGTTATCAAGACGCTTCAAGCTGACTTGAACTGAACACAGCTTTTGGTGTTAAAACAAAGGAATCTGGATTACTGTAGAGTCATAAAACTAAAAGCTCAGGCCATCCCATAGTCTCTGCCACAATACTATTCTGGAGCTCTGCTGTGGCGTAGGTGTGAGGCAATTAATGCATTAATAATAGTATATATGCTAATGCAGGAGAGGAGAAACATGAAGATGTGGGGGGAAAAATTATCAATAAAATAATCAAATTCCATTAATTATAGATTTGAGCTCAACCACAAACCATACATACTTAGTTGACCAGTCCAGGATCCCCCAGAGCTCTATACTTGGTCCGCTCCTTTTTTTCCTCTACACCATTGATCTCTTTGCCTAAAATAGGTGATCTACAAGCTCACAAGTTGTGTGGTGTTGTGAGCTTGTAGAGCTCCTCTTTTCAGCAAATGTTCACTCCAGAATAGGGACGCTAGTGGTTATAATTGCATTATACAATGGTTACATGCTCCCATAATACATTGCACTTTCATGATAGAATAATGCTCCATTCAAATATCAATCATTCACTATGACTCACTTGCTCAGAATGACAGATAACAATGGCCTTCACTCAGCTAATGAAGCACATATCCTTTGCTTGAAATTATTTCAATTCTGTATCTTTTGGTGTATGTCATTTAGTTTTTGTAATTATTGCAGTATTGCACATAACCTTATAATGTAGGGTAAAAGCTATTCAATCAGGATCAAACCGTCTCTCAGCACTTCTATTCACAGCGGCATAAAGAGAGATTGGCAGATTGCATTGAAACCAGATGGGTGCATAAGTATATGGCTTCCAGATAGATTCTCTGTTAATCTAAATTTAACCCCCTGTGGTTCTATTTTCTCCTTAACAAGGGAAAAACCAAACTGCAATTGAGCAACATGATCAGTTTGGCCTGTCAGATGGAAAAAGAGTGAACAGACAAAGTAGCAGATGGGGGTGATCTCTCGTTAAGCACCTCATCATTTGCAGAGCAATGGTGGAAGATCCAAGGCTTCTTTTAGCCATTCCCCAACTCCTTTTTATGTTTCGTCTTTTTAGCCCCGGCACGGAGCCGATTGTGTTGTGTGGTCTTGGATTACATGGAGGAAGAGCTGGTGGAAAGAGTAAGGGCACGAGACATATGATACAATGGAATCACAAGGGGAGAAACTGTGTGAGACGGCCAATAGCGCATACCACTGTGTGTAGCGTATGCACGTGCCCGGCAACTTAGTTTGTTTGTCACCCTATACACTGTTGACATAGCAGTGGTGGGTGAGGAGTTATATGGAGGCTGTTGACCCACTTCAGGCAATGCCACTGAGTGCAAACCAGCATCGCAGGGTCATTCAATGTGACCGCCACGCCGCTGTTTCAAGGTTGGAGATGCCTTGTTGCTCCCGGGTAGAGTTTCTACAAAACATAACACTACGTCATCAGTAAATCCCCGCTGTTGATCAAGGTCGGTTCTTACGCTGATGTCCATGGAGGACCATTAAAATGTATCCAAGAGCTTATGATTCTGAAGGCCTGCTATGCATGTCAGCGGGGCTCAGAAGACTGTATCAGGTTTGTCACACATGTAGCCTGGAGGCTGTTCACCACCAGCAACACATCATTAAAGGAGCATTAATGTATTCAAGATATACAAGTGCAACTCGGCAATTGCTGCATCTGTTGCTTTCTTCCACTATGAATGCCAGCATCGGCCATGAGGTATAATGTCTGTAAATTCCGTAGACGTTATCTACGGAATTTACGCAGCCTGGAAGACCCCTGGATTTATGTCATGGCTCTCCTTCGCAGACTTTGTCTCGACTCCCACCTTCCTTTTTTCCCTTCTCTTCTGTTATTCAAGGTCTACTTCCTAAAAGTCGGTTGGGAACATTCCTCTTAGTGAAATTATGTAGAAATTATGTAGCCTCTCCATTACAACACAGTATTTAGAATGACCAACCGGAGATAAGAAAAAAAAGAGATTCCTCCATATCTCCATATCAACAAATACCAATTTGAACCCTTGCATCTCTCCAGTCCCCAGTGAAAATTACTAACACCACTACATTAACCATCCCACTCTAACCATGCCATGAGGAAACCCCACTCCAAGGTCATAGCACCGCATTCTGTAAGCTTCCCTGGCCGTTCCCCATTCCTTAGGGGCCTCCCTCACTAATGGTTCTATAACAAGGTGCTGCCTGCATAGCACGTGCATTGTGTGTAACATATATGCACGAGCATGGCATCTTAGTTTGTTTATCACCCTATATACACTGTTGACTCCTTGGGTGAGGAGTTATACGGAGGCTGTTGATCCCACTTCCAGCCATGACACTGCGTGCCGACCACCAGCATCATAGGGTCACTGAATGTGAGCATCACACTGATGTTTCAAGATGCCTTGTTGTTCCCGGGCCGAGTTTCTAAAACATAACACTACTTCATCTGGCACAACCGTTCTGACAGAAAGATAAATCTCTGTTGTTGATCAAGGTCGGGTTCTTACTGTTCTCGCTGTCCATGGACCATTAAAGCCAATCCCAGAGCTTTTGATTCTGGAGGCCTGCTATGCATGTCAGCGGGGCTCAGAGGACCGTATCAGGTTTGTCACACCTGGAGCCTGGTAAACCATCTGCGTGAAGGTCAACATTGATGGAGGCCGTTCACCAGCAACGCAGCATTAAAGGAGCATTAACCTATTCAAGATATACAAGTGCAAGTCGGCACTTGCTTGCTAGTGTCAAATCTTGGAATTAAATCTAAAGCACTGAGGTATTAGGCAGATCTTTCTGCAAAGGTGTGTTGGGAGCTGTCATAGCTGTGAGCGTCTTTTCACGTCTGCAGGTTCTTGGAGAAGCTTTCATTCTTTGTAAAGGAAGTCCCCCTGTGAAGTGGGCTCTGTGAGGAGGTAGATAGGGGAGGCCGACATAATTGGTAGATGAGTATCTGCAGCATCTCTCACAGCCATGGCAAGCTCTACGTTAACCACACGTGAGTGGCTATGCTAAAACAGGCATGCTGAGTAGATTAGCTGAACATATACAAGCACACATGCACAAACGTGCCCACTTGCATGCTCCCTTGCACACACTTTGATGAACATTCGCAAACATACGCATATGCTGTAACCACGTGCATTCAAATGTTCACATGCACCCACACACAACTCACTACGTGCATTCACACAGTCTCATACACACATACTGTACGGTGCAGTGTAGTGTAGTGTGATCGTAATGATTGTGAGAAGTAGTAATATCAAGGCTGCTTCGATTATTATTATGGGACAGAGACTTTACGTCTGCAGACATGCAGTCTCTTTGTGCCATAACGGCCATTATACGACTTCACTTGAACTGTCTTGGTTGTAAAAGACATCGCGTAACAGTCATTGTCATATAGTAAATGGAATATAATGGCTGAGCAATTGTGATGATGGCCATTATGAGAAATGTGAGGTTATTAGGTAGGCATGAGAGCAAAGCTAAGTGAGTACATGTGAACCCACGGTCTCTCAGTTCATTGCTGCACAGTGCACCCTCTGTGATTTCAGACAGCTGCAGCAACTCAGCCTCATGGATGTTATTTACTGTGTCAAACTGACACATCAAGTGATGATGTGAGGATAGACAGAGATATATAGCGAGAGAGAGTTGGAAAGAGACAAAGGGCAAAGACAGTATACCTTTAGTAGCATGCCCTCCTTTCCCTCGTGTGTGGTTGAGGAAGGCTACGCTGGAGGTGAGATTGCCACAAGATGACTAACAACAGCTGAACCTGTCAGTGCCTATCACCCAAACAAAAGCCAGAGGGGTAGCTTCTGGGGACATGGCCTTTGGCAAGGGCGGGGCGCATGCTTGGCACAGGGAACATCACGTAGGCCAGCAAGGGCACCTGTGCCCACTCTAGACCAGACGTGTCTGAGTGGCAGCTCGGGAACAGGAATAGTATAGCTTGGAAATAGGATGGCTTTAGGAATAGAATGGATTTCGATTCCTCCACGGTACCTCCAGCTTGGCTGGAGGTACCGTGGAGGAATTGGACACCGTGGAGGAATTGGACATAATTGGCCATGTTTGCAAGTGGGAAGCCAGTGCGGGGTTGCAGCACTAGCGACTCCTACAGGATGTTGAGGGCACTTGTTCAGCAGAGAGCGGAACTGGGAAGGATAGCATGTTCCTCTGCATGCCTTACACCCTCCCGGTGAAACTCCTCACTGTAAGGTTAAAATATGTGGCTGGCAATGCCGGGTGTATTGAAGGAGACATATGGTTGTCTAGCCCAGGGATTACAGTATTATGGGGGGAACTGGTTGCCATTGGGGAGGACAAAAAAACAGTTGATAAAAAAGGATGGACTTCATAGCTATGATTAAATTGTGGATTAGACTGCCAGTAAGGCATACATTTTAGGTCAATACAGAGAGGTGCATGAAGGTGTTGGAGGAAGTGATAAAAAAATATGCGCAGTGCAAATAGTGGGGAGTGCAGCACATCGGTATGCTGCAGGTATTATCTCAATTACTGATCAGCGTCATCAGATCACTGTCAACCACCAGGATACAGAGGAACGGCAAAATCTTCAGTGGATAATGGAAGGCACTGTGCCAAGCACAAGCTTTGTCAATCACGCTGCCCTGTTACATCAGCAGCAGCTTTACTTCTTACTGTCAGGATATCAGCACACATTCTGGGAGTAGTTAAGTGAGTTCTAAAGAAAAACAATGTCATTCCATACCTTGACTTCAGAAATAGCTTTTTTTTACTTTGCCCTAAAAGGAAACACCCGACGGTAGTTGTTATATGTGACAGTTAACACCAAAGCTCAAAATACCGCAGAACAAGGATTTATACAATAGGAATATACAAGCATTGTGAGCATGTGGATCTGCTATTTATGCCAAATGATAGCCTATTACGACATGCACAGAACAGGGATACTAGAGTTGATTGTGGTTAATTAATCTTTAGTTAAGTTAAGGCATGCTTAATGGGTTTGTTGTGGTTTGTTAAGTTAACGTTAGTTAAGGCTAAGCATTGTTCATATTCTGGGTGCTGCGTCCTACTGTTCTTCGGTGCCTGCATCTCCTGGGATCTAGCACTAACCATCTAGGATCTACGAGCTTACAACACTTTGCGTAGTGGCGCGTTGTGAGCTTGTAGATCAGCAATCTTCGGCTGAGAGATTTGGTGTAGAGGGAAAAAAGAGGGGACCAGGTATAGACCCCTGGGGGACCCCTAATTAGCTGAAGTATATATGGTCTACTGTAAGATGACAGTGTAAAAAAAAAAATCAACTCCTGAAAAGACTGCAACAACTACTTTCGCTCTCTGTTTTTATTCAGAGATGACAAGCTTAATGCATTTTGTCTTTGTCAAAAGCTTCATTGAAGTATCTTTACACAGCATACATACCAGAGATCTATACAATACAAGATAGCTTTCAGTCTTATACTATAGTAGTTTTATTTTTTTATCTTTTATTCTATCCATCGTGTATTTGAGGCTTGCGCTAGTGGGAAAGCGATTACAACTGCATGCACCTGCTATATGAACAGGAGATTAAACTAACATAAACTATACATTGTGGGGGAAAAAAATAAAACTGTTCTGTAAATTGAGAATAAATAAAGCGTAATCTTGCCAAAAATATTTCACAAAAACAATCACAATATACCAAACCAGTGTTAAATGTACGGTGCCTAGAGGAGAACCCTCCGCTATATTGGAGACGTGCAAACACAATGTATATCCATAGGGTAAGAAGAAACAACATGCACCCATATTTAGTGGGCAGATTCACGCATTGGTTCAAATGCCCAGGCTCCAGTGCAACAGGTGAGCCTGCATGGGCAATCCAAGCAGATGATGCAGGCCAGCACACCTTTGCAGAATATAAATGATTTCTGCACAGGCCCTGCACTACAGGTACATGCTCCTATACTAATGCTCCGAAAATGGCTGATCTACAAGCTCACAACGCATCACGAAAGCGACGCGTGAGAGCTTGTAGATCAGCTGTTTTCGGGCACGTTCCGCCATCGTATGACTACTGTAAGTAACTAAGGCTTAATGATGCACTCCATCCTCTTGCTCTCCAGGCTGCTGTTGTTGTGTGTGGGCACGGAACCAGGAAGCATTTGTTGTGCACAGGATGCCCCCTAAACACACTGCTCCCACACGGCTAATAACTTTAACACTTCGTCTTCCCCTGGCTGCACACAACCGGGACATACTCACTTCCTCTTTGGCAGTCACTTCCTCTGTGGTCAGATTGTGTGTGTGTGTGTGTGTGTGTGTGTGTGTGTGTGTGTGTGTGCGTGCGTGCGTGCGTGCGTGCGTGCGTGCGTGCGTGCGTGCGTGCGTGCGTGCGTGCGTGCGTGCGTGCGTGCGTGCGTGCGTGCGTGTGTGCGTGTGTGTGGTCAGCCTCAAGTAATAGCCTGCTCCCCTTATGCAAGCACTACGTCTCTGGGGACCTGCAAGTAATGCATACACACGCTATTCTGTTTTGATGTTTGATTTTGGATATTACTAATACCAAAAACGTGGAGCATATCACTCCAGTTCTTCACAATCCTTACACTCCCTGTGTGTCAAATAATTGATTTCAAAATACTACTGTTGGTCTATAAAGCTTTGAATGGCTTAGGGCCAAAATACATTTATGATCTTGTACGATATCATGAACCACCCAGAATGATCTCTCAGGTCATCTGGGAAAGGTCTGCTTTCTGTCCCTAAAACCAAAAATAAATGTGGGGAAGCAGAATTTAGTTCTTCATTATCTGGAACAAACTCCCAGAAAACTGCAGGTCTGCTGCCACTCTTATTAAAACACAACTAAAGACCTCCTGTTTGCCGCTGCCTTTGATTGGGTTTCTTTTTCTTTCTGTTCTGCTCTGTAACTTTATCTGTTCTTTTTTACTTCTCTAGTTTTATGCGTCCTAATGTCATCATATAATTGTTTCCTTTGCTTGGTGTTCTATGTAAAGCACATCGAATTGCCTTGTTGTTGAAATGCGCTATATAAATATAACTGCCTTCACATTCTATTCCATTCTATTTTTCTTTAGCATTTTGCCTTGCTCTCTCTATAGGCATTCTTCTCCATAAACATGACATGATGGTCAAGCATATTAACACATTTATAATGAAGCAGGAAGAGTCAACATATCAGTCAGATTTATACCTTTTCTATTTTTCTTTTAAATAATAGCCTGCACACATTTGGCTCTTCTCTCTTCCACCTTTTTAAAATAGCATCCCAAATAAAATAATAAAATAACCAAGCTGACGTAGATGCTTCTATCACGTCGTCCACACTGTTCAAGCAGATGAAAAGGGAAGAGCTGCAATATCAGTGTCAGGGTTCAAGCAGTTGAATTTGAAACAGGAAGTGCGCGTGTGATTCCAAAACGACTGCATTCTTGGCTTTTTTTTGTGTGCTCGAATTGGGAGTCTGTGTCATTAAACATTTCCCGAAAGGAAAAGCCACTGTTTGAAGGTGACAGAAATATTGCTCAAATACTGGCAGTTTTATATAACGATTAGGAAGAGGCACTCCACGTTGACAATCAGCACACAGACACATGCACCGGCAGTCACGTTTTCATTCTCCACAACAGGATCTGATGCTTCTCATTCCCGTCGGTGGAGCTATAATTTGAATAAAAAAGATGAATGGAAAATGGGAATGTGTGCGTCAGCAAGCACATCGAGCAGGTCTGCAGATGAGCCGAGGCCAGCTAAAAGGAAATAGCCCCCCCCCCCCCCCCACCTTATCCCTCTTAAGCGATTTATACTTTGTTGTATGCCGCCGTCGCTTTCTGCTATTTTTGGTCCGTGATGCCTCTTCGCCACATCAACCTCTTTGCCACAATTCCTCCATAATTCTCACCATGGACTGATTCTTCCCTTTCCTATACTTTCTACTGAGAGAACAGGAATAGCTGCACAAACAGTCAATGGGATGAGGTGTGTTTGGGGGCTGGGGGTGGGGTGGGTGGTGAGTGGGGGAGGGGGAGGGGGCGTCGGTGGTGACAGGATGTTGTTTGAGTTTCAAATCCTGTTTTCTTCCTTTTCCCAAGAAGCTACTCGAATGCAGGTGCACAAGCGGACTCCCCACCGGCACCAGCACCAAAGCCACCACCACTACACCCCCATCGCCCCCCCACGGAAATGACCTGGGAGACGGGGGTCTCCCAGGTCATTTCCACCCGGGACCAATCTCCGGGGCAATCTCCCGCGCAACCAACTAAGTACAGTTCTTCCTCCTAGTTTGTTTGAAAGCATATACGGTATTCCACAATGCTCCACCCAGATCTCGCCCTTTCTCAGACATCCCAATGCACACACATGTACACACACACACACACACACACACACACACACACACACACACACAGATGTGCACTCACACGCCCTCACAAAACTTTCCATTGTTGTCCGAGCGAGTGACTTTTGGCATCGCCGATCAATTAGGGGCCCACGGGGGAATTAAGGAAGACATGAGGTCAAGGATTTCTGTAAGGATCTGAAGTACTTTTGTCTTATGTAAGACTTTATGGCTGTGCCTTTCCCCCGAACGGGAAAGAAAATATCCATCTGTCACGTCACGGAGCGCTAGTGTACCCCGAGGCTTAAGTGGCCCATGACATGAGATATACTTTATTTGCTTGC
This sequence comes from Gymnoscopelus braueri, assembly GCF_963280865.1. Lineage (NCBI taxonomy): Eukaryota > Metazoa > Chordata > Actinopteri > Myctophiformes > Myctophidae > Gymnoscopelus > Gymnoscopelus braueri. Next base: position 34,769,281 of record NC_137617.1, on the reverse strand, counting down.
CGGTGTTGCGCACCAAAAATAGTCGATCTACAAGCTCACAAGGCATCGGCACTGCGACACCTTGTGAGATCGTAAATTGGATATTTTCGTGCGCGACACAGTGCGCCAACCAAGTAACAAATCAGGCGTTATATCATATAACTTATATGTTCCGGAGGCCTTGCTTTAGCCATGGTCTCGGAGCAGAAAGAGACCACAGAGGCTGGAACAGAACGGGTCAAGTGAGCCTTTGTTTCGTGATGTATTTACAGTGAGAGGATTTGGAAGCTGTGGGGCTGGGGATGTAAAATATGCATTAAGGCCCCATTTTTCTGCAGGCGGAGAAAATGAGAGGGTAATAGAAAAGAAAGAAAGAAAAAAAGGTCTGGTGCTAGACATGGGGGGACGAAGCGGCTGCTTTTGGTTACTTGGGAGCATAAATGTCTGTGTGGTGGGGGGGGGGGGGGGTGGGGTGTGTTCAAGTTCAATCCAGGTATATGTGTTTAATGAACATAAACCTTGCAGACCTCTTGCACTCCCCGCTTTCATTCACCATGTCCAACGCTCCCCCCCCAACCCCCAACACACACACACCCACCACCACCCAAAAAAAAAAAACTCAGGGGCTGCGTTTCATTACAAATCATTCTCCAATTTTTAAGTGCGCTCAGAAGAGTTTCCATGACATCATCAGCTGTCAGTATGGGAAGCCAGTCGCTTATATTCTGAAATTCAAACCAGGGCAAGGAAAGGCAACATAGCATGCATGGAACGGAGGGTCCTGCTGGGATATAGGCATTAATGGTGACACATTACCTGGGGTGAGCTTGTAGCATGAATATTTGAACTTGAGCCGCCAGATAAGTGCATAGAATAAAACTACAAATAGTGAGGAGGGAATGGGAAATGCCTACAAAAATCTGTATAGAGAAAAAAAATTATGAGAGGTGCTCATTGTGAGGAGGGGTTATTATCCATGTAAGAAAGAAAGTAGTAATTAAACATATTGCCAATATGGTACATTCAAAATAAATACATTTGGAACTCTAGAGAGTGAGTGCATTGGAGGTATTTTTTGTGCTGTAGTTAATTACTTATTTCTTTCTTACATGGATACAGAAATATTGGTAACACTTCCTATGATGACCATGTCTATAATGCATTATAAACATACTCTGCTTATAACAGTGTATAATTATATGATAATTATACTCAATTCTTTATCACTATAATTACGCATTATAAAGCATTGTATAATAACTTAAAAGGTATTCTAATACTTCATAATTTCTGGACACTCAAGAGATATAATTTTTGGCCAGGATCATGATTGTGTCATAGGAAATGTGAGTGAATTATTTGGCTTAAAAAGAAAACCTTGAGAAGCCTTTCCCGGTAGAGCAGGGAAATGCAACACATCCCACAAACACCTTTCAACCAAAGATTTGCGCTGAGTGAATAAACAGTTTCACCTTTGTGTCTCTTCCTTAATGTACCCAGACATAATAACATAAACAATGCAAAATCAGGGACAACAAAGCCAGTAGTTTGCCCCGCTGGCCATCAAAGGTAAGTGAAAGGTATTGTTGAAAAATGTTCCTCACCGAGCTATCCTCATGGGTACAGAGAGAGGAAGCTAAGTAACGTTTGAGGATTAAGAAGCAATTTAACAGAAGCAACCCAGCTGTGGAGGTGATAAAAATACATACGGGGTGAACGGCATTGCAAAGAAACCGGATATCCAGATGACTTGACATTAGGGACAACGCTGCCTGGCAGCACAGGGAGCCTGACCTTAGCCTTGAAAGGTAGCCCGATTCACTCTGCCGGAGACAGACGTACGTCTAACTGTCCGACAGTCAGACAGACACTGTCTGACAGTCTGTCTGTCTGTGTGTGTGTGTGTGTGTGTGTGTGTGTCTGTGTGTCTGTGTGTCTGTGTGTGTGTGTGTGTGTGTGTGTGTGTGTGTGTGTGTGACTTATGACTTTTCGTAAGTACTAACTCAGGAAAATGGCATGTACTACAAATAAATGTTTATTTTATTTTAATTCATTAATGTAGCGTATCAGGCCCTGTAGCCTGCCCCCCCCCCACCTTGGATTGTATGAGTGCTAAAGATCCTCATCTCAGTTCTCTCTTTAGTTACTTTAGAACTCATGATCTGTTGATGTTTTTATTTGGCTTCGGTCGTCAGGGTCTTTCCTTCGAATGCAGGACGGGGGTATTCCAACCTGTAAGGTGACCTTTGCCCCCCCTGAGGTTTAGAGATGGGTCACGGGAGGAGGAAGGAAGACTTGTGTGGCATGACATGTCATACACAGTCTGTCTGTCTCTAGCACGCTAAAAATACAATCTCCGCCAACAAAACTTTGTGTTGTAGGATAGTGGGGGGGGATGTGCGTCAAAACACAGCACGTCAGAGCAGGTGGCCCCTGGATGGAGCAGAGCAGGGGCCGCGTGGAAGTAAGTCTGCGTATTTGTTTGTGTGAAACGCGGGGTGGAGAGGTGAGCATTGTTAAGCATTGCAGAAGGAGTCCACAGACGGACGCTCTCATCTGCTCGTCTCTCACTAGTGCTGGTGTTTTATTTATCTTTGTTTTGTCTTTGTTCCCCCCCGCCCCCTTCCATCTTCCTTTTGTTTTGCTGTATTTCCAAGAGTTTGTGTTTTTATTCTTTTTTTAAAGCACGCAATATCCTCATACTGTACACGACGGAAGTTCATTGGGTGCAATTCCCAAGACCGAGGCACCCCCCCCCCCTTTGTGTTAGTGTACTTCTACGTGACATTTCTCTGGCCTCCGAATTAGTCTCGTCTCCACTACAGCAGTGGTTCTCAACCTGTGGGTCGGGATACATACAAAGAAGAAAACCTTCCATCAAAATGCCTTTTACTCTTGGGCTGACCTCAACGAAAGGCACTGGACAAAAGAGCAGAACATAGAGTGCTTTTATTGTGTAAAAATACCTCTTCTTTTATTGAATTTCCGTCATTACAATTGCACACAATCAATTTGAGCAATTCTAAAATATTCATAGAAATTCATTGAGCTCTAAATGAACAGTCATCAGTCTTAAGCAGAGGCTTTAGAGACATAAATATACTGAGAACTTCACTTCCCATGGGGCAAGGAACTGTAGCTGTGGTTACCCCTCCCCAAGCCCACCCAATAAAAAGAAAATAATTAACCAAAACTTAACATGCCCCTTTTCCACATACAGTAGCATCTCTGGATACGTGTTATTCTGAAACCAGTCAGCATCGAGCAAGAACCCATTCTTCCCCCAACCAGCCCCGACATTATTCTTCTCGAACCCCCGAAATAAAAGAACACAACACGGCAACATTAGAAGTCACATACAGCTGAGTGTACCAGCAGTTAACCATCTGCAACAGAGAGACATAAAGCTCTGATATTCACAAATAATTTTAATATTCCGTCAATGATGCCACAGACGCTACAGTTCCCCAGGGAACGTTCCAAGCGAAAGGGCTGTGTGCAATAGATTGAATAAAAACAAAGCATAGTAATTCAAATAAAAATGTAGCAAACATGTCACACGCAAAAACACGCACACATACAACAGATTTACAATTGATATAGTCTGGCAAATGCATAACACAATTTACAACTTTTTGAAGGAAGGGCCTCGCTTGGGATGAGAGGGAAACAGAGTTGCTCATACATAAATATGTATTTGATGGACTGCACTTTTTTTTGTTTGTTAAAAAAAAAAACAATAGGAGGAACCAATGTACTAATTTCAAGGTGTCATCTGTTTACAGTTGTCTGAGGATGAGGAAGATGGTGAGCAGGTTTCCTCTGATTCTTTTCATGGGAGACCACACAGCTTTTCCATTTCAATTTAATTTAACCCCCACGAGTCATGAGCCATTTTGACAAGGGGGCTTTGTGTTCTGGTAAAGGGGCTCCCAGATTACCGACACGAGGATCCATAAATACACGCTTAGAGAAAAAGAAAAAAGAAAACTGAGGATAAATTAGAATCACAACGGGAAGCGACGTCGTCTGGGAAGGACGGTTTCCACTCCCAACGTCCTGCCCCTAACAAACACCCCAGTGACAGGGGTTTACTCAGCAGGTGAGTAGCACACATGCACACGAATAGAATCATGGACGTGCATTCCCACACACAAGCACACACAAGACAAAGATCCACATGCTCACACTCACTCACTCACAACACACACACGCACATAAACAGACCTGAACATGACAGAGGCAGGAAGCAAACACTTTTCATTATACACGTTTGGCTCCCTTGGTGTGTGTGTGTGTGTGTGTGTGTGTGTGTGTGTGTGTGTGTGTGTGTGTGTGTGTGTGTGCGCGCGCACGTATGAGAGATCACACGCAGCCATGTGACTGACCCTATTATCTTCCAAGAGTGGCATCAACACAGGAACAGCAGGGGGTAAAGATAGCACTGCCCTCTGGCCGGCCCACCAACACACAGTCAAATCCTCAGTGTTAATTTGACTCAGGGTGTACAAATTGAGTGTACAAATTTTGCATATTCTAAGTTACAAATGGATAATGGATGATAAATTAACGGAGGATTTTACAGTGCACACAGGCACGTGGACGCACTCGCACAAGAAACAAACCGTAGTGATTGGATTTAACCCATGTTTGATTGCAGCTCAGTCAATTGAATACGAGACAGCTGCAACCACAGATATCCGTGCTTGTCCAGGAGAGGTATACAACAGTGAATGCCAGAAATTGTCTAGAAACTGTCAATTCATAGTGACCTTGCAGACGGTAACCCTACGCTATGTAGTATGAATTGGCGTTCCCTTGTGGCAGGAAGAGCCCTGCGTGATTGATTTGGCTCCACAGTACAGTGCAAAACAACATCACAGCAACATGCAGCTTCAGTGGCAACGGGATCGAAACTCTAAAAAGAGTGTTGGGCATCACTTAAAATGGCAGACAAGTACATTTAAGTGCACGATTGTACACCAGAAAGATGCATTAATACGCATTACTACTTCTATGGGATCATCCACGTGGTACATGTAGCAAATAGGGACATGTCCATTATTTTCAGCGTGTGCAGGATGCACGTAATTATTCTAGGACTGTGTTCGTCACGTAATTATTCTAGGACTGTGTTCGTCACCTTACTTATTCATGGTAAGAAGGACAGAACACATTGTCCCTTTGATCAAAGACACTCTGCCCTGAGACCAGCTCCACGTGGTCCCTCGCGGTGACACACTTTGGTCTCATTGACTAAAATGGATAGAAATGATGATTATCTGAGGCATAACAGGGTACATGGGCTCTTTAGCGACCTAGATGATCCACTGCTCGTCACAAGACCTTTAGACACTCGAGGACTATTCTAGGAGCCCTCGTTACTTTTTACAGAAGTGTCTTTGTGTCAATTTTTTTTAGAAGTGTGACTTGAATTTGACGGTCCATTAATGCAACCCCACAATCGACACTATTTCAACAACATAGTAAATAATGAAGGGCGATGAGCATTTGTTTCAGGTGTCTACGCCTTTATAGGAGATATGCACATGAGTGAAATCAGAATATTCAATTTTTGGCAAATGTGATTTGTAATTGGAAGTATAATTGGAAATTGTTTTGTGTCACTGTCACAAAACTCTTGTCATGTGTTTTAGTCCCACACTCTTGATCAATTCATGTAGAGATCCACCGCAGTGGACTTGAAATTAAGCTTAAGCTCATAGCGATGGAACAGTGAGATATCTATGAAACATAAGGGGAGCAAGGGAAGGGAAGGACTGATTGGGTTTGACTGAAAGGAGCGAAAATAAAATGTAGCAAAGACGAAAAAAGTCCTTTAGTGCTAAACGCAAGGAGCTCAAACATGTTCTCGGACACATCCGTGACTGAATGCAATTGATGTTGCACAATGTACTGGATTCAGGACCACAGGGGATGCTTTATGTGGAGTTGAAATAATTTTTTCAAGTAACACTTGGAAATCCGTTTTTGGCTGAGTGTGTAAGTATAAATTAAGTATAAACTGTCTAGTTATAACATTAAATACTGCAAATGAAAAGCAGATACAAGTGAATGATATGAACACGGATGCAAAAACATGCACTGGACGTAAAAGTAAAGTGGCAGTTTGTTACGCAACAGACAATTTAAGAAAGACCCTCACTGAAATGGTCAGCTATTTAAGAAACCAGGACACACACAAACAAGAAACCTGGCAACAAAGTGTTTACAGAACAATGCAAATGCATTATTTGCATTATTTAACTGTGACGATACCTTGCCATCCAACTGCGTCTTTCAAGTTTCCTGTTGACATTCGAGTAGTACATTTAAGAAAGGCAGAAATAGTAAAGTAAGTGAAGGCATCAGTTTGGCTCTCCCTTTGGCCAATGCCCATCCATCACCAACTAGCCGCAACCACAACATGAATGAATCAAGCCATTGAGAACCCAAGCAACAAAGCAATAAAAAAAGCAAATCCATTTACAAAAGATAATGACCTTGCCATCGACCCTTCCCTACACTGAGAAACAGAAAGGCTAGTCGATGCCTCACTACATACAGTCATGGCATACTGTACCATCAGTGGTTCCCAACCTTTTCTGGACCGGAGCTCACTTGAAAGATCTCGAGCCATGCATTTTCAGAGCATGTCTTATTTTAATGATGAATCAATCGATTGTATTCTGGCTTGGATCAATGGAGGTATTCTTTTAACCCATTAAGAACTGGAACGCATTTTTTTATTTGAGCTAAAAAGCATTATTTTACACTTTGGCTATTCAAAAATAGCAGATCTACAAGCTCATAGCGCGGCACCGAGTGCCGCGCTACGAGCTTGTAGATCTGCTATTTTTGAAAAATCGTGAAAATGTGTGCAAATCTTTGAATATACCGGTATATTGTTTTAAAGCGAACATTTTTAACTCAAATCTTTGCTTCTGGGGGTCCCTAGAACAAAATGTTTTGAGATGGGGGGTCCGCAGCCAAATTCATATAATTTTGGGGGTCCTTGACATGAAAAAGTTTGAGAACCACCGATATAGAAACATACGTTGTTTCAGAATACTGTTGGGATTTAGAAGACATTTGTAGAATGGGCTTCAGGTCTTAATGGGTTAAGTTCCAATGCATCGTATCATAAAGAAAACTTTTTTTATATGAATGTTACATTATCAATAAAATCTTATAGTGTTTTGCCTATTATTTGTGGGCCCACTTGCAATACCCTCGCGGCCCACAGGTTGAGAACCACTGCTGGTACAGGAGTGCAAGCAAACAGAAGGTGGAATTGGCATCTGTCATAGAGAGTAACAGGAAGGGGGGACTGGATGTGAATCGAAGCTGACTGAACAAAGGGGAGTACTGAGAGAGGCACACATAAGGCTTGCAAAGTTATGTTTACATACTGTAGAGGCTTTTTTTGTCACCTGGTGGAACCACACGATGCAACAAAATAAAAGCATACACAAACGCACACAAAAACATAAACGTCTCAATTGGATCGGTCAAGTTTTCAGAGGGGAAAACAGCAGCTGTAATAAATAAGGAAACTGCGGTAAATATCCTTGGGGATAAAATAAACCAAGATCTGAATAATAATAAAAGCTATAATTAATTAATAATATTTTCCAGTCCTTTTCACCTTGAGCGCGGAGCGAAGAGAGGGTTGGCTCAGTACAGACAAGGCAAAGAGGTGACACTAAGGACACCCCCTCTGCCACAACTGACCACAGCGATGGCATACGCCACGATTTTGTGTTAAGACACACAAATAACATACACCCATTGACACACACATAAGTATACACTCACACACATGCACGCACGCACACAGGCAGCCAGAGCCCATTTGACATGTAGTAGATCTCTATTGTATGCAAGGGAAAGCGGTTGCAGTGCAGTACCTACGTCCGACCACAATGAGGCTTTAAATCTGCAGGTCTGTAGGGTACTGCTCAAATAATTCGACCAAAGTTAGACTTAAGTGTCTTTCAAAGGTCATTTAACCCAGAAATATATTCTGTACATGCAGTCAATTAATAAATCAATGCATCACTTGCTTGAGAATACAAACATTTAGATATACATAGATATAATTATACCATTCATCTTTTTTTTTTATATAATCTGCATTTCCTTTGCACTCGTATTTTAATATAGGTTGACCAAGTACGGTCAACTCACTGACATCGAACAACAATTAAGCTGTTGTTTGAGTGGTGGTGGGGGTGGGGGGCGTTCACGATGGCGGGAAAGTAACTGAAAGAAGAGGGGATTTTGTTTTGCATACAGACATCTTAAATTAATCCAGATTATGCGCAAGTCACCTCTGAAAAAGTCTGTTACCGTCTGTCCTCTCCCCCCTGTCTGGTGAGTGAGGAGGACTTCTGAGGGGGACAGACTCCTCCTCGCTTTCCTCGCCGGAAAAGGAAGGACATCTTCCTCCTGCCCACGTCTGTCCTTCTCCCTCTGTGCTAGAGGGAGGGGTGGGAGGGTGGTAGGGTACCATGGAGCCCTGAAGCAGGTAACAGGGGGTTGCGGTTGATGTTTCTTTCTTTCTTTTTTTCTTGTTTTTCTTGTTTGTCGTTTTCTCTGGGTTAGGGTTGTCGTAGATCCACCTCCCTCCTCTGGCAAAGGTGGCACCTCAGTCCCCCAGGATGACTTTGACAAATGATGCCACGTCTGTCTCTTTGGCCTCATGGGAGGTGAAGAAGGGATGTTGCTGGGGGGAGGGGGCAAAGATACAACCAGATGTACTTTAGTGTAATATTGAATTGATTGGTCTCTCTAGCACTAGCATTATAACTCAGCAACTCAAGTGAACCATCATGTAAATAATAGACGTAGTCTGCCCTCTAGTGTCTGACCTACAGTATTAAAAAGTGGCCTGGGTAGCATCTAATCAGTTATATTAATATATAGTAGTAAATACAGTATGTTCCCATGCAAAATTCAAAACTACTCACCATGAGTTCTGTGTAATTTGGCCGCTCTTTGGAATTTTTCTTTAAGCTGGAGGTATAAACAGCAGTGAAATAAGAATTAATCACAATAAATGTGACTCAACACAGCTAACTCAGTTAAAATTCATTGATCATTGATTACTTTGTTCCATAAAGTAGAAAGAATAATGTTTTCAAGAATTTGATTTCTCATATTTGAAGGATATTTTTGTGCAGTCCAACACTGTATGTGTGGATGAGAGTGGAAAATGGGATAGTCACATAAAAAGCTACAAACTGAACTTTAGGATATGAAAACATGACTGAATTGCATTAGAAACATTCAGGGGAATCAGGGCATATCCTATTAATACACATATTTGTTGATCGTTTGCTTAAATAATTTGTGTTGTCAGGAGACCTAATGAAGCCTGCTCCAAGAATTAAACCTCAAGTCACAACAGTCTGTTTTACACACAAGTATAAAGAATGCTCTTGATGGCATGGACAGTATCTATTTTTTTCAAACCTTCCTGATATTTTACGTTAATCAACAAACTCACAACCCATCGCATGATGGCAATCATGACACGTTATGAGCTTGTAGTAGGATGGCTATTTTTGGCAAGCGAAACTGTCATACGATGTCAGTCTTAAACTCAAAATACTCCCAAAAAAGTGGTAAAAGCATTATCTGTGTGGGGACTGTGTCCCCACGGTCACCCCTCCTTGCAGTCACCATCTTTCTCAGCTCAGTTTAAATCTGCCCTCTGGTGGCACATGCTGTGCACTACAATAATAATAATACAAAGCCTCAATACAGAATCTCTGTATCAGTTTAATATAAAACGGATAGACGGTATTGAATTTCATACATCTGGAGTTCTATACCCTGCTATACAAAACCGTAACACCCTGGTATGAAACCATTATATACCATCCAAGCCTTTGGAGCTTTGGACAAACACAGCCGTACATGTAAACGACGATAATACTAAACATCCTGCCAAAAGATGAGTGGATAAGCATACAGACTAACATTTCTGCCTGTTAACACAGAGAGATGCGAGGAATTTTGAATGCCATTGGACACACAGTGCAATCCTGCACCAGGAGAAGAGGCGTGTAGGACAAAGTCCTTTTGCTACTGTGCAGCCATGAAAACATGTGAAACACCCTCGACAACGCTAGCTTTGAGCAATGTTTCTACGGGATAAGCTAATCCACGCAGCAACGCAGACTAGACATAACAGGTTGGTGAGAATGCATATTCAGACACATTCCACGCAGGGCTCAAGGGCCCTGGCACGCCCCGTTACATTCTGTCCAGGTCAGTACAGGCTCTTACAACAGCAACAATAAAAGAATGTCATAATGAACTCTATTCCTCAAACTTGGAAGCAATGCAAAGGTTTAGCTTTACGATTTATTGTGGCAAAGTCACACTGGACTTGGCCGGAGCATCCTGTCGAGTACGGACTCTTAGGAGCTTTGTGTTTGATAAGGCCGGTCTCTGGTCGGCTGCTATGTCAAAACGCACAAACACACACACAGTTTTGATTGTTGCTTAAGAAGTGGTTCTGGTGGTTTTGGCAACAAAATACAAGCACTACCAAGCACCGAAGGAAACCCCCCAAGCGCATGGGATGAACAATGCCAATGAACATTGACACAGGTCAAGGTGTGGAGTTACTTTGTCTCCATTTTCTGCAACCATCTACTGGCTGACATCGAGCATGTATATTGATGTTTGTCCTTTTTCCTATTATATTATTGTTGTTCATCACTGTTACAATGTCTGAGGAGTAATCTTTAGTCTCATGTACCTGTACACGACATAACAATTAAGAACCTTGAACCTTGGAAAAATGGGTGGAAAAAAAATAAGAAAATAAGAGAAGGTCATGTACCACAGGGAGGAAAAGTCCACAAACTCTGGGGAGAAGCGGTCAGCAGGGAGCTGTGGCGATGGCTCCTCCACCACCTGCTTGAGCTGCTGAAAGGGCGTACCCCACGAGTCGTAGGGAAAACGAAGGATCGCCAGCTCGATCTGCGGAGGAACCACACAACACAGAGGTTACTAGAGCATCCGAACTGGACAAATACTGCACTGTGTTAATTTAACCCCATTTTTACACTCTCTGGGTTAAATAAATGAATAATGAGGATTTTACTGCGTACCCAAGCAAAGGCTTTAAAAAGGAAGCTATAATTCAAAGCCTCGGATACTAAGTAGTTTTATCTACCAACTCTTTTGACCCTCTAATAAACAGATTGTTCTATTAGTGTGTCTAACCCTATGATGGCCAGTCTGATTAAGGAGAGATTGGAAGTGGTTGGCCGAATTAACAAGGTTCTGCTGAATCGCCAGTGTGAGCTGGAAACGTGCAAACAAGCGAGCTGTGAAAATTTCACAACTCATAATAAAATGTCTAGACACCACCAGGGAAAGCTGGCCTTTCCCTTCGTTACGAAGCCGGTCAACCTTTGCTATTGGGAGGTCTTTTTTGCAGCAATGCAGTCAGCAGGGGAGAAACAAAAAGACGGCAATAAACTGTGTGTGACCCCTGTGTGTCCTAAAATGCGAGCGAAACGAAAAATAAAAAATTATGATTTGTTAACACACACATTTCAAAACATTAAAATAATAACCACAACAAAAGACGCCAGACTTACCAATGTGATTCCTAAACTCCAGATGTCAGACTTGACATTGTAGCCTTTCTGGTTCGTCTCCGGGTTGATCCTCTCCGGCTGAAGGGACAGAAGGACACAGCGACGCTGTCACACACATCAAGGGTGGTTGTCTGGGACAACGGGCACACCTTGCCGTCATCCTAACCTTCTCATACGCTCACATACAACTCCATTCCCACGGGCCGCGGGCCAAGACCCTAAAAACACTCAGCCAGTGAGGAGCCACGCTCTCATTGGTTAAACGGCAGTTAAAATGTAACAGGGGTCATCGAGGGCATCGGCTTATGATGAGAGAGATGGAACCCACTCCCTACCTGTCCTACAGTGGAGCCAGGAGCCCTGTTTATAAACACGTAATCGGTGCCTGTGATCTAAAAAAAAGTTTTTTTTCTATTCAAATTCAATTCATGAGATTGTTCTGCCAGTTTGACCACAATCAACCTGGCGTCGTTATTTCGGGCATTATTGTCAAAATTTTATTTTATTTGTATTTTATAGTAAAAATCATCTTGTGGGCTACAGCAATTTTCTAGAATTTTCTGTTAAATATCAAATGTTACTTACTTAATCCATGTATGAATACTACAATGTTTTTTTTATTATTGTTTTCTGCTTAAAAGAGACGGATAAAACCAAACCAAACCCCTGGTGGGTCTACTTCCCAACCTGTCCAACCCTGCTTACCGCCATGTAGGGCTTGCAGCCGGCATCCATGGTCTTGGCCACGGAGTCCACCAGATAACCACTGATGCCGAAGTCACACATCTTCACTTGGCCCTGTGTGTTAATGAGAACGTTGGAGGGCTTCACGTCTGGGACCAGGAGAGAGACGCAGGGAAAAGGTGTCAGTATGGAGTGCCGAATTGCACAACCAACATTATGACAACATCATGCGGCTGTGCCTTCACCAGACTCAAGTCACCACTCACCAGGCTAGGAGTACGGTTATTTTGAACAGTGATTATCAACCTTTTATTGTTGAACCCCCCCCTTTTTAAATCTGACAAATGCCGCCACCCGCCGTGCACACAAGACATCTCAGACATGTTTAACCGCTTAAACCAGGGGTCTTCAACATTTTTCAGGGACCCCTTTGCTGAGAGATGAAGCAGGGACCCACTACAAATTTTATAAAATTGTGTTGCTGATTAAACCTTTTCATAGATTTCATACTGTAGATAGCTTCATGGACTTGTTTGACATCCCATCAGTGTTGTGTCAATTAATGTTTATTTGTTTACACATTATCTTTTCTATTAATATGTTGGATTCATGTTAATGTGAATCACTTAAACCTTTAATACTTAGTAGACTTGACCGTTGACTCTGTACTTGGTCTGCTCTTCTTTCCACTGTTGAAGACCCCTGGCTTAAACCCTAAACAGTGTACTTAACATACTTCTTTACGTCAAATAGCAAAAATAGCTATTAAATAATGCTATAAATAGCAGTATGACCAGCACGTATAATACTTCATAAACCTTAAGTTGTTATGCATAATTATGAACATTTATAACGAGTATTATGAAGCCTAATACGTGCATTATAGTATATGTGATTATAAAGCATTATAGACCCAACCTTTAAGTAAAGAGTTACCGAGTTGGCTACGTAATGGTTAGGAATGTTTGTTATGACTTTGTGCAACATGTTTAAAGTTTTTCTCAAAACCATCTTTAGAGTCCCCCCAGGGGGGAGGGCAGACCCCAGGTTGGGGAACAGTTGGCTGACACGGCCCCTGAAACACTTCAGCAATGGTACTGTGGCTATCGGTAAGGCCCAGTTATGGCACTTTATTTTAGTGACATATAATCTTCCTCAATGCCTACATGGGCCTTGAATACAGCAAAAGCCATACTGTGGTTATGGTGGGACGACTGTGGTTTTAGACAGAACACTTTAACCCAGCAGCTGAACTTTTAGCCCAGCAATAGAAACGTGTGAATGAACAAGTTGTGTGTATGTATGTGTGTGTGTGTGTGTGTGTGTGTGTGTGTGTGTGTGTGTGTGTGTGTGTGTCACACACACTCACAAACAAGGTATATTTGTATTTATAATTCCTAACAGCTAAGCATCTGAACATTTCTGCTCACTTGGGCCGACATTTTAGTGAAAGTTGCAAAGTCATAGGACGTACACCTGATTTGTTATCAATTCTCAAAGTTTTAAACTTTGGACAGTTGCTGCACTTTTCAAGAGTTAATATAATTTTTTACCCTATAATGAAGGACTCATAAACACCTCACCCGGTGAACCCACCCCACAGCCTACTACCACCACCATTTGTCTTTCTCATCAGAGAGGTTATGTATGTATCTTCTAGCAGAGAGGGTCATTGGGAGGGGCGAGTGGTCAGAAGCTGAGGTGAGCAATGGGACATGCGGTATCTGGACCATGACTGTCCTGCTGAGCTCTGGGGATGGGGGATGAAAATTGCCATAGGTGCAAGACTGCCAAGATGTAACAATAATTGAATTACACATTATCCAAAATGTAATCTGAGCTGATTATAGTTACTCATTCTTTTTGGTAATCTGATTACGTAATCCCGATTACAAGTAGTCAGTTACGACCCGACCCTGCACTTACCTCTGTGTATAACTTGCAGATTGTTGTGCAGATGCTCCAGAGCCTTTACTATCTGTAAGAACAGAGCCCGTTGAGAGGCCAGTGAGAACAAGATTAGGCACAGGTCATTACATTATATGACATGTTCACACGGCTGCACAAGTATATCATTGATAACGATGTTTTCAGCATTTACAGCACCATGTTGTCCACACTAAAGTATAGGGATTGGGGGACAAAACAGCACACACCAAGTACAATAACGTCATGAGATACATGTCCAATCTTTAGCTAGCGATAATTATTTAGGAAACAAATTAATCCACACAAATCACAATACAGTGATTCAGTGGTGAAGACGCACTATACAGGCTGGCTGCTTGTGGGAATGTCCAATTGTGGTGAGGGTCTACCTCTCCAATCTGTACAACTACTTCACCTATAAGTGCAAAAGTGCTTCATGAGAACAAGGTCTTCTAACTACGAGATTCACTGGGGGGAAAAAAAGAGAGAAAAAAGACACTCTTCATAAGTTTCACTTTCACTTCATCAGGTCTTTCCTGGTTGTGCAGACAGTTCATTCATTAAGGCCAAAGGTGGTTCCATTGCGTGACCTCGATGCACACAACTGTGCGAGCTGTGATTGGCTGACTTTTTAGGGGACAGAAAAACGTATACATACAGATAGACAGACACACAGACAAACCTCGACGGCTTGGACAGGTGACTATTGCATTAACATCAGTGTTAATGTACTTACAGAGACAGTCATTTTGCCCAAGATATCCTCTGGGATGGTCATCCCCTTCTCAATCACCTGCTTGTAGAACTTGTCCAGTGAGGTGTCCATAAGCTCCATACAAATCCACACGTCACCCTGCCAACAGGCGTGGGGGGGGGGGGGGGGGGTAAGGGCAGACAGACAGGTTAGTGATGGGGGAAGTGGAATCTGGAAAGGGATTGGGGAACATGCCAACAAAGGGACAGGCCACACTCTTGACAGCAGGATCAACTAACAGGAAGCTAAATTTTTCTCCAACGTGACTCAACAGTGGGGGATATCCTGTGGAGCGTCACACTTTTGGGAGGAAGTAAACCACATCCGCAAATCTTGAGAAATGTTTTAATTATGTTCTATCGTTCACTGCAATGCTATGATTGGGTCTATCTCTTTGGGAGTACTCAGGATCGATGACAACTTGTGTTGTTACACTGAGGCAACCAGTTATGCTTTGCATAACCCAGAATTGTGTCTTGACATCGAACTGTGCATGTCATGTGTATGATGCACTGTTCATGCACTGTCATGTTCCAATTGAGGTCAGATTAAGTGTTTTGACTTGACTATCACCGCCCAGTAGAGAAAACATAAAGCGTCATAACATAACACAAGTGTGACCGATCAGGTTCTGTGGTATGGTACTTGTACTTTTCTCTTGTACCTCTCGGAACAGCGCGCCATAAAATGTGACCGTGTAGAAGCAATCCACTGTCCTCATAGAGATGTCCAGATCCATTAGCAGTCTCTTCTGCTCTTGAGTGTTCACCGTGGCCCGGATCCGCTATAAGGAAGTGCAGACAGGAAAAACACACTCTCATCGTCACAGCGCAGAGCTACACTACCTACCCTTACTGGGAATTTGGCTCAAGAGGCCTGTTGTAGAACAGAGCTTTTCTGAATGTGAAGTATTGCCTCTTATTTGAATAAGGCCTTTAACCACTTAACCTCAATATATCACCGTATGATGAATGACAAAAATAGCTGATCTAAAAGCTCACAACACATTGTTAGAGAATTCTTTCTCTATTAAAAATGTATAAAAAAAACATTATGAAAAAAAAAGGAAACATTTAAACGTTTTTCAAAATGAATGACATGACCAAAATATAGACTCCAGGTTGAAAGTGGTTAACGAGCAACCACGCCTCTTGCCCTCCCCCTCTCACTCACCTTGACGGCCATGATCACACCACTGGGCACGTGCCTCATCTGGTCGACCACCCCGTACGCCCCTCTCCCCAGCTCGCTGATCTGCTCCAAGTCATCTGCCTTCACCACAAAATTCTGCTCCGCGCAGAGGCAGAGAGAGAGAGATAGAATATAAGAGAGAGAGAGAGAATATAAGAGAGATGCCAGCTAAACAGCAGCAGCCAGCCAGTCAACGTAAAAACAACTAACTCTGTAGCACTCTCAGATTACTTGTGAATGAAAAGTGCAATACAAATAAAATGTATTATTAACTGTGATGCAACGAGAGTGAATTGCAAAAGTGAAGGAGGGAAGACTGAACGGAGAAAACAAGGCGATTGAGAGGTGAGATGATCAATGGGGACACGTGTGCCAAGGCCTCGTCTCATGCAAACCCATACTAAAGTGTTGAGTGAACTGTGAGGAGCATGATTTCTGCAGGATGGTGGTATCTCTTATCGCTGTTGTAAAGAAAATGCACGCACTGAGACTTTGTTTGTACAGCTACTATGAGAGCGGTATGGCTTTGAACTTTGAAAACTCTGAATAACATAACTCATCTGTCCTCTATAACCTGCATTAATCAAGGGAATAAAACTAAAAAAGAAAAACAGTAACTTTAACTTCAGGCGAACTGGGAAGAGAGAAAAAAGTAATCTTTGCCAATGGAAAATTCCAGTTATATAGTTATTAGTTTAAAATAAATATTTTTACTGCCTAATGGTCAATAAAAGGCATTCCAGTCTGCCTACAATCAGAAGTGTTCAATTCAGCCGTAATGCTCACTGGGGTGTTCTTTACAGCTACAGGTCCTTTTATTGAGCCAACCGCTTTTCAGAGAGAACAAAACTTAATCAAAACAAACAAAAACCTGAATGATTGAGTTGTGTAAAAGTGCATGATAATTTAAAAGCAAATGGCAAATCTTCAGTTGTGATTGTAAGAATTGTATAAAAAGGCACAAACGTGAGCAACAACATGAAATATGAACCATCAGTAATGTTCATAATGAGTTACAAAGAACATACCTTATCCCCAATGGTGACACACGCTTTTGAATCCAAATCTCTGGGCGGGCTGCAACAAAGATGATATCATCACCTAGTCTGTTTTTAAATCTTGCCTTTAACTTTATATGATTGATGATGTTTTACCATGTGGCACTTTGAGATTCCTTGTGAATGAAAAGCGCATTACAAATAAAATTTATTATTATTATTATTATAAAAACATCTAACCCTGTTTTGTTATGGGATCTGCTTTGGCAATGCAAATACAACATATAACAATTTCTTCCCAACTAATTTTACGCTGTAAGCCTAGGGAACAATTAAGGGTGATTTATACTTAGCCTGATCTACAAGCTCACTTACAGATCTGCTATTTTCAGTGTACGACACTGGCACACATCTAAGTGTAACCAGGCTTTTTGGCCTTCCAGTAGCTGGGTAAATTATATAACATGACACTCCAACATTTTGTATAACGTCAAGTTAACAACCACAGAGTCGCCATTATTACACATTTACACGTTTAGATATTTTAGGCTGATATTATTCTTCATATTGGAGTATTACATTTATGAGGGACCGTGTAAACGGCAACGCCATATCCTGTTAACAACAATTATAAGGAACCGAAACATCATCATTGGGGCAGAATAAAATATATTCACAATAGTTAATGATGGTAAAACATCAATCTTACGTTGCTGCAGGAGGAGGCTGTTCAAAGGCCTCCTTGAACAGCTTGAGCTTCCGGTTCTTCTTACCTGACAGAAGACACAGGCAGAAAGATTATTAGAATCACTTGAGTACAGAGAAACACCTTGCATCACAGTCTTGGATAGTTAACTACCGATGTCACTACAAACCCTGTTGGACAAGATTTGAAACCCAGTTGTATATTCCTGTAATCCTGTAATAAAAAACATTTCCAGTGTTATTCACACAAGTTTCTACCATTAGATTAGATTTTGCTCCTCTTACTGTACATATAACAAATGTCTCAAGACAGACACGCTAGCAAATTCAAAGTTAAAAGACTCAAATGACTTGCTGACTCTGCCCAAAGCGAAGAACTGCCATGTATTCAAATACTCCCACTCATTGAGACTGATGCTGACAGGGGGCACACATTTCCCTCAACCACCGTACCAACTACTTCTGCCTCAGGGTGCAAACAACAAAACCACGGTAATGTTCGCACAGTCCATCTATTGCGCCCAGGTACAAGTAACAACTTTGTGCTGAATCTAACTGGCCAATTAGTAGCGTCTTAACACATCTACAATTTCTTGCATGTCAGGTTGAGTGCTGGATAATGTGAGTGCAACAAAAATAACAGATTTTCAAGCTAAAAATGCTGTGGTGCTACAGAGCATACATTAAGGTAGCAACTGTAGCTCCAGTTCTGAATGGACTATTAAAGTACAGTACATTTGGATGCAGTAAGTACAGATACTTTATTGGACCAAACAAGCATCGTCACAGTAAGAGGAATATGTCTGTCAGTCCAGGTGTGGTTGCTCCATCTGAAGGAGATACACTGAAGGCTGGGTGCCTTGTTAAACCAGGCGTTGCATTGCTGGGTGTGACCAATAGAGACTATTATATGTGCATTTCTGTGCACATGCATTCATGTGAGGGCGTGTGTGTGTGTGTGTGACTGTTTGCCTTGTCTCAACGCAGCCTCTGGCTCAAACCTCCCCAGACTGGCTTGCAGTGGTCCCGGCCTGGTTGGAGCTTGTTACAGCAAACATATACGTGCTCGTACGTTATGTATGCAGCCCTGTTCTGAACCGTAGCAGGAGGAGGAACGGCCATGCAGAATCTGCCCTGGATTCGTAGCAGCCCTGTATGGTTTCCCTGTGCATGCAAGTTTGGGGGACGTGAGCGGCTGTTCGAGGAGCCGACAGAGAACACTTGGATGAATGCCATGCTCACACAGCGAATATTTAAGGTCGATACTCTTCACTGTGCACCACCCTCTGATGTCATACCCCTGCCACTAATAACAGTTCAGCTAAAGGTATCGTTCCGTTTGCAATGAAATGGTGCCACTGGAAAGACTTAAATCCGTTACATAATTACAAAAGCAGTACATCTGATAAATTTGCACCTGTAAGTTTGTCTGTCACTCAAAATATGACCACCTGCCTTAAGGCCGTCTCTGCATGGATCTCTCCCTTTCTCTCGCTCGCTCTCTCTCTCACACACACACACACACACACAGACACACACACACACACGTTAATGTGTCCTGGTTTGGTGAAACAGTGCAGGGTGTGCCACCACTCTATGCTCTGCTATGCAGCCCTCCACCGGTGGGCCTCATGCTCCCAGCCTCCCAGTCTCTACTTTCCAAAGCAGCTTTGTTGCACTAAAATGTCAGTTTGAGCCCCTCCCACGTGCATTTACACAGACAACAATAGTAGCTGAAAAACGACACTCTTCTAATACGGTAAGTGCATAACAAAAAAAAACAACATCTGAACTTTCAACTAAACATGGCACAATCCATGGGTTGCAATGCGCATCTGCCGCAAGACTGAACCGTGAAAACATTTCCCACGGCATTACCACAGCTGAACTATTCACACATGGCCTTAATGTTGTCACATCATCTGGTAAAAAAAAGGAGTAGCAGTACCACCATCACTTTAAATATGGCTGCATATGCACCACAGGCTTACTTATAATGTTATAGTGTTTCCTTTTCTTGATGCTCTGTGTAAAACACATTGAATTGCCTTGTTTTTGAAATGTGCTATACAAATAAAATTGCCTTGCCTTGCCTTGCCTTACATCACATTACCTGTGGCTGCGCATGGATCACGTGCTTGCATTACTATCACTTTACCTATGGCTGAGCATGCATCACTTTACCTATGGCTGTGCATGCACCACTTTACCTATGGCTGTGCATGCACCACTTTACCTATGGCTGTGCATGCACCACTTTACTTATGGCTGTGCATGCACCACTTTACCTATGGCTGTGCATGCACCACATGCTTGCATTACTTTACCTATGGCTGTGCATGCACCGCATGCTTGCATCACTTTACCTATGGCTATAAATGCACCACATGCTTGCATCACTCTACCTATGGCTGAGCATGGACCGCAGGCTTGCATCACTTTACCTATGGCTGTGCATGCACCGCAGGCTTGCATCACTTTTACATATGGCTGTGCATGGACCGCAGACTTACAGTGGGGAGTCTGTAACCTTTCACAACCTCAGTGTATCCAGATGATGGGACAAGATGCAGCACGCTCCATATGAAAAGGACAGAGCTTTTATCTCCAGAGACCCGTGCAAACCACCGTGACCTGACAACTGCAATCCCCGAAGCACTTCCAATCCACTTTAATATTCATGGATGCTGCACACAGCTGTGCAAGTGTCTTGGCTAGAATCTAAAGAATGAGGCTCTGTATGCAAAGTGCTGCAATTGGAGGTAACAGTCAGGTATTGACATGCTACTAGTGAGTGAAACTGCAAAAGGCACGCATGCAAATATAACTGAGCCAGAGCAAGGGCATGATCATTCTAAATTGTTGGATATTGATGCTCAGCTTTCCAGCAGAGATGAACCGAGTACTAGAAAACCTGCTAGAGCAAATATGTCCTAGATGTTGTGCATACATATAGCATAGAGTGGGGGGGGGGGCTGTTGGGAGCAATAGGGGGGGGGGCTGTTGGGAGCAATAGGAGCAATAGGAAAATAATATGTGGATAGTTGCAATAATGAGCTGTATTGTTTGACTTGCAAATATTTAAAGGCTGAGTGGGAATCATGGTGCATGAATATCGAGCAGGTTTTACACTAGTGATTCTAGATTATCTTGCATAACTCAAATACACACGCTCCCATTGTTCTTGCTGAGCTCAGCATCAAATGTTTTTACTGTCGCAAGGCAGCAAGGGTTAATTAAAAGCAGCAGTACATATTATTCCCAGTGATTTGCAGCACATGGGCTAAAGTATGTAGTGAAATAAATGCCATGAGTGAGGCCACAGGAGGCGATATCTGCATCGAGGACACTCCTTGTTCTTTCTGCAATGACTGACACCAAGGAAAGCAAATGATAGGGTTTCATCACAACATGCACAATGACCCCATTGCAGAGGACTACAACAAATCAGAAGAATCCAACTGAAAAAGACAATGGTATTACCCTGCCCCGCCCAGCATTAATATGCAACAGTGCATGTAATTTTGTTTCTCTACGCAAGTTAGCCGCAAGTTGCAGCAGGATTGCAAGAAAGAGTATGCTGACAGGACGGCTGCCAGCGTGCTTCTGTACTGAGATGGAGGCTGAGAAAGCCATGATTTATATTTTGTCGTACGGTAATGTAGCATGCCTGAAATAGCAGATCTACAGGCTCACAACAACGCTTCGCACAGTGATCTTGCAGATCAGGTATTTGCGGCACGTGTCACAGCTGTACGATGGAGCATAAATCAGCTTGAAGAGTGCAGGGTAAATCTGGAGCGAAACGTTCTGTGCGCACGAGGCAAGGCAGGCGGTGGCCTCAGCCTCGCTGATAATGAGCCCAGGATGACAGGAACACAGGGGCGTCTGAGCCACCCACTCCCTCTTCCTAACCCACACATGCACTCCGTCTGGAATTCCAAGAATCCTAAGAGTTCCTCAATGGAATTCCACAGACCCGGAGGAAGACACATCAATCACACAAGAGAGAGGGGGTGGGGGGCAGAACCAATAAGCTAAGGACAGGAGAAGACCGCAACAGAGAGATGACTGTGGAGTGATTAGGGTTGGGGTTCAGAGAGAGAGAGAGAGAGAGGGATGAAAATAACTCCTCTTGAACCGACGGCTGTTTGGCCCCTCCTGACCGCTCTGGCAGTTTGTGAGATACTCTACACTTCCAAAGATGGCAGATCCTTTAGGTTACAGCTGTTGGAAGCTCCATTGGGAACCATGTCGTCACTGACTATACTATACTTCCTGAGCACTCAACTGGTCTTGAACGATACTCCGAAACCGGAGAGCATGTGCAAGGGTATCGGCTACAGATTGCTCCAGAGAGAGGCCCCCTTCCACTGGTTAGCTAAGGTTCTAACGTCATAACATTCTAATACCCGACTGCCTGACCCTAACCATGGCAATCAATGAGCACCTGACACTTATCATTGGCGCTTATCACTGCCAATTAGCAAAGACACTAAACCAAGAAATCAGTTTAGGCCACTGAATGGAGGGGGGTGGACTTCAATTGCTGTTGCAGGCCTTGTTACATGCACCAGCGTTTTGTATGGAATATGTCAGACATGGCTGTTTGCTTGTGGCCGATATTTACAGGATGGGCCAGCATGTTTGATTTGGCTGGCAGGGGCCTCCGCAGAAGAATTTGGCTCAGTGTGAGGCATTGCGTAAAGAGGCAGAAACGTCCCCCTCACCACCATGCTGCCCCACCTTGAAACAGGAGATGACAATTTACTGACACAAAACATTACGTCCTATTCCCATCACTGCAAAGATGCAAAGTGGAGAAAGTAACAACTTAAAGCATAATGTTGTCTCAAGAGGAGCAGCAAACAACAGGCTGCAGGTGTCCATGACTGGCCGATTAGTAAGGCAACCATAGAAGCTTCTTTAGATGAGCTGCAACATTTTTTTAAATTGAAACCAAAACCAAAACCAATTCTTTTTCCAAGAGCAGCCAGTGCAGCCACTTTGCTAAATCACCATTTAAGTGTGGAACCAAGTGTCTGGGAATGCTTAAATTCTAGTTAGATCTACCAACAGCACAAATCCGAGAGCTGTCAAATAGAGGGCAATACATTCTTCTGTGGTAACTGAGTGCAGCTCTTTGCGAGACAGGCATGCTCTTGAATGTATGGTATGGTAGCTGGCGTTTTATGAAAGTGGAAAAATCGAGAGGGGGGGGGCAACTAAGTGCAGTGCACCAGTGTAACACAGATCCAAACACGATGACAACAGCAAGCTATTTATTGCCTCTAGGAATCAAAGTTCAATCACCTCCTTGATATTCCTTTTTAGACAATTCGTGAAAATTGATAAAAACAAAATGCATGGCTTTAACCAGATAAGTGGAGATGTGCATAATTATGACAGTTGAATGATCATCAATGGGAAAAGGAATAAAGCACCTATATCAAAAAACCCTATATCGTTGCTGTCGGGCAGAACCCTCTTACCGGTATCTCCATATTTTAACTTGTTGTTTTTTCGTAAATGAACAGCCTACTTGATCATACTAAAGTGTCACACAAAAGCATCAAAACTTTCAAGCTTATAGATCGGCTACTTTTGAATATGAATCCTCAAAAGTAACAGTTTTGGACATATGGTTTCCACCCGACATAGACGATATAGCCTTTGTCCGCCAGGGGTCTATTCTTGGCCAATTCCTTTTATACGGCTCAACACCAAATCTCTTCACTAAAAATAACTGATCTACAAGCTCACAACGAGTTGTGTTGCGATGCATTTTTAGCTTTAAGAGTTATTATTTTCACAAAATGTCCTTTGATTATGACATGCCCAGAAAAGGGACGCTAGGGTAAAATGTTCATGTTTATGATGGTGCATAATAGTAATATGCTTATCTAGATGCATTGTAAAAAAAATAGCTACAGTACAAGACCCCTCAGCCCTGATCCACTCCTCTTTCAGCACCAACGCAGGAAATTGCGGGTTAGTCCAGATTGAACGAGGACAACACAAGACTTTATGCACCTCTCGTTTTCAGCACGGCACAGATACTGCACTGTTGAGAGGCTCGGGCTATGTCACAATTGCATTAAGCTGGTGTTCACATACAGGGCAAAGTTGGAATATATTGGAACCCTTTCACATTTTGGGAAATTCTGAGTCGCAAATGCTACTGCTGGTTCTTGCCATTGGATAAGTTGCTGCCGTCTGGAGTGAGTGGTTGGCGTGTGAACATGCTTGCTCAGTCAACCTCGCACAAAACCGCGAAGTACAGTTCGTGGATCATCTGAACAATGCAGTGGACAATTCTACTGTTATTGCAGCAGAAATCCACTATAGGCCTGGAACTAGACCAACAATCGGCCCGTCGAAACAGCAAATTTAGTATCTGTGCAGCTGAAAACGCAGGTTCCATTTGCATGACAAATGTTCCATTCGTACGGGGTTGCAAGGGCTGGCTGAGGCTGCAATAGTGGCAAGCTGAAGGGGGCATGGGCTGGGAGGGCCACTGTCACTTTGCCATCACAGTACACTACACCACACAGCACACTGTACAATGGTGAAGGCACAACTGTGTGGGCCACACAGGGAGCCCTTGAAGGCCAGTCATAAGACATACAGTAGGAAGCATCTGTGCCAAGTGGTATGACAAGGTACAATGAAAACAGAGCAGGGAACAAGCAAGTGGAACAAAGGTGTTTTCATTAACAGTTTCTTCTTCTTAAAAAAAAAAAAAAAAGGAGAGGAAATTATGATTATGGTTTTGTTAAATATAATGTCAAACGTATTAATTCTGCTGTCACTCAAATGATAAGCTTTCAGTTGGCTGGCTTTGTGTCATTTCTCATTTTAATGGTGGAAAGAAACCAATTTCCAGGCAAAGGGAAATCCCTAAACTAACCATCCATCAAAAATCTATTTGTATTATTCATAATAACAACAACATTACGTGACTGGCAACAACTCCCTTCTCCTGTGTAGCAAGGCTGACAATGCATTGTGCTAGAAGCACAGGTAGGTAAACATTGGGGGCTTACAAAAACGTAGTCATGTGCCCTGCTGCAAAGCCTGTGTGTGTGTGTGTGTGTGTGTGTGTGTGTGTGTGTGTGTGTGTGTGTGTGTGTGTGTGTGTGTGTGTGTGTGTGTGTGTGTGTGTGTGTGTGTGTGTGTGTGTGTGTGTGTGTGTGTGTGTGTGTGCGCGTGCGTGTGTGTGTGTTATGCAATGACCTAGCCTCTTTTGACTTCTTGGAGCTTTTGAGGAAAAGGGTTATTTTCCAAGAAAGTGCATCATGGGAATTTTATTGATCGCCATTTAGCAAGGAAGGCTGAACTAAATAAACAAATAAAGACTTGCAGCAGACTAGTGCAGTGCATGTTACTGCACAGCTGATTGTTTTACATTTGTGCATGCAGAAAGTTTCACATAATGCATGTTGCAACTAACAAAAACCCACCAAACTAGTGGAAATGCACCCAAAGGTTATAGATCCACTTAAATAGAAGCAGCAGCTGACAGCCTATTTACTCTAGCACTTTTTGCTTGGAGAATGGAGAGTCGTTGTTTTAATAGCCTATTGCACAGTTCCTTGAACTGTTAGCACCACCTAAACGTTCACACCAAATACTATATTCAGTGGTGGAAAAAATACATTTGTACTTAAGTAAAAGTATTAATACTGCAATGTAGAAATACTCTTACTCTACAAGTAAAGGTCCAGAATTCAACATTTACTTGAGTTAAAGTATAAAAGTATTGGAATCAAAATGCACTTAAAATACCAAAAGTATAAAGTACTCATTATGCAGAATGTCCCATTTCACAAGTTTTCAAACGTATTCGAATGGCCGAAATGTACATAGGGCTGAAGTGGGTAATGTATGTTTTGTAATAATAATCAAAATCTACAAAGTAACTATAAAGTTTTCAAATAATTATAGTGGAGTAAAAAGTACAATAATTGCCTCTGAGATGTAGTGGAGTAGAAGTAAAAGTACAGAACATTGGAAATACTCCAGAAAAGTAAAAACAAAATACCTCAAAATTGTACTTAAGTACAGTGAGTAAATGTTACTTTACACCACTGACTATATTTAGCTTTTTATGTATTATATGTATTGACGTAGCCTACACACGAATAAACATAGCAGGATAGGGGCGTTCCAGTGACAAATTACCTAGAAAACAAATCTGCACCTATAATATAATTG
Organism: Gymnoscopelus braueri; assembly: GCF_963280865.1. Classification (NCBI taxonomy): domain Eukaryota; kingdom Metazoa; phylum Chordata; class Actinopteri; order Myctophiformes; family Myctophidae; genus Gymnoscopelus; species Gymnoscopelus braueri. The sequence continues at coordinate 34,743,200 of NC_137617.1, read as the reverse complement.
TCAAAACTTGACAGCTGCATGTGGTCACGTCGTGTTCCATAGCTATATCGAATGCACAATGATGCTAACTACACACACAAAAATACTGTAGTGAGTATGTGCAGCTGCGTGCTTTCATTATTCTTTACCTTGAATAATGCACTGCATGGAATTTGCATTAACTCCTGCATACTTTATTGCAAAGAGTTGCAATTTTCCTCGGAATTCTCGTGACTCTGAAAAAAATGCATGATCTTCTACGTGCCCTGGTTTGCAGCAGAATGCAAATAACGTCAATATGAGTGAGTACACAGGCACAGGCAGACAGCATCGCCTTACCAGGAACTCTGCAAAGGGGAAGATCTTATTAAACAGGAAATGCAGCTGACCCCTTTTTTTTTTTAAAACACCTAAACTTTAAAATGCATTGGTCGCATTCAACCTGCAGCCATGCACATTGCAGACCGTGCAGCAGGGACTGCATATCATTCAGTAGTTTTGCACGGATCGCGTTGATTATTCTTACCTCCCTTTGGCTGAGACATTTCCCCTTTGCTTTGAGGGAGGGGGGGAGGGGTAGCACAAAAGACTTTGCCTTCTTTCTCACTCCCTCCCTCCATCGCCCTCGCACTGGAGCTTCAGCGGCTGGCTTTGCAACAAAAGATGCAAAATACAAGCCTCGATCTTCATGCACCTGGAGCCCTTTCGCGTCCGAGTCGTAGGTGTCCGTGCAAAGAGCAATATTACAATTGCACAACCTCCGGAACCGCCAGGAAACACACAATTTTGCAATTGCACTGCAAAGAATTCTCCGCAGCACTTACATGATGGGCCAAGGCTGGCAGTCGAAAGCTCCTAACTTGGATCAGTGTGAGCCTCCTGCGAGAGGACGTTTCTTCCTGCTTAGAGGCGAAGGGGCTTGTGGGAAGTGTAGTCCTGTAGGGTCACGGTTGGCTACCAGTGGTGGAAAAAGTACTCAAATGTTTTATTTTTATGTAAAAGTGTCAATACTGCAGACACTCTGTTAAGTAAAAGTCTGGAATTCAAAAGTACAAAAGTGTTTGTACTTTTAGTACAAAACGTACTTAAAGTACCAACAGTAGAAGTACTCACTACAGAATGTCCCATTTCACAAGTTTGAAAATGTATACAAATATTTTGAAAATAGCAGATCTACAAGCTCACATTGTGAGCTTGTAGATCTGCTATTTTTATTTTGTATTTAGACCTGAATTGGTTAATTTATGTTTTGTAAGAATAATCTAAATCTACAAAGTAACTATATAACTAAACTAGTCTTCAAATCCTTATAGTGGAGTAAAAAGTACAATATTTGCCTCTGAGATGTATGTGGAGTAGAAGTAAAATTATTGAAAATTGGAAATACTCAAGTAAAGTACAAATAATAAAATTGTACTTAAGTACAGTACTTGAGTACATGTACTTATATAGTTACTTTACACTACTGGTGGTAGTCCTGTAAGGCAGTGGTTCTCAAACTTTTTCATGTCAAGGACCCCCAAATGATATGTATTTGGCCGCGGACCCCCATCTAAAATATTATGTTCCAGGGACCCCCCAGAAGCAAAGATTTGAGTTACAAATGTTTGCTTTAAAAAATATATATTCAAAGATTTGCAAAAATGTTCACGATTTTTCAAAAATAGCAGATCTACAAGCTCATAGTGCGGCACCGAGGTATAAAAGGTCATAATTATTGTGATGCTATATTAACACATTTTGCTGGGTACCCCCTAACCCCCTCAAGTACCCCTGGGGGTCCCCGGACCCCACTTTGAGAACCAATGCTGTAAGGTCACGATTGGCTACCAATCTCATCGATCATATCTCGGAATCGGACAGCGGCGGTGAGTGCACTGATAACGTTAGTTGTGTATTTGCGAATATATGTGAATTATATCTAGCTGTGATTCATAGCCTTGAAGGAGTTCTTCAAGGCTATGAATCAGAGCTAAATTATATCATGATAATTCCCCTCACTATATGAATTGATTGAACGTGTGCATATTAAGGGGTTTAAGTGTTTCATGCAATTCAAACAGGTGCTATAGAGATTAAATCAGCGTTGTTTGTCAGAGAGGATGAGGAGGACGACTTCAACATTAATTCAGTTTACACATTTCTTTTTTATTTTCAGGTTTAATTGGTCAAACATTTAATATAGCGAACCTGCTTAATAACAAACAAAATGATCACCGATCTACTTGTCTGAGTGAAGACACGGTAAGCTATAAACACAATGACTATATATAATCAACAAACAACTGTAGCCTTATTTTCAGTGGTACTCACATTTTGTACTTTGTAACTTAACGTAAAAGTACCAATACCACAAAAAGTATTCGCATTAAAATATACTTAAGTACTGAAAGTAAAAGTACTCATTTTGCAGAATGTCCCATTTTTCCAAATGTATAAAAATTCTTTGATAATAGCAGATCTACAAGCTCGCAAAATAACTAGTAACTAAAGTTGTCAAATAATTGTAGTGGAGTAAAAAGTACAATATTTTCCTCTGAGATGTATTGGAATAGAAGTTGGAAACACTCCAGTAAAGTAAAAATTCTTCAAAAGGGTACTTAAGTACAGTACTTGAGTAAATGTACGGTAGTTACTTTACACCACTGCTTATTTTTGTGAGTAGGCTACCAAGAGAAAACAGTGTAGCGATCTGATGATGAAAAAAGTATAATATGACCCCTTATGTATTGGGGTACAGCAGCACCATTGTAATCTCGTAGAAACCGTTTTACAAACTCTTCATACACATTTTGATCCTGTTGTTCAATGGCAGCATATGTTATCATGATATAAATCACGTTATATAAATTCATATATTTACTCCTGGGGGGGGGGGCATTTGTAATGATAGGCTAAATGTGACAACAGAAATAACTTCAATACACACATGGGGAGGATTCAACTTTGAACCCCAACTGTGATATGAGGTCTCCAAATTAAAACATACTTGAAAGTGTATTTGGGTCTCTGAAAGTAGATGCTTTACAAATATTTTGATATTCTGTACATTTTGGAAAGTTAAAATATTTTCTGTCCAAACTATATTTCGAATCATGAAAAAATGCAGCAGTATGTAACAGTAACAGTATTTTCCTGTATGTGAAGATGAAGGAGTTGGTTCAGTTCTTGGTAGCAATGAGGGTCTGGTACAGGGGCTTGACTACTACATGGAGGTAGAGGGAGCTGTCGGTGAGGTATTGGGAGGTCCGGCTGTGCAGGTCAGCATCGGCTAGGAAGTCCCCGTTTTCCTCTGTGCTCTGATAAAAGTTATAGATGTGTTTCACGACCACCTTGCCCTGCTGACGAGCCATCACAAGCACCGTCTTCTGGAAGTTCACGCCAACAAAGTCTACGCTGGAGGTGGCGGGGGTGATGATGACACGAGGCTGACCCCCATCCACACGCATGGGCTGCGTGGCACCCGTGTCCGCGTACGTGTTCCTCATGCTTACGGGTAGCCAGCGTGGGGAAAACAGGGCATTCCAAGTGACCCGCTTGTTGGCGTCATGCCCGCTAGGGCCCAGGTTGGTCTGGAAGCTGGTACTGCGGTCATCTCGGGCTGGGTTGTTGATGATCCAGGGGGACCCCCAGGCCAGAGACAGGTAGTTCCTGGGCATAAAGAGACTGCAGTTGACGTCAAAGTATTTGGCCATGTGTAGCGGTGAGGCAGAGTGGAACTGGTAGGACATGTAGAGCAGGTCACGCACTGACTCCTGGTAGCGCGCCAGGACAGGGGACTGGGTCTGCAGGCGAAAGAGCTCGCGCGGGGGCATCATGGCATAGCGCATTGCCCGCAAGGCGTTCTCGGCCGTCAGCCCGTCGGGATCGTTCTGGAGGATCCAAGCCTCCAGCGCAGCGAAGAGCTCCATCTCACTCTGCAGGATGAGGTCTGAGCGCTGGAGCAGCGACATGAGCAGCTGGCTGCTGATGGTCGTCCACTCTCTGCTCTGCAGCACCGACGACAGGTTCCAGGAGAGGTAGTCAAGGCAACTATCCCTCATTGTCAAGTCTCCGGCCTGAAGGGCGTACTCATACCAGCCCACCACGTGGCCCGACGGAGAGTCCCTGGCCAGATTCTGGGTCATGTACTGAGTGATGCCTTGCTGAAGCGCCAGCACACGGTACTTGGTTGCCAGCTTGTGCAAAGGGGTGGCCTGTTCCAATTGCAGGGAGATTTCACCACAATATAGATACCTGCACAGGGTGATTGAATGTGAATATTAAAAATAATCAGAATTAAGGATAACATGTCTGTGCAGCGATCTGTGAAAGAATCCAAATTGCTGTAACCTTGGTTAATGGAATACAGTTACCATTTACCGTAAGCCTTCTCACATTCCTTTTAGTATAATGATAAAACACGTGCTAGTTTGATCATTGATCTGGTACTGTGTAGCTAGTGTTACTTTAGTTTCTCTTAAGCAAATCATAGCTGTCCCTTGGATCACCTGGAGTAAAAAGCACTGTTCTCCTTTGATCAGAACAGAATACACATAAAAAAAACTTCAGTACGGTAGGTCAAATCTGTATTGATGGTGGCACCTTGTAGGACGGCCCAGTACAGTAATAGCCTTTTACACAGGCAAAATAAGATATAGCACATCACATTTGGATCAATATGCTACCTCATTACCATTAGTTAGACACCCCGCTGTTACACTAGGCACTGCTCGGGAACAAAGCATTCATTTGTTTTTCATTTGTTTTACAGTCAGTGAAAAATTGAGCACACCATTGATTGCAGACCCTTCAGGCTGCAAGTGCACATTTCACCCCAGTAGAGGGCATGCTAAGTTCATGCAATCTGCACGATATGTATGCCAGGATCCGTGCAACATTTCCCCATTATTCTATGGTGTCTAAATAATTTACCTTCCTTGAATATTTCCCTGCCCTTAATTTTATTAATTAATTTCCTTACTACGGTAAATCTGCCGAGCTCTTCCTCACCTAATGAACTTGTCAAAGACGGCTGCACAATCGGAGCTCTCCTTGAGCACCAGAGTGCTGCCGTTGCGGCTCAGCAGCAGATCCTCGAAGGCCGGGCTCTGCAGGGAGAGCACCAGGGAGTGGGCCTGGATCACCTTCACCTCATCCGCGTTGGGTGTCTCCACCCTCAGGGTCACATCGCTGGCGTTTCCCTGCACCAGCAGGGCCTCCAGACGCTGTACCACACTGAAGGCGTGGCTGATGATGTCCCCTCCATCACCGCTGGCACCCTGGGTTCCATTGGCCCCCACCATCACTATTTGAAGGAAGCAGGTGGAATTTGGTTTAACCCCATGAACCCCGATGTCCCTGTTTTGGGCATGTCATTATAGGTGAAAATGTTACATTTATTTTAAAAGATCTTCAGAAATAGCAGATTTACAAGCTTGTACAGTATAACTTGTATATATACACAGTATAGCTATTTTCTCAACTTTAGACTTTCTAAGTCTAAGATAGGGCTTATGTGGTTATGGGAGAAAAGTAGGATCACATACAAGACTACAAAAGTGAAAAGTGTGTGGGGGCGGGGTGGGAAGGGAAGAAGGAAGCCTGGGATGTATGCATGATGGCAGGCCAGTACCGCCCAAATCCATGGCATCGATCAGCACAGCTGCACTGGTTGTCTCAATAATGAGCAGTTGTGGGTGAGATTTAATTAGAGCTTTGCCTCATTTGCTGCTAGTATGAGCTTCTGACACAACCATCCTCCACCCCCCACCCATTGACTCAGAATGCGCCGTCACTGCCAGGATTCGAGCTTTGATTCATCACAGGATTCATAGTGCAGTTCCTCTTTCTGATTCTTGGCCTGTTAGTGACACTTCCTTTAACCTGATATGAAAAAGGAACTAGGTGGGTAGTCAGTTGTGCAAAACTACACATGCTGTCACCGTCAGTAACTTGAATGATGTAGAGCGTGAGTTTGAGGTTCTTGGTTTGCAGAGACAAGTGTTTAGTTTATTTACCGCTTTCAATCTAACATCCCTATTCTGGGCATGTCATTCCAGGTGAAAATGTTCAAAAATAGCAGATCTACAAGCACACAGTTATGAGCTTGTTTCGCTGCACGACACCATCATACGAGGGAGTATAAAATAGGGGTTTAGTGGTTAACTCCACAATGAATGCCAAACATTAACTTTGTAACGTCTTATTGTGACAAATTTTAATTTGTTTTATTACGGCGAATCTGTGACATCTGCTACTTTGTTTGTCATAAATTATAAGCTGTTTTCTGTATTTCATATGAAAATTCAACAAGCGGTATATGTTGCTGTATACTTTGTGTCATAGTCTTCAAAGTGAAGAGATTTCTTTTCTTCACATTTATTATACAACATTCCCTCTTTTAACTCCAAGAATCCTCAAATACAAATGACACTCCTTAGACTCTCTATCCCCAACGGGTAAATCATCAAATAATACTTTTGATTTGATCCTTCTATTCTCAACAATTATGCAACTTCATGCATAATTGTTTTTACAGATGAGCAACAACACGCCCTGGGCAGCTCGAGTATAGCATTGAGACCGACTTTGACTTACCTATAGCGACCGGCCCGTTGTGGAGACAGAGAGCCAACAGCAGCATCCTTATGGAGGTACGGACAAGGATCCCTGCTTGACCGAACATCATTGTATCTCTCGTCTATGAACTCTGCCTATCTTTCCTGCAGTCTCCTTGCTCTATCCTGCCTCTCTTGTCCCCAACGAGATCTGTTTCTGGGTGTGCGTGCTTCTGTCCTGTTCTGGAAGAAGAGGGGGGGTCTGTATCTGAATGTGGGACACGGGTTCTTTTGGGCACATCCGGTAGACAGTTCTGAACCCCATCGATTGGTGGGTGGAATCCGGCCTAGGTTGTTTCCATGGCTACCATTTTGACTCCCGAGTTTCCTATCCTTGGGTATTAATGCTCTTGCATGCCATTGATCTAGGAAGTAAGCCATGAGGGACCTCGGTTGGCTGTGATTAGGAAGACTGACAGAGCTGGGAATGAGAAATAGGTGGAGTTTGCAGGAGAATGTAAGCTTTCTCTGGTTGTATCTTAACCACATGAACCCTAGAATCCCTATTCTGGGGCATCGCCAGAAATAGCGAAGGGATTTGGTGTAGACGGAAGAAAGGAGGGCAAAGTATAGACCCCTTGGGCATCCTGGTAGATACTATATAAGGTTTAAGACTACTTAATACATTGTATTATTACATTCGATCTAACTACAGGTACTGTATGCGGGTGGGGCCTAATGTAAAAAGTCTATAAGGAGTGTTACACTGTACTAGTATATTATGAGTATATGATTAAATACAGTATATGAGCTGCTTATTTCATAGTTGTTATTATGTACTATTGACACACAAGGCACAAAAACATGGAAACAATTCATCATAACCTTTATTTCCTCAACAGTGCAGTTGAGGGGCAGGCCCTCATTTTCAATGTAGTCGAGATTTCAAATTATATATAATATGAAAAGACATAGCTGGAAGTCCCTATCAAATCAATTATTTAGACTTTGACCGGCTCCGCATTAATGAAATCAGCAATTCATCAGATAAAATAAAATACTTCATCATATGACCGTGTTGCTCGCCAAAATAAAAACTGTTTTTTGACGGAAAAGTACAAATTTGTCTTTAGAATGCAAATATAGTTGTGCTGAATGTGTGTCACTGTGCAGCCGGTTCAGTAGGCCAGCAACTGTGCCAATTTATTCACTGCTCCAGGCCATAGCGTGCTTCATTAGAGGGACTAAATCATAGAATCAATATGGTACTGCTCTCTTTGGGTGTTTTTTTTGTTTTTTGTGTGTTTGTCCTCATCACAGTTGCACCAAACGTGCATGATCTAAACTAAGATCTTATGGCCAGGTCAAGGAAATGTGTGTACTACTGTATGTAATTTACATGTATCTTAACACTAAATGTTGAGATTGAATCTGTGCTCTCGCAGACAGTGATTTGGTTGCTGGTGTTATGTCAGTGTTGGTCATTGCCGGCGTGTGGGTACTATGGCGGGATCGAGATCACGCGTGATCGTGTCAAAGTCGATTATGATCCCAGAGGACAAGTCTTTTTTATTCCAGTCTGTCTGTGTAAGAGGAGACCAGCGTGTCTGGCTGTCAGCCAAAAAGCTCATCATGGCTTGCCTTGTGTACAGTAGCACACATCACATCAGTGTGCAGGATAAAGATCTGGCTTGTTTTTCTCCTCTCATTATTTTTATATAATGTGTTAACTTTAGATACAGTTCAGGTCAAATATAGCAGGATGAATAATGTCTGTAGTTCCAGCAGTATAGAGTTTGAAGGCAATAAGTAACATAATGATAAGTTACAGTAGCAGATAATTGGTGCATTGCTGCTTTGAGCTTGTGTGTCCTAGTGTGAACAAAGAGATAGGTTACAAGAAAGGTCCTTGGCCCTCCCTTAAAGCTGTGGTGAAACTACGGGGGTACGGTTAGATTTTTATAAGTCACTGGGGGGGAAAAAAGCTCTTTAGCTTGTGTCATATGTGGTACTCACTACTCAGAAAGCACATGGAATGTCATATACTGTAGTTCTAAATGCGATGCGAGAATGTGGACTAGCCAATGCCAACTCGGACTATAGAGAACCTATACAGATATTGTTTAAATATAATAAACCGTTGCTCTTAAAAAGGTTTGACATAGAGCAATTTGGTTCCACTGGCACAAAAACAGCCACTTGCATTCTACTGTATAAAACAAGACTATTAAGTCTAAAAGCCTCAGCAGCCCCTAGAGGCCATGCTGCTCCTTACGCCAACAACATTTGGCCAAAGAGGGAAGGCTGTGGACTCAGTGGAGATACCAAAATCAGAAATCTGCCTATTAGATTATGAGAAATGTTGTGTGCAAAGTTGACATTTAGCACCAGATGAATGGTCATGATGTCACTTGATTTTGCAGTAATCCAAAAGTATTCAGATTAAATTAGATTTAAAAATTAAATGAGCTATTAACCTTTTCTCGGTTCTCAACCTCTTGGTAAGTGCATATCTGTTACCCTCTTTACCTCCCGCAACTGATAGTAGCCTACGACACTAGCCCGTACAATCACATACTGTAGGTCTAAATAAAGGTAATCAAATTTGAGAAAGACTTGAAGACCATTGCTGTGGATTGTAAGGCTCTCCATTTATTCTGAAATGACTGTCATTAACATCTCACATCCACTAGAGGGCACACTAGGCTTTTCTCATCAGCAGCCGCAGCAGCAAATCACCTCCTCTGCCCTCTGTTGTAGTGCAGTGGTTCTCAACCTGTGGGCCGGGGACCACTGGTGGGCCGCGAGGGTATTGCAAGTGGGACCCCAAAATAATTGGCAAAACACTAAGATTTAAAACTAAAGTTTGAAAAAAACTAGTTTTCTTTGTGATACTGATAAATAAGAACACTTTATCTCTATCTATTTTAATAATGTAATTCCCTTTATTCTAGTCTCTAGTGGATAAGATGTTGGCTTTCCACGCGGGAGACCCGGGTTCGGGGTCAGAAGGGGGGGTGAGTGAGTGTAGCAGTAGTGGCTCAGAGACCTAAAAACTCTGAACCTAATATCTCCCCCCATCTAGAAAGCCTTTATGCTAGTGGATAAGATATAGCACCGAAGTCTGACGTCACTGCCACTAGACTGCCACTAGACTGCCACTAGAGGGCGCTGTTTCACGGGTTCGTGGCTTTATTTTTTGTGTTGAAATCCCCATTTGGGAATCTTAGATCACGTCATATAAGAACTGTGTTCCAAACATAAACACACCACCCTGGCGTTTTTGTCAGGGGGGTGGCTCTGCATTGTTTATGATATTCATTCATATTTGATACAGCCTGTTTCTGGCGAAAATGGAATTAATTCTGCCTTAAAAGTCTTAAGAACTACTACTTCCGGGTCTGAAATCACTGTCCCCACAGCAGCCGCGTTCATGGGAAATGTAGTCTTTGGGTTGTTTGACTCGTTTCTAGTGTTTATATTGTGTTACTCTTTGGGTAAATGTGTACATTTACACCTTCAGTCGATGCTTCATATCCATATGAGTAAAAACGCCAGGGTGGTGTGTTTATTTTTGGAACACAGTTCTTATATGAAGCGATCTAAGATTCCCCAATGAGGATATCAATACATAAAGTAAAGCCATGAACCTGCGGAATGCGCCCTCTACTGGCAGTGACGTCAGGACTTCGGTGCTCTATTGGCTTTCCACGCGGGAGACCCGGGTTCGAAGCCCGGATGTTACAAGGTCACATCTCACACCTACGTCGCACCGCCGATCCAAACCGACATGTCTGGATCATAGTGTCGGGGGCTTTGTCATAGTACCTGTTGTAACCCGTCTGTTTTACCCTGTGTCCCTTTTATGCCCATATATGGAGATCTCTGATGTCATTAGTAGCCTATATGCCCATACCCTGTATATTGGCATGCCGATATATATGGGTATGTTGTTTGGATCGGAAACTGGATATCCATATGGCCCTATATTGACATATCGGTCGGATCGGCAGTTCTGGACAACCCCGTACACGAACAACTCGACGGTGGGCACCGCACTCCCTCGAATCCTTGCCGATGCGATGCGCGAGCCGAGTTTAACGTCGGTCGATCCCATATATGCACATGAAGACCATATACTGTATGTGCATAGCTGATCTCCATTTATGCCTATAATGGGCATATCGGGGTTGTTTATGGTTATGTCTGACTGATTCATATAGCGACATGACTATATATGACGTGGTCCTGCCTATATATGGACGTATGGGGTTTGTTTATGGTTATGCATGAGTCAGAGTGATGTCAGAGGTCCGCCCGCCCTCCCAGTAGCCAATTTTAATATAGGATAATCGCCAAGAAAATAATCAATGGTTGCAGCCTAAGGCTATTTGAGCTATTTTTTGAAAAATTCTGAAAACATTTGCCTATAATGACATGACTAAAATAAGGACGCCAGGGTCAATGTGGTTAACTGTGCCCTCATTACTCAGTCCATTTCAATAAGAGTGAAAAAAGGAATTGATGCTCTGTAATCAAATGAATTAAGCCCCGGGGATTAATGTGGTTAATTTTGCCTAATGGAGGCCCATTGAAGTCATGTTGGTACCACAGCTTGTTTGTCTTACAATAGAAAATAAGTTCTTAATTGAGTGAATAATGTGGAGTATTTGCCAAATAGAGTCACGGTTATGGTATGAGTCTGAGCTGAAATAACAAAACATAACTGTGAACTCTGTCGTGATATTAGTAAATGAGCCAGCCAAAACGAGGAGCTCAGGTAATTGGACATCAGACACAGGACTTTTAACAGTACACATTTCATGGCAGGACACCAAGTTCCCATTTATTTTGTATTTATTTTTTAAAATGTACTGTGCATGCAATATTCCACCAATCTGACAGGACTTATGTTGCTCTGATCACTGAACAATACAGATCACAGATAAAGGACTTCGTTATTATGGGACAATGTGGGATTAGCCTGCCATGGAGAATTTAACAATGTTAAGACATGACTGCACGGCTGAACTACAGCGAGATAAGAAGACTCAAGAGGGTGTATAGTTTTTCGGCTACTCATGTTACAGCCATTCAGAGTCTTACTGCTTTTTAGGTTACTGAGTCACAGTTTGGAAACCAAAGTTTTTATGGAAGCCAGCCCAGGACGGAGTGACCTACACAAAGTGCTCTGTCTCAGCATCAGTTTATCTCAGTGGAACGGCGCCATTATCTCTCTCTCTCTCTCTCTCTCTCTCTCTCTCTCTCAATTTTTCGGTCGCTCTCTTACCACTGACACACACACACACACACAGGCTGACACAGAAGAAATATAGGTTACACACACACAGTCCAGACCAGAGGGAGATTTATTTTACAGTTGTCTGTGCGGTAGCGGCTGGTGAGATAAAGATTGCCTATAACTCAGACTATAACTCAGACAGTCCTCTACACCTTGCAGGCGTGAAATTGTCTCTATGGGCTAGTACCTTTGACACAAAAACAGTCATATCCTAATGTGACACAACGTCATTACCACGCCAAAAGTAGCTGATCTACAAACTCACAATGCATCGCAACAGAAAGTGTTGTGAGCTTGTAGATCTGCTATTTCTGGCTAATGTTCCTCCCCAGAATATTCATGCTGAGGTTCAGGTGGTTAATGTGATGGCTGGGCCATGCTGAGCCATTGTTCCAATCAGTGGCGATAATGTGTTTGACATAATTGGTAACAGAATAGATTTATTAAAACCGTGGATGATGGTGCTTGACTTTATGAGACATTTGGTACTAAACAAAAGTATAAAGGTTGGCTGACAGAAATGCTGGAGTGCATGACAAGCAGTGGTGGAAAAGGTACACACATGTTTTACTTAAGTAAAAGTATCAATACCGCAATGTAGATATACTCTGTTACATGTAGAAGTCCGGTATTCAAAATGTACTTGAGTAAAAGTACAAAAGTATTGGTATCAAAATGTACTAAGTGCACCAAAAGTAGAAAGTACTCATTATACAGAATGTCCCATTTACAGTTTTCAAATGTATAAAATGTATAAAAATCTTTTGAAAATAGCAGATCTACAAGCTCACAATGCCTCGCATCGCCACGCATTGTGAGCTTGTAGATCGGCTATTTTCAAATGGCCGAAATGTAGGCTAGGGCTGAAGTGGTTAATGTAATAATAATCAAAATCTACAAAGTAACTTGTAACTAAAGTTTTCAAATAATTGTAGTGGAGTAAAAGTACAATATTTGCCTCAGAGATATAGTGGAGTAGAAGTAAAAGTGCTGAAAATTGGAAATACTCCAGTAAAGTAAAAATACCTCAAAACTAGAAAAGGTGCTCCTCGGAGCACAAGTCTCCGCCAGGTCAGGTAGGTTATTATGGCCTCCTGGTGGCGCTATAATAGGCCAATGTGAAAAGGGTGCCATTTCTTCTTAGGCCTTGCACGGCAATCGGACACTGGATTCATGATTTGAGGCATTTTGTTTCAAAAATGTGGTTTGCTAAATTAGACCAGCTGGTGGCGCTATAACAGGCCAATGTGAAAAGGGTGGCATTTCTTCCTCGGCCTAGTGGGAATGTGTGTGCAAAATTTCACGGAAATCGCACACTGCGTTCATGATTTGAGGAATTTTGTTCAAAACGGACCTATCGTGCAAACTTTAGAAGCCAATGTTAGCCGAGTAGGATAGAATATGAAATATCGGACACATCCATCTTGATCACATGACTATAGAGATACTGTGTACCGATTTGCGTGATTTTTGAACAGAATGTGAAGGAGTAAGAGCAAAAAATGTGTTTTACAAAACTCAGCCTCCTGGTGGCGCTCTAAAAGGCATATGTGAAAAATGCAGGGCAAAGGTTTTTCCTTGGCCTCTAAGGAGAGTGTGCATGCAAAGTTGCACGTAGATCGGTGCAGTTATAGCTAAAAACGTGAATCGGCCTGTTATAGCGCCACTATGAGGCTGATTTTAAAGTTTTCATGTGACATTTCTTCCTGGGCCAAGTGGGAATGTATGTGGAAAATTGCACGGAAAGTGCATGCTGCGTTCATGATTTGAGGCATTTTGTTCAAAATGAACAAATCCTGCTAACTTTGGAAGGCAATCTTAGCCAATCAGGATGGAATATGGAAAATCGGACAGATCCGTGTTGATCACATGGCTATAGAGATACTGTGTACCGATTTGCGTGTTTTTTGGAGAAAATCTGTAGGAGTAATATAAAAAAATGTGTTTTGCAAAAGTCGGCCTCATGGTGGCGCTATGACAGGCTGATCTGAAAAATGTGGGGCAGAGGTTCTGCTGTGGCATTCAGGGAGTGTTTGTGCGCAGTTTCACAGCGACTGGGCCAACGGTGGCGGAGATTAGCTGTTAACAGACAGAAGGACGGACACACGGAAGGACGGACGGACGGACAGGGGGCAAAACATACTCTCTCGCCATGCCTTTCGGCCTGGCGGAGACAATTAGAGTACTTGAGTACATGTACTTAGTTACTTTACGCCACTGATGACAAGGTTCCACACTACACCCACACACAGGCCCTCATCATTAGCCCAAAGTCATGTCATTTTGCAGTGCCTACTGAACTCCTGTTCAGTAGGCACAGGTAGCTCCAGAAACAAAGAAGTGACCTTCACTCTGCATGGGGTCGGGGACCGTTCAGTATAAAATAATAAGAGTCTGACAACAAGGCATAATGTGCATTGATGGAGCTACAAAATGTTCTTTTGTGCGACCTTTTGGTTGCTGTTTTTAAATGATAATAGATTTGAATTGTAGTTTTGTGTGTTCACACTCTTATTGCTAATAAAAGGCCAGCAGAAAAAGTGACTGGAATCCAGTGAAGTATATTAATATATGTGCAGCATCATGTGAACACCGTTTCTGTGTAATTCTATTCTTATTTTAGGTAGAACATTACATTTCCCACCAGTGCTGCTGATTATTGTGGATAAAGGTACAATGAGTACATAAGGCAGTGAGTGGTGAAGCATATGAGCCATTGCATTAGTATCATGAAGCATACAAATGCTGGAAATTCATGTTCATGCAACTCATGCTTCACCCCATCCGATCAATATTACCCCATTGGCCTCTTGTTCCCCATATCCACCCCTAGTCCAGCGAGCGTGATTGATTGTGCGTCGTGCCAGCGCACGTTTGTTGTCGCTGGCAGTTCATTACACACTTGACTGAACCTCTGGTGCATTGTAAAGTCTTAAGTATTATGTATGTCAAGTAAACACGCAGACGGACCATGATCATGATGACCTCAGTCTATCTCCTGCACCGAGATCCTCTAACTCTGCGGTCTTATCTGCAGTTCTTTCTATGACTACAGGGTGGCCATATTGGGTCAAAACGAGCTTGCGTAGGCCTCAGGTCTGCTCATGGTTTGCCAAACAGACCAGCCTGAAGTGATGCATGAATGACTTGTTCTAATCTATGTATTTAACCCAGTCATTCTGTGTTGTTTGCTTTGGAGTGTTGCTACCATCAACAGTTTGCAATTGCGGAGTGTTGCTACCATCAACAGTTTGCAATTGTGGGAAGTGTTTTTCCTCAGAGAATTTAGTTAAGTTAGGGCCACATTACAATGTGCAACGCTATCGTGGCTCCCATTTTGATGATTTACTTAGTGATAATTGTGTGGGTTTTGACTGCTGTTATGAATACATACATACAATTAGCAACATCACTTGTTTTGTTTCTTGGATCCTACGTGTCTCCCTGCATGTTGTGGGCACTGCTATATTTGGAGGGCTGAGGTCCATTTACATTCCGATCACAACCTACAAAAGCCTTTGAGACCTCGTTAAATCTCACTCAGGCGCAAAGCGCACATCATGTCTGCACAGGTAATGTCACAAAGAAGAAACCGGCTTAGTTTATAATGTCGCATTTAGATTTTTGTAAGTATATTAACACAGGCTTGAGTTATTTATTTTTTATTTTTAGGTTTTATCACTTCTTCCTCTCACTCGCTCTGCAACTCCCCCTCGTCGCTCTTTCATTGGATCAGTTTCCTCTCATTTACCTGTTTTCCATACACAGATCAATCCCTCTATCTGCCCTCCCACCCTCCCGCCCTCCCTCTCTCTCTGTCTCTCTCTGTCTCTCTCTCTCTCTCACACTGTCACCCCCTCTCATTCTCCTGCTCTCCTTTTTCACTCCCCTCCTTCTCAACCCCTTCACTCACTCTTGCACTCGTTGCAGTGATGTACCGACTGCTGGGAGCCCGCTTCTCCTTCTCCTCCTCCTCATCGTCTTCCTCCTCCTCCTCCTGCACTTCTGCACTGTGGGTCGCGAGTGTGGCCAGCAGCGATGTCGGGGACTCAGCAGGAGCCGCCGGGGGGACACATGCATCGGAGGACAGTCTCTAACACAGATGGAGAGGCACTGTGAAGAGTGGAAGTGAAGGTAAGAGTCGTGCACCTGCATGCATACTAGTTGCCAACACAAGGACAGACCATACAAGGTAACACAAACTGGCTTCTGAGGAGTGAACTGTGTAAAAGGACCGTGCTATTATTTCTTGTGTAATCAGCGCTGTAAAATGTCATTGACTTCAGACCTTGGTGTATTGTCTTATAAAAGTTCATATGCAAGGCGCAGGGAGGGTCTGGCCTTTATCATTTCAAATATGTTTTGCCACAGAAGATTCCTCAGATTCAGTTTTTTATCAACAATAAAAACAATATTTATGGCATTTTTCTCCATGTTCCGCCCCCCTCATATTCGAAGGGAGGGCTTCTTATGACACATTTGTCATAATATTAGTCTGTGATTCCTGACGCCAAAATACACTTGTGGGTTATGTCTTCGTAATAACTTTGGTCAGGGTAATGGGCTTGTGAACTTTGAACGACTCATAAACTGTATGTTCAGGAAGTTGGGCTTCTTCAGAGACTGGATCCGGTGCTGCCTGTCAGCTGTTTCTTTGCTGCACAGGGCAAACCGAACCCTGTACATCTTCCCATACGTCTCACCCCAACTGACACAGGCTTCTCCAGCTTCAAGACAGGCCTGTCAAGCCCAAACCTGAACTCATTCTCACTTTTCTCGCAAACATCAAAACGCATTCTCTTCAATGTGAGACAGTGATACGTCTTGTGTACAGTTATGCTGCCAAGCGCCCTTTCAGTCCTCTCTAATCTCCCAGGCGTTGTTGTTTCAGGTGCATGGCCTCTCCATGAATAATTAAGAGACTTTAGAGAAAGGGACAGCAGATAGAGTTTAGTTCATCTCCGTGGGTACCGAACGCCCCATTCCAGCCTTCCTGCCGGAACTTGAAGCTGGGACAACCATCGAAAATAGAGCTTTAATCAGGAACATGCACTGGCCTCTGATCCTATAAGCTATGGGTGGCTCAGTTGTCCTGCTTATACCAAGTTCCTTCCCATACTTATTTGCTTGCTGGGATATTTCATCAGAGGACACTGTCTGCTGATACATGGGTGAATCAACAGTACTAAATTTCCCGTGAGTAAGAAGACCATAACCGTTGTGCAGTCATGTCAGAATTATCTTGCGTGCTAGATTTAATCGAACACCTATAAAGAATGTCATTATATGGTGTGAAGCCAAGGAGAGTGGAAGGAAGATGCTCTATTCTCACAGCTAGAATGCATTGTGCCTCTGGGGCATAATATGATGGCAGAAATCTAAATTGTTCATGTAATAAGCGTGATGAATGACAGTTGGATGTGTGGCATCAATATCTATCTGTCTCTCTGTCTGTGCATATATATATATATATATATATATATATATATATATATATATATATATATATATATATATATATATATATATATATATATATATATATATATATATATATATATATATATATATATATATATATATATATATATATATATATACATATGTATATATATATATATATGTATATATATATATATATATATATATATGTATATATATATATAGACACACACACTCGTATCTGCACGTTGATTGCATATTAAGAAAATCTGCTCGGCTGCCTTTTACACCAAGTTGAGACGGAAACATGCTGCAATGTCCCCTCTTTAATTTCAAGCTGCACTGGTGGATAGGGCCAATCTCAGCTTTGGTTCAACAGCTGTCCCTGTTTTGAAACCCAGCTGTGGCAGTGCTTAAAATGTTTGTCTTTGAGTGTTTAATCATAACAAAGCCATTCATTCTGAACACTGAAAGGCTACAATTCTTTTTATTGGTATGGGGTATTTGTATCGTGGAAATGTGACCTTTGCTTTGGCAGTGAAGGCAATATAGTTGTTGCGGTTGTGCACCAGCGCCATGAACACAACACCAGTAACAAAGTATTGTCCACTCAAACAGATACAGTTGCACTGCAGAATCCTGAGTGTTATTTTAACTCTGAGAGGGTAAGAATTCCCTCTACCAAGTCTACTTCCACTGGGAGTCACACTCCTGTTAATTAGGAGTTAAACTTCTATTAATACCACATCCTATCTCAGCAAGTGCATGTCCTATACATAACAAAGGGTGAAATATGAGTATGTTTTCAGTCTGATACGGTTGACAGACCAAGCAGCCGCTCGCTTAAGAAGATACTTCTTCAAAAGCAGAGGAGCTGTTCTCGACTTGTCATAGGAAAAGCTATATTGATTTATGGCTTGGCTTATATATGTCTGCGGCAAGAACCGCACGTGCACAGCGTGTTCAATGGTGTATAATGGGCTCATTACACAACATGTATCACTGGTAAATATACCAGACCTGTGGCTGAGGGACTGCGACCAATTAATCAACTGTATGATAGTTTCATTCAGAAGACGGACAGCATGTCATAACACATTCTGCGTAACTCAAAATGTTCACTTGGGATAAATTATTCTATTTATTTTTATTCTGCAGGACTGTCACAATTCAACTCGATAATTCATAGGTGAGGATGAGTCGCCTTTAATTACTGACTGTTAATGCATTTCAGCAACCCAGGTCATAGTGTTTGTTCCTTGTTGTGTCAGTGATGGCCACTGAGCAGGAGATTGAGGCTCTGTGATGTTGGTTGAGCGTCCACAAATGTGAGTGTCACTGCAAGCTTAAGAGATAACACAGACAAATGCTTCTGCATGGATGAACCAAGTAAATTAAGGATGACAGGTGGAGGAGAGGTCGAGGGAGGAAAAACAGGAGGCATGGCGTCCAGGTGAAAGGGTGAGACGCGGAGATAGACGGACATGAGCAGATAATGAGTGACTGCTCACAGGGTCACCATGAACTGTCCATCTGCTGTTGTGACCATCCAGTTAAATTGACTGGGTCCAATCTCCATGGCCTTACTGACCTCCATTAAGACAGTTTTCTCTCTGACAAACAGCACTAACAGACCAGCTCTATTTATCTAACATCCTTCCCTCCTAAGCACTAAACCTGTCATCCCTATTTTGGGATGCCAAAATGTCCAAAAAGAGAAAAAAAATCACACCCTGTGTGAAGTGGGCGGTGTCTTGCTAGCTAATCACAATACTGAATGGAGTCAACCAATCATGTACAAAAAATAAATACATTTATTGAAACACTCTTTATGATGGAAGAAACCATAACTTAAAAAAAACTAATTCATGGTTTTTTTAAAGTTATGGTTTCTTATATAGGGCTATGCACATGTGTCATGTGACACTGGCCAATCACAGTTCTGAATAGACTGTGATTGGCCAATCACGGTGCAGGGTTAGGCGGGGTACATTTTTGGCCAATCACAGCGCAGGATTTGTTGTACAAATATCCAAACCTCACTTATAGGGGCGGTTTCACCGCCCAAAAATCACACCCAGTGTGAAGTGGGTGGTGTGGTCACAGTGGTCATCACAGTGATGGAAGTTCACTTAAAGAAAAGTAATATTGTGGACCAACCATTGTATACCCCTAACTTAAAAAAACCCATAAATGTTTTTTTTTTTTTTAAACCATAAATGTGTTTTTTTTAAGTGCATAGTCCTATTTATAGGGCTATGCACATGTGTCATGTTTCACTAGCCAATCACAGTCCTGAATAGACTGTGATTGGCCAATCACGGTGCAGGGTTAGGGGGGTACACTGGTGGCCAATCACAGCGCAGGGTTGGGGGGGTGCAATGTCCAAACCTCACATATAGGGGCGGTTTCACCGCCCAAAAAGAAAAGAAAAGAAAAAAGCAGATCTACGCGTTTTGAGCTTGTAGATGTAGATTGGCTATTTTTTAAATGGGGCATAACCACCTAAACCCTATAGTAATTCATTGAGTGGGGTCCTCCGGGGCTCTATACTAGGTCCACACCCCCCCACCCCTACACCAAATCTCTTTATCCTAAATAGCCGATCTACAAGCTTACGTGCTACGTGCCACATTGCGATGCGTTGTGAGCTTGATGATCAGCTATTTTCACTGAATGTTTGCCCCAGAATAGGGACGCTAGGGCAGAGGTTCTCAAAGTGGGGTCCGGGGACCCCCAGGGTCCTTGGGGGGGTTCCAGGGGGTCTCCAGCAAAATGTGTTAATACAGCATCACAGTCATTTTAACCACTTTATGTTTTTGATTGATTGATTGAATACTTTATTAGACAGAAATGCACAACAGTACGGGTACAGTCATACACTTGGGCTAAAAGGATATATAGTTTATACGCTGGCTATTCAAAAATAGCAGATGTACAAGCTCACAGTGCGTCACTTTTTGCCGTGCCATGAGCTTGTGCATCTGCGTTTTTTTTTTTTTTTTAATCTTTAAAGTGTTAGAAGGGTCCCTGGCACAAATTATATTTTCAAATGGGGGTCCGTCTGGGTTCATGTGGTCAAGTGTTTAAGCACAGGAGGGTCTGTCCACCCTCTGTGAATTATGACACTTTGAAGCTCATCCCATTGCTCATCCCATTCAGCATTATGGACATCAGGGTTGAAGTGAGAGCTCTCAAAAAGCAGAACTTAACATAGAAACCGATTGTGTCAAGGGTCATGACGTTACAGTACTATTTCACTCCTGTGAACAACCCTATAAAAACCTATAGACCCATAGAAACCCTATAAAGATGTCATTAGACTCTCTTCATATATACAGTATAATGAATTATATGAATGAATTATATATGAAGGCTCGTTACACATTATGGCTTTTTTATAATGCAATATGAAGATATATCGTGTTGGACTATGCTTATGGATTTACTATTGTTATATCCCTTATAACCTAGTTTTTAATTTCTATAATTACAGCACTTATCCCCAAGAACATTATATAAATCGATGAACTGCTTTTGTGATGCGATCGATGAGGGAGGTAATCAATAGAACAAGTCAGAAAAAGATCTGCAAAGAATATGAATTTGAATATGGGTTCGTTTTTGTGCTTCAGCATTTGTTTCTCTTTTTTCTCTTTTATAGTTGTACTGTTTTAGGCAATTATTATTGATGTATATTCTGTGCTATTGTTTGTTTTGTTGTTTTGTTTTGTTTTGTCTTCTCTGCTTTGTTGTCATATTTTCTTCTTAGTCGTCATGACTGCATCACTGACTGTGGTGTTCACATCATGAAAAATAAAGTATGAAAAGTACAGGACCCAGAGGCCTGTCCACCCTCTGTGAATTACGACACTTTGAAACTCATGCTCATCCCATTCAGCATCATGGACAGCAAGTGAGAGCGCTCAAAAAGCAGAACTTAACACAGAAACCGATTGTGTCAAGGGTCATGACGTTTCAGTATCATTTCACTACTGTGAACAACGCTATAACATTCTAAAGAAACCCTATAAAGATGTCATTATATTCTCTTCATATATATATATATATATATGTAGGTGTGAGTGGCTCTCACACGCGTCACGGCGCCAACCCGACCGATATGCCTGAGTCATTGTGTCAGGGGCTTTGTCAGAGTACCTGTTGTACCCGACTGTCTGTGTCCTGTTTCTGCCCATATGGAGATCTCTGTACTGTCAGTCCTTATGCCTTTTATACCCATACTGTATGGACTATGGAGATCCCTGATGTCATCAGTATATGCCCATATATTGGTATACCCATATATGGGCATGCCAATACATTCCCATATATTGGCATACCCATACGTGACCATAATGCTTGGATTGGCAGTTCTGGACAAGTGGATATCCATATTCTGTATGCCTGCCTATTGCCTACATATGGACATGTCGGTCGGATCTGGACAACCGCTTATCCGTACGACTCGATGGCGGGCACCACACTCCCTCGAGTCCTTGCCGATGCGCGAGCGTTGCGCAAGTTTGAAGTAGGTCGTCCTCGTCCAATATATGCACATGACCATATATGGGCGTAGCGATCGGATCTGTGGCATGGCCAACCAGATCTCCATATATGCCTATATGTGGGCGTATCGGGTTTGTTTATGGTTATGTCTGAGTCATAGTGACGTGGCCGTGGTCTTGCCTATATGGACGTATCGGGTTTGTTAATGTTTATGTCAGAGTCATAGTGACGTGGCCGTGGTCTTGCCTATTTGGGCGTATGTTTATGTCATAAACAAACCCGATATACCAGCTCACAGTGTGTGAGCTTGTAGATATGCTATTTTCAAAGATCTTGACACATCTAATTTTGGTTATTTAGTCTCTAAGCGGTTAGTGCCACACATTCCGGTTAAACCGTCCCATTCCTATTGGATACTGTAAATCAGGGGTCTTCAACATTTTTCAGGGAGGGATGAAGCAGGGACCCGTACTACATATTGTATAAACTTGTGTTGCAGATTAAACTTTTTCTGCTGTACATGGTTAACAATCATGTGCGAATGTTTTTTTTAGGCTAATGCTTTAAAAACATGAGCTTCATAGAACATGTTACCAAACACTATATCGTTACTGTCGAACCTAGGAACCTTGTATCTTCATGTTTCAACTTCTCATGTTTTTTTAAATAAATTAATGCCCTTCTTTATCATGCGACTGTGTTGGACAAAAGTAATGAAAATAGCACATCTACAAGCTCACAACATGTCGCGATGTGACGCGTTGTGTGCTTGTAGATCAAATCCGTTTTGTTTACTGTCTGTGTGTTTACCTTTACCATCTATACCCAAACCTCCATGTTCTTTTGCTGTTTAATTTTCATTTTTCAGGTGAAGCAGTAAGGTCATGATTGAGTGGCCCAATTTGACGGTGGCCGCCAGCCACCATGAGCCGAGTTTGAAACCAGAGGAGCTACAACGATCTGAATGTGTTCTGGGCTTCTTCCCTGTTATCTACTACAGTGCTCTCCTCTGTGTGGGGGTCCCAGGTATACTGCATATACACCACTGGTTCTCAAAGTAGGGTCCTTGAGGGGACTCCAGGGGTCCTTGAGCGGGTTCCAGGCAAAATGAGGAACAGTTTAAATACTTTAGCTCTATTACATTTTTCAGCTATTTGAAAATAGCCAATCTACAAGTATCATTTTACAAAGATCTTGACACATCTTCTCTTATGGGGGTCCCTGGCACAAAATATTTTTCAAACGGGGGTCCACGGTCAAATACATATCAATTTGGGGCACATTGACGTGAAAATGTTTGAGAACATCTGATTTACAAAGTTATTCTCTGTTGAATCTCTCCTGTTATCTACTACAGTGATATGCTCTGTGTGGGGGTCCTAAGTATATTATATAATATAAACAATTGATTAGATTATTTAGTACGGTAAACACAAGTGTAGCAGAGGCTTTCCAGTGAACCAACATGCACACTAGCAGCACCTAGACTCATTCTACTTCTAGTTTGAACTGAATGGAACACACAACCTTTATTTATAGCATTGGTAACACCTGTGTTTACCCTACTACTGAATTTCATGTCAAAATGACTGCTGTGAAAAAGGTCTATTATTCTGTGTTGAATCTGTCACAGTGGGAGATAACAATGACAGGTCAGGAGATGCTCTGGTGGCTCGACTGTGTAACGCACTGCTGACCACATTTGACGCAATGTTTTGTCCTGGGTTCGGATCTCACTCAAGAATCGGTGCTGTGTGTTGTATATCTAAATAAAGCAGCACGAATGCTTAAAAAAGAACCGAAGGTCAGAAGTGCATTTAACTGATAGTCACATTACAGCAGATGTGCTTGTGTTACGCCGCAATCAATAGCTGGACCAAGCAGTGCTAGATGGATCTCTCCGTTCATGTCTATTCATAATGAAAGTGGTGAGCAACTGCACAAGATGGACACGATCAATGCGCAAGTGAGTTAGAGATACATTACTGGTGCATTAGCAGCCATGAGAGTTACTATAATAACACATGATCAAGCTTCCTCTCCTGGTTTCATGGGGTCAAGTTCTGATTGACACTCTCAGAATTAAATTAACAGTCAGGATTTTGCTGTTTAGTTTGAGCATCCTTCCAACCATCACTCCATTCATTCATTCTTTGATAGTCTTGATAATTCCACATCGCTCCAAACCCCTGGTCTCTGGTGTCCAATATTAACATCCCAGCATGCTAAATTCACAGCAGCATTGCTGTCATTACTGTGTATGAGACTGCTAGACAGACGGCAAATCGATGGCCGTGATTTGGTATTGATCCTGCGGCGATGAGACAGAGTGAGTGTTGTAGAGTGGAAGGATCGGTTCAGACCGGCTATATATCAAACACGTCACAGTGGACACTCCAGATGACCTCAGGGACACATCAAGGGCATAGCAGCGTAATTGGCCCCGAAGGGAACAGAAAAGGGCCAGCACGCTGGAGTCAACAACTGTAGGGGTGAAAGGGTCTGAAACAGGCACTCTGCTCTCCAAATGGCTGCAGCTAAAAATGTGTGGTTGACATTATTTTAACCACTTGAACTCTAGCATCCCTATTTTGGCCATTTCATATTAGGCGAACATTTAGCAAAAATAGGCAAATCTACAAGCTCATAGTCGGTTGCAACGCAGCGCATTGTGAACATTTAGATTTCTGATGAAGAGATTTGGTGTAGAGGGAAAAAAGGAGTGGACCAATTATAGAGACCTGGGGTCCCCGGTCAACTATATAGGATTTAAGTGATAAAAAATGTATTGGATACATTTAAAGCTACAATCCATAAGTTGTATACAATGATAGTCGAACTACAATTAAGATGGCGGCACAACTAGTCTACTACAATCTGGTGTGGCGTGCGCTGTCTGCTTCAAATGACTTGATTGACATTATCAACCAGTCAGTGTCCTACTGACACCAGGGTTAAAATTTCGCAATGGGAATAGGGAGACCACCTCCAACCACTGCAGATGTGCTCGTTATATTATATTAACATACACATGAATAACGTGTCCCGGATTGTGGCTTTAAATGTAGCTACTGGAAGATACTGTAGATAAGACTTTCTGCAGACAAATCAATGCCTTGTAACTCACACTACTGTGAATGCACCCAGCAGAATATTTTGACGATGATATCGCTTCTACTTCATATCTTGCAGCCTTTGTCTGTCTCTGTTTGTTTGTGTCTGTCTCTATGTCTGTTTAT
The DNA here is from genome assembly GCF_963280865.1 of Gymnoscopelus braueri. Lineage (NCBI taxonomy): Eukaryota > Metazoa > Chordata > Actinopteri > Myctophiformes > Myctophidae > Gymnoscopelus > Gymnoscopelus braueri. The sequence goes on along the minus strand of NC_137617.1, from coordinate 34,718,190 downwards.
CTCCGTCTTTCGACTGTTACCATCTGGCAAACTGTACCGCCCTGATGTAGCAGGCTCAGGAACCATTTCCAGGCACATGGACTATACAAATATATATATATATATATATATATATATATATATATATATATATATATATATATTATATATATATAAAATATGTATTATATATATAATTTATATCCTGGCTAGTCTTAACTGGCTTCCAGTTGTTTTTAGAATTGATTTTAAATTTATTTTATTAACTTTTAAGGCTTGAAAGGGTCTTGCACCCCAATATTTTATTGAGCTCCTTCCCCCCTGCAACCCTGTGCCCTAAGGTCCTCAGATAACACCATCTCTTAGAGGTGCCCAAGACTCACCTTGTAACCAAGGGAGAGTGAGACTTCTGGACTTCTGGACTCTGTCCAAAAATCTGTAATGCTCTACCCAAGTGTATTCGACAAGCGGATACTATCATATCCTTTAAATCGCTTCTGAAAATATATATGTTCAGAAAAGCATTCTTGTAAAGCACATATCCATGTATATAACCTCCCTTTTCTTAGATGTAAACTTTTAGTTTTTATCTTTGGTAGCCTCGGCCATGTGCACAAGTTGGTTAGTGAGGGGCTTACAAATGGCCGGCCTCTCCAAAAGGAGGGCCAAGCAGTTAGCAAGGTACTGCTCAGTATCAGCCATTATAGGAAGCCGCTCAATTTGGAGGTGTTGTTTCATTTATCCATGATTTATGTCCGCTGTGTCTGACAAGTATGTCAACTATACTGTATGTAACAATGTTCTGCCGTCTATGCACTTTGTAACTGGCTGTTCTCCTATTGTCTGACGTGCAGTCAGACAATAGGAGAACAGCCAGTTACAAAGTGCATAGACGGCAGAACATTGTTACATTGTTAGCAGTGTTTTTTAGATGTTATTAGACAGATGCCAGGTTCATTTGTTGACCTGGCATCCTATAGTTTGTATTGTACAGATTATAAATGTTTTGATATTATACTGTTTAGACTGATGATAGGTTCTTAGTTTACCTATGATCCTAGATTACTGTCTTTATGCATTACATGTATTACCTCGCGTTTACCTTGCTTACTGTAAATCGCTCTGGATTAAGAGCATCATTAATGCCTAAATAGTAAATGCTGTGAACCATTCTTACTCCCTGTCTCCCTCTGACTCTCTGACTGCCTCTCTCCGTGTCTCTCTCTCTCTCTCTCTCTCTCTCTCTCTCTCTCTCATATCAGTGAACATCCTCACGGCGGTGGCCCTGTCCAGGCTGGCCTGCCGGACCAAGAAGCCTCTGTACTATTACCTGCTGGCAGTGACGGCCTCGGACATCCTCTCTCAGCTCTTCATCATCTTCGTGGGGTTCCTGCTTGAGACGGCCGTGTTCCACCGGGAAGTCCCCACCCTGCTGCTGCACGCCGTGAGTGCGGCCGAATTTGCGGCCAACCATGCCTCCATCTGGTCCACGGTTCCCCTCACCGTGGACCGCTATGTGGCGCTGTGCCACCCCCTCCTTCACCGCCAGATCAGCTACCCGGCACGTACCAGGAAGATCATCGCCGTGGTGCTGGTACTGTCGCTGGCGTCGGGCGTGCCTTTCTTCTGGTGGTCGGACTTGTGGCGGGAGAGCCACCCGCCCACGCCGCTGGACTACGCCCTCATATGGACACATGTGACCCTCATCTACTTCCTGCCCTGCAGCATCTTCCTGGTGCTGAACTCGCTCATCATCTGCACGCTGAGGGCGAGCCAGAGGCAGCGATGCTGCCAGGAGGAGGGCAGCAGCCATGGAGGGGGCGCCCCCTCGCGGCGCCTGGGTAAAACGACGGCCATGCTGCTGGCCATCACCTCCGTGTTCTCCGTGCTGTGGGCCCCCAGGACAGCCGTGGTCATCTACCACCTGTACGTGTCGTCCGTGTACAGCGACTGGCGCGTCCACCTGGCGTACGACCTGTCCAACATGCTGGCTATGCTCAACACAGCCGTCAACTTTTTCCTGTACTGCTTTGTGAGCAAGCCCTTCCGCGCCGTGGTGCGGGACGTGCTGCTGCTCAGAGGGGGCCCACTTCATCCCGGCAATGCCCTGCGGCGGAACCAGACCCCGGCCAACGCGTCCATCTCCTCTCTGTACAGTGGGAACAACAAGCGCTTGCCGCGGGAGGAGGCCACCCCGCCACCGCGCAGGGCCAGTGAGACTGTTTGACCCTGTACCACCACCCCTCGCCCCACACCGTCCCCCCTCCCCCTCCTTCTCATAACCACTCGTCCCACGGCCCCAGAGCGCCTGTGACCTCAGAGCCACATGCTACATTCCAGCCACGTCCATGGACAGCTGCCAGTCACCCTTTGAGATTTCTCAAAAGGCCCAACTGAACTGAAACACTAAGTCACAAAACGGTATGTTTTTTGGTTTTGTTTTTTGTACCGATTAGAATGTGTCCTCGGCTGTTGTTCTAAGCATGAATCAGCTGAGATGACAACATATTTATTTTTTCTTGAAAGGAATTTTGGCTAAATAAAACTGCTACCTTTTTACCCTATTTCCATGTATGGTTGAAATATCATGCAAGATTATTTTTTTTACGTTTTAAACAAAAAAAGAGTGACAGATTCCGTAAGACTGCTTTGCGTTTGATAAACCCCTGTGGCGTAATAATTTGGTTTGCTAAGACAAGGGAGAAGAATGATGACAGACAAGGTTGTACTTTGCATGCTGCCAAGTGTGATCCCATTCATCTATCATCTTCTGGTTTTAATCGCATTGAGTGACATTCATACGGTTACAGTCGATTCCAGTTAAACCTACTCGATATTGTGTAATTTCAAGAGCACTGAGGCAGAACCGTTAGACAAGCTAGGAGTGTGGTTACTTAAACTGCTCTCTATTCTAGTCGGTGGCTGTCTTTCCTAATCAAGGGGAAATGCCCAACATTCAAATCACAAATCATCAGGCTTGCCGAGCATAGCCAATCGAGCAAGGAAATTGTCCTCCCTTTCAGCAGTGCGCTCCCAGGCACAAAGAGCACAGCTGCTAAGGCCAGTGTTTATTTTTCATGAAATGCAACTCGATGGAGCCTTAAATGAAAGCTTACTGTCTAAGCAGCAGGAGTGAAGACCCTGTTCTTCAAACAGCCCCTGCCTCTGCCACACCACCCCTGCAAGCTTTTGCTAAACAAACCGAAGATTAGGCTGATGGTGTGTGTGTGTGTGTGTGTGTGTGTGTGTGTGTGTGTGTGTGTGTGTGTGTGTGTGTGTGTGTGTGTGTGTGTGTGTGTGTGTGTGTGTGTGTGTGTGTGTGTGTGTGTGTGTGTGATTACACGCACATACGCATACACACTCATAGACACACACTTGATCAATACAAGCATGAACGTGAGTGCACACAAAGATGCTCACAGTCACACACACATGCACACACTTTCACAAACACATGAATAAGCACATGCAGTCATGCATGCGCATACGCACACACACATCACCATGTAGTACATTTCCATGTGCTTTAAAAAAAAATCTTCTTAGAAATAACCCACATTCTACCAATATGTTGAATCATTAATCAAGTTAATACATGATTGGAATGTGATATGACTACCAATCAAGGCAAGTGATATGTACTTAAAGTAGGCATCAGTGTGGCTAATGTACTAATGAGTGCTGCTGTTAACATGTTTTTAATTAAGATACTTAAGAGTGGTGAACCATGTTCTATGATGTCTTGTTAATCATGCAAACTTAATACGTGTTTTTATTAGACTCAAGAGGAACGAGCTCTGGCTATTGCTTATTAGAAATGCCATGACATTTTATTCCTAGTAGAGGTTTTTTGATCAGTTTGATGTTGTTGAATCAAGTGATATTGTTGCATCCACACTCAGAGCTTGCTTGCCTGCAGGATCAGTGTTATAAGCTGTCTGATAATTATTGCAAATGATATGCTTTTTTTAATGACATGCTGTACAATCAACAGCGTTTCATTAGAAAATGTCAAACATGTTCCATTTTTCTAAGTGTCTGGAAATGTCAAACATTGTTCTCAACGGCAGCTTGGATGTGCTTTTTGTATTTTGTTGTTTTTTAACAACTGCTATCCACCTTACCGTGTGGTGTTCATGATCTCAGTGATGGATAAGCAGTAATGTTTAGCAGTTTTATGATAAGCGGCATTCTGTCCTTCTGTATCAGGTAGTTTGGGCATGTCATCACAAGCAAAAATCATCAGAAATTGTGAAAGTAGCTGATGTACAAACTCACAACGGGTCATGCTGTGATGCATTGTGAGCTTGTGGATTGGTTATTTTCACCACGCGAAACCGTATGTACGTATAAAGTTGGGCATAATTGGTTAATTGCCTTCACAGTGTCATGGATCGAGATCAGGGGTCTTCAACATCTTTCAAGCCGATGAGCAAGAGATGAAGCAGGGACCAACTACATATTGTATAGAATTGTGTTGCAGATTAAACGTTTTCATAGATTTCATAGATAGCTTCCATAGACTTGTTTGACAGCACTGTTATTATGTAGCGTTGTGTTGGATTCATGTTAATGAGTACTTTCAGACAGTTAACCACTTAAACCCTCAATACTTATAGAAAACGTGTACTTGGTCTGCTCTTTTTTTCCTCTCTAAACCAAACCTCTTTGCCTCAAAAGTAGCCGATCTGTAAGCTTAGAACGCCTCGCAGCACGAGTCGTTGTGAGCTTGTAGATCTGCTATTTTCGGTTAACGATCCCTTCAGAAAAGGGATGCTAGGGTTCAAATGGTCAATGTAAAAAAAATCTAAGATTTGGTGGGACCCCCTAGGGATCCCAAACCCCCTGTTGAAGACCCCTGCTGCAGAACATACGTTTTTCCTTCATTCACTCTCTAGGTTTCTGTTTATGGTATGGCCAACGATTCTCTTAAATATACGTAAGACCAACATACATTGGCTACTCACATCCATTTTAAAGTCTGTATCTAATACTGATGAACAGTGCTGTGAAAGTAACCCTGAACCCCAGTGTCTGTTTGTGTCAGTCTGCTTATGTCATCCCAGCGTTAATTTGACTCTGCGAATATAAAAATAGACCCATAAGGCTCATTTTTTGTATACACTCAGAGTCAAAATGACACCCAGGATGTTTGCAGTGTGCGACCATACTGAGTTCTGAGAGTTCTTTGCGCAGATGTAGATGTTATGAACCACTTCTTTGAAGATGTCCCCTGCTGTCTGACAGAAAACAGAGAGGGGAGAGGAGAGCGTGTAGTGGCAGCGACCCCGGTGAATGTACACAGTTGGGGACAGAGTGGAGGATTGGAGGGATTACAAAATAAACAGTTAAGGCCATAACTCGGTGGCAGGGTGTCAGAGAAGGCTTTGATTAAAGCGTAATGGGGCTATGCTGGGGCCCTGACCCAGCTACAGGGCTGGTTATGACAGTCACTGGAGGAGGAGGGCCCAGTTGACTCATATACCCTATGTTAGTGGTTTTCAAACTTTTCCATTCCTAGGACCACCAAATAGCCACAGCCTCTGGCTGTGCGCCCCCCCCCCCCCCCCCCCCCCAAATGTCTTCAAAGTGCCATTCCAACTGGGCACAATAACTATAAAGATAACTATAACTATATCGTTCACCATTGTATTTTTTTATAGTCAGTTTGAACTCTGCCATCCGCTTGATTTAGAATGATTTTTTAAACTATAGTTTTATAGTTATATTTATAGTGCTCAGTGTGAATGGCCCTTAAGAAAGGGGAAAATAGCAGATCTACAAGCTCACAATGCCTCTCACTGGAAAGCATTGTATGTGTAGAGCTGCTATTTGTTAAACTGGTTAAACCATGGCACAATAATCTTGTGAATTGAATTTGAATTATCATGATTTTTTCCCCCCTACCTATCCTTTCCACATCCTGTCGCCCCCACTTTGAAAACCACTATCCTATCTACCTATCTGTCACCTGGCTTTTGTGCTTTTTCAAACACTAGATTACGTCCCCAAATCGTACCTCCATTCAGCCCCTGCTTGCCATCCAGCAGGTGTCACAGTATGAAAAGACAGAAGGCAATCAGCTGCTGGTTTTGATTACGAACCGGGTTGAATAGTTTCTCCTATCTGAAATCGCGTGGCTAAATATGCTGATCTGTTCCTTGCTCTTTATGTTTGACAAAAAAGAGTGATGTAAAATAACCTGCCATTTGGTAAATACATTTATGAAGTGTTTTGTACAAGTTGTTTAACTGTTCAGTGAATTTGGTAGAGCACGCTGCAAAATCCTCCGTGTTAATTTAACTCAGTGTACAAATGAATGTAAATAAATTGACCCATAACGGTCCAGTTTGGTTACATTTGTACATTCTCTGAGATGAATGGATAAAGATTTTACTGCGTACAATGGACTTTTGAATTCATGTTGTCTTGCATGTTGCCTTGTTGTTGAAGTGGCTTCATGAAACATGTTTACATTATTTCTCTATTTTCCTTTTATCGCACAATTATTGTAAAGCGGAATGATACTGTCTGTAAGCACTGATTAGAGTTGTACTTTTATATGGAGAGGAAATAAATGTTTAATAAAAATTCTAATTTGTAGTCTGTTTTTACCACTGTGGTCAATATCCTTCTGACCCGAATACTCATTACGTACAATTTCTATTGTTTATGAAATGTATTTGCCTTGTAGCCTATTACATTCGTTCATAGCTACTATATTGCATTTGTCCTTTAGTTTATCCTTATCATTATATTATTTTGATATATTCTCTGTGAATTGTTACAAGATCATTAGCCTAATTTTCAACTTTATTGATGTCCAAGAGAGAGAGAGAGAAGCATAGACAGATAGGGCCTACATGACAGTGAGAAAACATTCGAGACAAGACTGTCACTTTCACACTGTCTGTGTCTCTTGGCAATGCAGGTGTCTCGTTACTGCAGCATTTGCATTGTTCCAGAAAATGTGTGCACCATGTGTTTACCTCACCTTCTATGAGGTTGAACTGGGATATGATTTACAGTTAGCGCCAAATGAATAGCACTGTATTTGCATATCATCATTGACATGGCAGCAATAATTACCATACCATCCATCGTGGTATGGTAATCATGTAACATGGTATTACCATGTTACGTTAACTTGTCATGTCAGGAGAATTAAACAGGCTTAATTTTGTATTCCTGTTTAATTTAGGCTTAATAACCAATCTACAAAGCTCACAATGCATCACCGCCAACACTTTCTGAGCTTGTAGATCTGGTATTTCCGGCAACCTGAAATTCCTACACACTGACTTTAATTAATATGATTGAACTTATTGAAGTTATTCATATGACTTTTCCTCAATGTGTCATTGAGGAAAAGTTGGGCACTGTACAAAGATGTTAAATTAATTTGCAAAACAGGGAAGGCAAATATGAATATAATTTATTTGTGTATGTCACTCACTCAGACCCTCTGTGCTTGTGTGTGCTTGGCTTGCCTTTGCTACCACCTAGAGGTTGATGAGCGTACTGACAGGCTCCAGGTTCTTCCATACTTCACCACCAGATGTCTCATCTATTCTTTCTGTTTATTATTCTGCGATTTATATATGTGTTCCTCCTCCTGCTACAGCAGCACACAAAGCTATCAGAATAATATTTCAAAACACACTTATTATTTATTTAATTGGTTTACAGATAAATCTACTTTGTGTAGGCCTACTTTCTGGCTACGTTTGATAAAACGTTTAGCGAAATATATGGGCCAGACAACTATTTAATAACAAAAAAGTTCATGCGTGTGAGAGAGAGAGAGAGAGAGAGAGAGAGAGAGAGAGAGAGAGAGAGAGAGAGAGAGAGTATAGACTATTTCCGACAGCAAATGCACAATTCGTACAGTATGGTTTTGTTGTAAGTTAGACTTCCCTCTGTTGAAATGTAACAGCTTGTGTACAAATCATTTCTACTCCATTTTAATTGTACATTATATTGTTTTGTTTTGATTGTATTGTTCCACTTTTGCTTTGGCAATATAAACGTAAAATGTTTTCCCAAATAAAGCCCTTTGAATTGAAAAATAGAGAGAGAGAGAGAGAGAGAGAGAGAGAGAGCGAGAGAGAGAGCGAGAGAGAGTGGTAGTGGGGGTAGGGTTAGGGTTAGGGAGGGGGTAGTAAGTAACAGATCAGGCAATGCGCTCGAAAAGAGGATTCCTTCGACCATTTGGCTCTGAATGACTCAGACAACAACAGTGTAACAACAACAGTGTATGGAGGGGCTTGTTTGGAAATAGTTTCATAGATTGTTAAAATGATGAACACCAGCTGCGCCTCCAGGTTTTGTGTAATAGGAACAGAACAGGTGAACCATAAGGAGCGACTTGTTTAAGATAATAACTTATAGAGGCTCGACAGCAGCTACACCACCTCTCTACTGCACTCTCTACCAAGAGCTCTTCAGGTAATAATACACTTTATAAATGTTGTTTCCCTTTGATTTGATTTTGGTTAAAGAAATAGCCTACGAGTAAACCCAATATAACTTAAACCCAGCTGGGTTTAAGTTATATTGGGTTTACTCGACACTCAAAACACTTATTATTGATTTTATGATTTGGTCACATTTTACACTCGCAACAGGCTGCACACACGTGCAGTTCTACTGACTTAACTTTTACACGTATTTTGTCTATCGCACTGTTGATTAGTCATTATTTAAATACATGTAGGTACGCTGATTGCCTATATTATTGTTCGGTTGTGGACATGTTACAGTTTTAGTTCTAGCTTCTGTTCCGTTGTAGTTGTACAGATGTGCTGCCAGCCAGGCCAGCCACACTCATCAATTGAGTAGCCTAGCATTGGTTCTCAAAGTGGGGTCCGGCGAGCGACCCCCAGGGGTCCTTGGGAGGGGGGGGGGGGTACAAGGGGGTCCACACATTTTAACTCACTAGAAAAGTTATGATTATACGTCGTTGGTCTCTGTAGATCTGAAGTGAAATGTTTAACTGTCTGATAGAAGTTGATATTTCATTCCGTTATTGTCTGAAAATGAAATTAATGTGTCCTTTAAAAAAGAACTTGACAAAAAAATGGAAAATAAATGTGAAACATAACCGTTTGACCCACCTTGAAAGCACAGCTCACCATGGTAACCACTAACTGGCGCAATGAAAGAATTAAGAAAGATAAGAAAGAAATTATCTTTCTTCCAGCATGGCTGCTTCAAGCCTGCTTGTAACCACTGTCCACTGGGTTCCACTTTCAAAATAAAATACTTAATATCTGTGCAGAGGTACTGTGATGTTTTTACAAGATCCAGTAACACCAAATTGCATTTATGTCGATCATATATCAACACAGCAAATGTTTGCATCTGTTGTTTCTCGGGCATTCTAAGCATTCTGTGAAAGGGCTCTATTAATGTATTTTTATTAATGTATTTTATTTGATACATTAATTACAATACACAGATATACATAGTACCTACCAACTACCTAAATCTCAGATCACATATTTCCATTGCAGTCCTGTATATTTGGCTGGAAGGCAGGCATAAAAAAACTAACTTAGGTATGCATTCTCTGATATTTTACTTGCGCCAATTTTTTTAACATTTCTTTCAACTTCTCACAGTTACTCTGCTACACAATGTGTCAGAATTCAAAAGAGCTGAATAAAGAAAAAAGTTAATTATAATAAGTACGTCCCCTCTTTTTAGATTATTTATCTAGCCCAGGCAAGGAATGGTCCCCAAATGTTTCTTCTTGAGAGTGAGTGAATTAGCCTGGTAAACCCTCCCTCCGGAAATCTTCATTTCTATTTGATTCCTGGAGTGAGTCTGGCATGAACCGCCTCTCTGCAATATTGGCTGTGTATGCCAAACGGCCGCGCCTATCAGCGTCGTCGCTCATTGTTCTGTGATTGACAGCTTACGTTGGCCAATCAGGTGGCGAGTTCGAGTGAGCCCAAAACACGAACGGCAGCCATCTTTTTCTTGTGCGGCCAATACTCCGCTATTTTTTTACTTCAAAAAGCTCTCTAACTTCTATTTTGAGGCACGGAATTTACTTATAAGATATCGTTTGGATAGAATTTAGTTGTTTAACTTCATATATGTGGTCAATTAATCATGACAAAGCCTATTTAAAAATAAAAATTTAGAGAACCGGTAGGGGCGGGCAGTGACACCATTTTATCCGAATAAGGCAACCCATTTTGGGTATGGCTGTCTCAAAAGTCCCGTCGCGTCACATTAAGACTGGTGAACTGCTGATTGGCTGAAGGGGAAAAATTATCATTGGCTGAAGGGGTTGTCAGTCAACGGTATTACTCCCGCCCAACTCCAGCACAGCCAATATTGCAGACAGGCGGATCAGGCCAGACTCACTCCAGGAATCAAATAGAAATGAAGATTTCCGGAGGGAAGGTTTACCAGGCTATGAGTGAATAGCTTTCAAGAACCTTCCTCAGTTTCTCCATGTGTATGACTGTAACCATCTCAGCCATCCATCTTAGAAAACAGAGTAGAGAGGATGATCCAAAGTTCATTATAATAATAATAATATATTTTGTGGCTGCTGTCATCCATAGTGTTAATTAATCTGTTTGCAATTGTTACTTAATCCATTTGTCCATTTGTAACTCTAATAGGTTGCAATTGTAACCAAATGGACATGTTATAAATGGACCCTTACAGGTCCATTTGGTCACATTTGTACCCTCTCAGAGTCAAATTGGTATTTTATAGTGTCCCAAGCATCAAAGATTGTTGTGTTGATGAGGGAACATGTATCCCTGCATCTATAACACTGTGGCACACTGTGGCAACTCAAATGTGTCCCTTTCAAAAAGTACAGAAACCCTCACTACTTTACAGCTCTGCTCATGTGTTTCTAAGTGTGATCATAAGAAGAACAATATAACGACAGTGAGTGGCGGTCCATTTCCTTCCTTAACAGGCTATTAACTGGATGTGCAACCAAACATTGTCACTCATAATTTGCAGGCTGGAAAACAACATTTACAGCAGAGGAGTAATCACATCTATGCATGTGGAATGAAGAGGCTGGACTTTGTTATGATTGAGTGACCACCATAAAGTATAAAGACTGAGCAACCTGCCACCACTCGTTCATCAATTCGGCCCTGTGACTATTGTCCTCTGTGGTGTGTAATGCGATCTGATGGGAACAAAGAGGAACAGCATGTCGCAGCACAAAGTCAAGTCTGGGACTATAGAGAGGTTCCGTCAAAAGGCTGACAGTGTTCCCCCTGTTGTGTATTTGTTGTTCTAGGGAGCCTTGAAAAGGTACTGTGTAATGAAGCACTCCTTGATTTGCTCAATACATATTTGGCCCACAGTGTAACTGTAATGCACACATATGTAACATTTATGTGACGTCTCTCAATAGGTTTGGCATTATCCTTTTTAAGTTGCACTTTAATCTCAATGCAAAGAAATGATGTATGTACCGTATGTCCATACTACAGATCCCATTAATGATTGATGGAATGAGTAGAAAAATGCTTTTTTTCAGTGGTTGCTGCTGAGGTTTCTTTAAGTCGCGTGTCAATATAGCAGTATATAGTTACTTGTATTCATGGCAGTTCTTCTCATCACACCGTTTTCAGTTAATACAGTTAATATAGTATGTGTAATCTCTAATCTGCATTCTGATTACATACATTTTGTCTCATACATGTTTGTGCATTATTTGACTGAATCCCTTGACTTGACTAGCAAGACACTTCATGAAATCTGTATTTTCCTCCACTTTCCTTACTCACACCCTCCTTCTCCCTCTCGACCCATGTGACCAGGGGCTGTTGGGATCGAGGACGTGCACACAGAAAACATCATCCTTCAGAACATACTCAACCTCTTCAGTGTCTTCCAGTCTCCATGGCTGCCAACATGACCCCGGAGGGCTGTGGCCCTTACGTAGACTCTCTGTACTACAACCTGTGTGACCTTGGTGCAGTATGGGGCATCGTGCTGGAGGCCTTGGCCGCGGCCGGTGTGGTGTTTTCCCTGGTCCTCCTCATCTCATTGCTGGCCAGCCAGCCCTTCATAACAGACAAGAACCACAAGAGCTCGGTGGCTCTCCATGGCTTTTTCCTGGTCTGCACCCTCGGCCTCTTCTGCCTGACCTTTGCCTTCATCGTGGAGAAGGACTTCTCCACCTGCACCTCGCGGAGGTTCCTCTTTGGAGTACTTTTTGCCGGCTGCTTCGCCTGCCTGCTGATGCAGTGCGTGAGGCTGAACATCCTGGCCCGAAGGAACAGCGGGCCCGCATCCTGGGTGCTGTGTCTGGGAGCGGTGGGGCTGTGGCTGGTGGAGGTGGTGATCAACACAGAGTGGCTCATTATCACCGTGGTACGCCACCCGCAAGGGCCCCTCAACGCCACAGCCGAGCCCAGCAGAGCCACGGCCACCCCCTGCAACATCGGCAACCAGGACTTTGTCATGGCGCTTATCTATGTGATGAGCCTGCTGCTGGCGGTGGTGGTGGCAAGTCTGCCCATCATGGCGGGCAAGCATAAGCAGTGGAAGACCGACGGCGCGTTCGTCCTTCTGACGAGCTTGTTGTCGGTAGGCATCTGGGTGGCGTGGATTGTCATGTATGTCTATGGTAACGAGAGGACCGGAGGCCCCACGTGGGACGACCCAACCTTGGCTATAGCGCTGGTGGCTAATGCCTGGGTGTTCCTGCTCATCTATACCATCCCAGAACTCTGCTCTTTGACCACTGAAGAAGATGAAAGCCAGCAAAGCTACGGCGAGGATCTGTACCCCAACCGAAGGGTGGGCTATGAGACCATTCTCAAGGAGCAGACGTCCCAGAACATGTTCATGGAAAACAAGGCCTTCTCCATGGATGAACCAAACCAAGGTATGGAAACGTAACCGGTACACCTTTAACCACATGAATCCTAGTGTCCCTATTATGGGGTGAACATTTGGTGAAAATAGCAGATCATACATAAACATTTACACCTATGATTCACTTATTAGACTTATACCCAGAATTATATATTATATATAAATTTTTTTATAAGGTCACTGGAAGGGGGCTGTATAATAAAGCTGCATATAAACAGAAATGCACATCAGCTGCCCTGAAGGTCACTGTGTTTTGTTCTAATTGTTTTTACACGTCACACATAGTCATGGTATCTAACATGAACAGCAGTGTCATTGTGTAAGTTAATTAAACGTTTTTTTGGGAGTTACCTCGTGACATTCTGACATGCAAATGACTTGCAAAACATTGTTTACAATTAAACACTCTACCGAGAACTGACAGACAGCGTAGGTGCAAGGCTTTGTTCCTCACTGGTAGTCCCTCTCTGTAAATGACCGTAACCCATTTCTTTGTCTATTCAAAAATAGCAGATATACAAGCTCATAGTGCAGCACCGAGTGCAGCGGTTTTTGTTCCAGGGACCTCCAGAAGCAAAGATTTGAGTTACAAATGTTTGCTTTAAAAAATATATATATTCAAAGATTTGCACAAATTTTCACGATTTAAAAGAAATAGCAGATCTACAAGCTCATAAAAATATCTTCTATTTTTGAATAGCCAAAGTATAAAATATGACTAAAATCTAAAATGAGATGCGTTCCTGGATTGAACGGGTTAACCACATGAAACAAGATATAAGTAAAGTCACCAGATACAGATAAGTGATCAATAGAAATTTGGAAGTAAAATAAAAAAGGTAGGGAGAAAAAGCTAATTTGGAACTAAATGTTTGCTGAGTTTGGCAGCTTCTTGATGATCCAACATAATGTGATATGCTGATGTTGTTGCACCCCCCCCCCCCCCCCCCGAACAGTATCTGATCACCCAGTTAGCAGGGCCACGCAGAACACTACGTCCCGCTGCCCATAACCCCCCCGGCTTCGTCTCCTTTGATGCTGGCAGTGGTTCATCTCCATGTGGTGGTGAAGTGGGTGGAGTAATCATAGATGGTAATGTGCATGGCGCCGCGTGGACGGTCATGCCCTGGGAGATTACTGGATGTCTCTCCCACTGGTCTGACAGAGAGACAAGCTGTCGATGTAGCAGTGGTGTACCACAGTCTGAATCTGTTCTGATCTAAAAATAATCTGACACGTTGTTTTAAGTTGGTGTCGGGAGAGTTAGCGAGATTTTATAATTATGCTCATCGCCTGCTGCAGTGCGTGATGTTTCCCAGAAAGCCCTGCAAAATTACAGTAATCAAATGAGGTGTTGATGTCGTTTAGACATTAAAAGGTAGTGTTGCTTCGCCAAAGCAGTGGTATTTGACTATATCTCTCAAATCTTCAATCACTAGGCGTAACTACTTAAACCCTAGCGTCCCTATTCTGGGGGCAAACATTTGCCGGAAATAGAAGGTCTACAAGCTCACAACTCAACACAACCCCACTGCGTTGTGAGCTTGTAGATTGGATGTTTTAGATAGTTAGTGTAGAGGGAAAACATTAGGGGGGCTAGTGTAGAGGGCTAGCACACGCAATACTCGGTTTAAGTGGTTAAAAACAATAATAATAATGATGATATTAATAATAATCTCAATACATGCAAGACATTTAAAAGATTACAAAAAGAGACAGACCATAGCCCTGAAATGGGAGTTAGACTGCTGTTTCTAAAGATGTGGGCTGTGAGCAGAAGTCAATGATTGACTTCAGGACATGAAAAACCCAATCGACCTACAGTACCAACTCCTTTCCCAGTACATTCCATTCCCACTGTTATTGTTGGTGATTCAGAGGGAACGGTCAGTTTCTCAGTCAGTTAATGAATATCTTGTGTAATACCTGCATCCCTAACCAGTGCATCACACATAAGCACACTCCCACTCTGTCTGTCGATTCCCACCAGGAACATCACGACTTATGTTTGCGCTGCCGCGTCTCCATGGAGATAAAAGGTGTGGCAACAGTCTCATCCAGGGTAGATATTTCACAGAAGGAGCGCACACTCCCACAAGAGCGAATGACAAAGCTGACTTTCTCACATGTATGTGTGTGTGCTCGCTTTTGTACTGGAAAGACAACTGAGGACAGGAAACACACACGCAATACGTTTTCTTTGTGCGTGATCATTTTCACTTACATTTATATACATCATTCATCACTTATATTTTTTTAATGTATTTTGGTCAATCAAGCATGCATTTTCTCCCATATATTGTAGGTTGTCCAAAATAGAATAAAAAATTTGTCAGTTTTTTGTAGGTGTTGAAGCATTCAAAGCATTTTTGCTGTGTGCATTATACCGGATACACACATTAAACCTATAGCAAGATAAAAGACAGATATAGTGAATTGTCATTGTGATTAAGTGGTGTTTATGTTCTATGGTGTCATTCATTATTCTTTATGAATGTCCTGCTGTCAAGAGGTAATGGTTCTCATCTACTAAAGACTAGCATTTAAAATAACAGATTAAGGCTTATTTGTGATTGATAAACTGCATTGTCAGTACACCACAGTGTCGGCATATTCCTGATATTTTCTGGTATCTAGTGAAACCGCTGAACTGACAAACAGCTGCCGGTATCTTGCTGTAGATGAGATTCCCGGTAGCATCTAGGACTAAATGTTCTGGTCCCATCATGTTTTGTTGTTTGGATAACAGTATATATATAAATATATCACGTATTGTTAAAGAGGGCTTGTTGTTTTCACGGATTGAGGTTGTGTGGGTGACAAACTGATGACATCTGTTGCCTTGTCCCTGCCTCTGTCTCTTTCTGTCCCTCCCAGGTTCCAAGGTTGTGTCACCCTACAGTGGCTACAGCGGCTACGGTGGTCAGCTGCGTAGTTCCGTGTACCAGCCCACAGAGTTGGCTCTCATCAGCCAGGGATTGGGGAATGTGAGTAGGCCCTCAGCGTTGCTTACTCACGCAGTTACACCCTGATTTGTGCTCACATTATGCTGTCAAGTGCAGCACATTAGACAGTATTGACTGCATTGTTTGCTTGTACACTGATTTGAAATCTCATGTCCCTACTCCCTACATGTGTTTATACCCCCATCCCCACGTTATGCATAATTATCAGATATTATAGAAGTATCACATACTTATACCATGGCCACAGAGAATACTCAATTATGATTGGTCAAAGGGTGTGAGGGGTTTCATGTAGTATGGCCTAATGTGTACGGAGGAACACTCTATCCCTCCCAATTCCGCCCCCTGCTGAACAAGTGCCCCGACCAACCTGTAATTGTGTTCATTGGAGCGTCCAGCCAAGCTGGATGCATCGTGGAGGAATCTAACCCCATTCTCTACCGAGGTGCGCAGGTGCTTGATACTGCTTAAAAAAATATTATTATTAAGTGGCCATTGTATAAGTGGGATAATCAGCTCTGAGCCCTGTGGTTATCAAAATGCTATGCAGAAGAAAACCCTCCCCTGCTTCATATCTGGGGAGTAATTAGGCCCTGCGTCGTCCATTATTTATCAATAACTGCACTGTTTGGAGTGTATTATCGCTTAAATATACAGGTTAATCCTTTCCATGTAAAGCCACTTTGAGTATTTAGAAAAGTGCTATCTAAAACCGAGGTATTTACTATTATTATTACTATTACTATTATTCAATGTTGGAACAAGGAACTGGTCAGGCCTTTTCCTTTCAGTTTTCTTGAATGTCTTTGTCATGGACCCCATTGTGACTTCACACAGCACCAGTTGGACTTGTCCTTAGACTCAGCCATCCCCAGGGCAACCACCAATTCCACAGCCAACAGCGGAAGCAGTACCCCCTCCGTACACACCGAGACGGGGGAACTCACACACACGCAGACACTCAGCAACAGCGTAGGTCGTGTCCCAGGCGGCCTCAGCCACCGCCTCACACCTCGCCTCCTCGCCGTCTCAACCTCGTCCACTTCCTCTCCTCTCCAGATGATTTTTCTTTTCTCTTGCCTCTGCACGTGTAGCCCTTTCAGCTCTGGTTGTATCCATAGCAACTTCTTCTTCCACAGGTTCTCTATGAATCACCTCTTTGTCTGCCTTTTTTTTGTCCTTTTTCTTTTTTTTACAACCTCGTTGGAGCACACTGTCTATCTCCCAGGGGCCACCTGTCTGTCCTTTCTTTACCTGCTTGTTCAATTATGCTTGATGACGTGGGCCTATTCTGTACCTCTGATCTGTCCTTATGGTCCTTATTATTATTTTGTTTTACTGACATAATGTAATATAGACAGTGTTTCGCTAAAGGCACATTTATACGTCATCGAACGACCATGTTGGCTGACAAAAATTATGTTTTCAATTGAAACGCATCGATGCTGTTTTCTTTGTCTTTATTTTCATCCGATGTCGTTCGACGATGTATAAATTGACCATTAGGTGGTTTAGCCTGTCTCTCAAGTGTTTGTGCTCCTATTTTATTTATTTAACCACATGAACCCTAGCATCCCTATTCTGGGCACATAATACACAAATATTAGGCGAAAATAGCAGATCTACTTGTAGATCAACTATTTTCTGTAAAGAGATTTGGTAAAAAAGGAGGGGGAAAATAGACCCCGGTCAACTAGGTATAAAGGGTTTAAGTGGTTAAAAGTTTCTCATTGTGGATTTGTTTCGATTCGTTGATGATGCTCGGGAAACAATGTGCTTACAATAATCTCTCTCTCCCCCTCTCTCTCTCTCTCTCTGTCTCTTAGGCGCTTCAGGGGAATGGACTGCATAGGAAGGCGCAATGGTGAATTTGCTGTGGCTCTCATCACCCTCTCCCAAGACATTTCAGTTCATGCATTTTCATTTGCACCTGTTGACTGTAATTTCCTGGGTTCCCTAAGCTGGTCCTAAGAGGAGCCGTCAGCCCCGACAATACAGAGGCAAAATGGAGGGGGAGGGCGACAGTAAATACCTTCTATTGATGGATTATCCTTGTACCAATGCGAGGCAGACAGTATAGTGCCTCATTTGGAAGTCAAACCATGGTGTGAAGCCACGGATTTGCTAGAGAACAATGGCTTTTTGCAATGGTCGCCATTTAGCCACAGCGGACTTTGAACTCCCCTGCTTGACAGACTGTCACAAATGAAAAGCGATGACGCTGACAGTGCAGATTGGTTGCATCGGGAGTGTTTTTCAGCCTGTGTGCAGTGTATACATACGCATGCATGGGAGCATGCTACCACACAAACACACGCGCGCACACACACGTACAGTATGTAGGCCTTTATTCACAAGCTCGACACGATGTAAACAAACGTTTATTATTGTTGCTGACGTCGACCTCATATCAGGACAAGTGGACTGTGAGGAGCAGCAGGTGCCAAGCAACGAACTGTACCGATTCTAATCCTAGAGGTGACACGAGCGATGGAACATTCCATACTTGGAACATCTTACCCCAAAGAGCATGTCTATGTAGGGCTGGACAGTACATCAATATTATGAACACAGGTATCTTGATATATGAGACTAGATATTGTTTAAGATATCGTCTTTTCCTTGTTTGAATCACTTAAACCCTATTTTATATTTTCAAACAACTTTCAGAAATAGCAAAAATAGCCGATTTACAAGCTCATGTGTTGTGAATTTTATTTTATTTTAAAAGAATATATATATTGATATTATTGTTACAATACAATATGATCGTCACAATATTGATATGGAGGTATTTGTTAAAGGATATCATAATATTTGCCCATATCGCCCAGCCCTACATCTATGCCATCCATACTGTAGAATCCCAAGCATTAATTTAACTCTGAAAGTGTGAGAATGGACCAGCAAGGGTCTCAGAGTTAAACTGACACACAGGATTTTACAGTGTTGGGGGGGAGGGGGACTTCACAGGGATGTCACCAGTAATTGAAATACAGACATGTATAGTTATAGTTTGATAGATTAGATTCAGTAATGCTTAAATGTAGGTGTCAAATTATGTTTTGTGACCGGACTGATTCATTTGTTGCACACATCAGAATACAATGTGGGTTTTGGAATTAAGCATAAATATGTTGTCAATGTTTCAGTGGTTGTATGGAAGAATTTGATGAATATAGAGCATGTATGTAATCACAGCTGTTTTATAGCACATCTCCCGTATTTTATTTATTCCAATCAAGGCGGTGCAGGCATGATGCTTTCAATTGTTGAGCTAAAAAAAATTGTTTGTTTGTTTAATTGCGTATTCAGTACTGTACCAGCAGCAGCCACTGAAGTTCCAAATATTTTGTTTTTGATCCAAATAAATATGTGCCTGTGTAATTATGAATATGCTGTTGTGTCACTGTCACAGGCTCCTATAAAGTCCATGTTTGGTCACCTGGTCACTGTGTATCCATGTGTTACTCTGAGAGAGTTAAAGGTGCTATTTTTTGGTTAAACAAAAGTTTTTTTTAGTTTAAAAGTTTAAGCTCTATATTCCGATCATTGTGGTAGGCAACAGGCGGCCCGTGGGCCAGAACTGGCCCGACAGTGATAATATCTGGCCCTGCAAATTATTTTGTTAATAATTTACGATATCTGACTGACACAGTCCAGGTACAGTAGGATATGGACAGCAATAGCTTTGCTGGATAGGCTGATGAACAAATAGTTCTATTTCCATTCTTTGAATGTTATGTTTTCACTGTCAACTTTCCTCTTGAGACTTTTGGATGAAAAACGTCTCATGTTTAAAAAACAAACCAAAGCTGTGTTTCACTTGCCTTAAATTATGCATTGTAGAGACCTTGAACCATGAAAGAGCTCTTGTTCGAAAAGGAGTATGTCTCCACAAAATGTTCTTTTGAAACTTTTTGATGAACTAAATATCCTCCAAGTGCCACATTCAAGGACGGGGCCTGCAAATGATTGCACAAGCATTTCTGTATGCACCTTTAACATTTGATTCCACATGCATTTCTATCAATAGATAAAGATAGATAGATATGTGTTATACCACACACATCTTTATTTATTAACTTTTATAACAATATACCGGTAGTTATTATTGCAAGGTGGTTTGTTGCAAGTTCTAGGTCCTAAATTATCCATTGACTGTGTTCTGGCCCACCATCTAATGGCTTAGAAAACAACTGGCCCGTAGCCAAACTTACTAATGACCCCTGCCATGGATTGTTTGTTCAGTAACAGGGGTCTGAAGCTGAAGAGACAGGGAGACACCTGTTACTGAACAGACACTCTATAGTAAAGCTTTAAATTGGCACTGGCGATTTTACTGTTTAGTATAGTAAGTTCATGTTAGGTCACCTGGTCAAGAGGTCAGTAGGAATGCATGTAAAACAGTGATTCTCAAAGTGGGGTCCTGGGAACCCCAGGGGTCCTTGAGAGAGTCCCCAGCAAAATGAGTTAATATAGCATAAAAATCTGTTTAACCACTTTTAACCCTATATCAACTATTCGAACGTAGCCAAGCTACAAGCAATTGGAGAGAACAATTTGGAATCATTTTGAAATGTTTTAACAGCACAAATCTTCTGTTATGGGGTCTCTACAAACCATTTTCAGATGGGGGTCTGCCACCAACTACATGTCAATTTAGGGGTCCTTTATTCTTTGACATGTACATGTTTGAGAACCACTGGTGTAAAAGACTGGACGATGACGAGGGCAAGGTTACCGGTGCGAGGTGGGAGATAGCATCACACAGGGCAATTACTTTGGTAGGTGGAAACTGGCTCCATTCTCTCTTCCCATTGCATGGGTCATTTTCATACTCACCTTTGATAAGATCACGCCGTGCTCCCCGCAGGGTCTTTTGGAGCGTCACACAGTGCTGGTGGACTCCGGAGCTGAGGTTATATAAGGTCGCTGTTGCATAAGCCAGACAAAATGAAAAGCGCAGAAGGGACGCTCTCCTATAAACAAGTACATGTCACTGTAGAGTATCAGCACAATTGATATATTTAAACAGATCTCATGGACATCTCGTTGCTTTAATAAGATACTTAACCACATAGAACCCTATCGTCCCTATTCTTTTAGAAAATGAAAATAAATCCACTTCTGAGTTTTCTTTAGTTTAGAAAATGTTCACTTAAAATGAAATCCCCAAAATAGGGATGCCAAGTCGAATGTGCTTAATTAAATCGGAGAAAACCTCGTTACCACAATGACACTTATGCCAGGCTGCCGTTCTGCTAATAATACAGGCCTCCCTGTTCTATAATATGAGCTGTGCAGGCTAGGACTAGTGTGTGTGCTAGGTAACAGGAATATTAGGACGCACCCAAATTGAATCATGTTTATCACTCTGTTGGATCATATAATTATATAAACAGAGTGATAAACATGATCCAACAGAGTGATAAACAGTGGATCTGGATCATCCAGATCCACTGACATCACACAAGTGAACCGATGAGGTCATCAAAGGTGTCGAAATGCGATGGTTGGTTCAACTTTTACCTACAAAATGAAAGAATCTCCAAAGTCTCTCTCTGGTTAACCCTAAAACATTATATTCACTCAGAAGAAAGAAGAAGGTAGACCCTTAATCCCGTGAGGAATTCAGTTTCAGCGTCACCAAGCTGATGGCTGCTCAGAGGCGCTCGGGGGTGTCTTAGGGACAGTTCAACATGTAGTATGCTGGGCAGGCCGCGAGGTGAACCGGTGACCTTCTGATCACCAGACAGCCTGTCTACACACTAAGCAACAGCTGTCACACTCAGCCCATCATCCTCTCTGTTTCCCACTGTTAGAATTAATTGTGAAAATAGCCAATCCACAAGCTCAGAACGCGGTGCATCGCAATGCGCTGTGAGCTTGCACAGTAGATCTGCTATTTTCGCTACGCGACACTACCGTCCTACGATGAAGTATAAAATAGGACACGTGGTTCGAGAAAATGTGTTCAGGTTACCTACAGTACTTGGGAAACTGTGTTGACGTTTTCTCTGCCATCCAACTCCTCACAATGTGACCAACTGTTTACTGGGTAGAGGTTTCACTTTCTGGCTCTCGGGCTGTGTCTCATCTTAGCTTTGACAGTGTCAGTTGCCAGCTCTCCCTGCACAGGACGTTAAAGATAGAAATAGACTGGTAGCAGAGTGATATATCTGAGTTGATATTACAAACTTGCATTGATTTAACGAAGGAACATGTTCCTTGCAAGTACAATATGTCATAATAGGCGAATATTTGGCAAAAATAGGGGAACCTTCGCCAGAAATAGCAGCTGTACAAGCTCACGAGGAGTCACAATTCAATGCATTGTGAGCTTGTAGATAGACTATTTTTGGCAAAGAGATTTGGTGTGGACCAAGTATAGATCCATGGGGGACCCCGGTCAATAGGGTTTAAGCGGTTACATTATTTCCTTATCCCCTTACGCTAACCTTAACTACCAATGTAACCCTAACTCTGACCCCAACAGATACTCTATGCATAACACTAATGGGACAGATTATTATTCCTGATATATTGTATAAAACGAACCCACACCTCCTGAAACATATCTTGTCCTTAAAAATATATGTAATGTTTTCCAGAGGTTCCCTGAACCACAGTGCAATGCTTGGTTTGTCCGGCCTCTTCCAGGATAACGCTTTTACTCTTTTAGCTTGTAAAAGACAGATATCTATAAACATTTGTTCATTGCGCCTCATAGAGTGTCCAACACATATCCCAATCTACTGGTTTTGAAGTCTAAAATGTGTTCCACGGAGTGGCACTCACTCTCACTCTCTTTCACTCTAATAACTTTGAGTCTCCTCTCCTGCTCATGTTTCAGCATGCCTCCATTATGTCCCCCATCTCAGTCTAGGCTGTTTACTCCAGTATCCAGTGGGAATAAACACAACATTGGTCGACTGGCTTCAACTGTGGTCAAGAGGTTGCCCTGTGATTTATAACCAATCCAACTGCTGTGGCCTGATAACCTCACTGCCATAGCAGACAGAGATACAGGGTCCCAGTCTAATTTAGGCTGTCCAGACCATGCTATCTTTGTATGGAGGATTACATGTGGTTTATCGGTGCCTCTCAGGTCCATGTGATAGACGGAACAGCAGAAGGTTATGTGATACTAGTGCTGCAGGCTAGATAAGGGATACATGGCATCCTTTGTCATTTTCACCTTTTATGTCCAATGGCAGGGGAAACAATGCATGATTTGTTATTATTGTTGAAGAAGGCACATCAAGACAATGTGTGGTTCTGAAAATGCTGACCCCATTTTTAAATACAGCATCTGCCAAGAATAGAAATCCCTATATTAGTAACACAAAGGAGGTCAAAATGGCAGACATGACTGTGATACAATTATTGCACGCATGCGTGCGTGCGTGCGTGCGTGCGTGTGTGTGTGTGTGTGTGTCATAGTGATGTGACTTACAGAATGGCTTCAGTTCGAACATTATTTATTACTAACAAGTAATACAGGGTTAGTAAACAAAAATATGTATTATGCACGTTTCTGTTTCACAGAATGAATCAAATGGACAATTGTATAGAGAATGTGATTGGGGGAAGTATTCAGTGTTTTATATCATTGGAATTTGGAAGTAATGTGTCCATAGGGATACCAGGCTGGCCCTTCCTGAAAGTTAAATTGATTATAGAACCGTGTCTGTGTCCTGTTGATAGTGCAGGGTACTGCACAGCTGTTTGTCCAGTGAGGCACAACCACACACACACACACACACACACACACACACACACACACACACACACACACACACACACACATACACACACACACACACACACACACACACACACACACACACACACACACACACACACACACACACACACACACATTCTAGGTCTTTGTTGTGTGTTTTTTCTGTGTGTGCATGTTATCAAGACATAAACCATGCTACTCTCTTATCTAGTGAGGTAGTCAAGTAAGGTCAATTTTATTTTGTACAGCACATTTCATGCAGGCGCAATCTCAATGCGCTTCACATTAAAATACAAAAATACTAGCAAAATGTACCAAAGTAGCAAAATTATAGTATAGAGCCCCATCCATGTATAGAACACTCATCCACTCTCACATGGTATGCAGTAATGACCCCCCTACATGCACACAAACAAACAACCAACACATGAGCCCACATAGTGTCTGGCAATGCAACACAGACACACACACAGATAGACATGCACGGTTGCACGCATACACTCATACACACACATATCACATATCAAGGCCTGGGGTAGCAGCACTGCATTGTTATGCAAAATTACACAGGTAAAAGTTACTTCATTCTTGGATCCGCTTTTTTGTTTTTAATGTTTGATAACTCTTTAAGTGGAGGCTCTGCTACAATGCTACAATACAGTATGTTGTGTCTGATGATTGCTGTTTCCTTTTTCCCCCCTTTTTCGCAACCACAGTGAAGCCAAAAACACATGTCCAGCAATGGACAATAATGTTATCCAGCTAGCAAATGTACTTATTTTTTGTTTTGATTGTATTGCTGTATTGTTGTATTATGCTTTCTGCTTTGGCAATGTAAACGTATGTTTTCTCATGCCAATAAAGCCCTTTGAATTGAATTGAATTGAATTGACTGTCCTCCTCCCACTCCCAGACAAAACAACGTTCACAGACTGTCCACGAGGCACTGCAATCAACGCAAATGTTCCTTCCCCAGTATTATCATTATAGTGTGGTCTCTTCTCTGTTTATTTGAATGTGGGCTTAGTCCTGTCAGCCTGTTGTTTGTCCAGTTAAGCCATTGGCTGATAAGGTTAGCTCAGTGTGATCTGTGACCCGACATCAGAGCTCTGGCAGTGTACAGTGCTGGTCAAAGCACTACTGTCCCCACAAAACAACTGGCTCACTCCTACCCCCACTGAGACAGCCCCAATGCCCGACCTCCTGGCCAAAGGCCCCAGTCCAAGCGATGCCACACGGGCCCCTGAGCAAACTGAAAAACTGCCCGGAGGCCAAGTCTAGACAATGTGACCCTCAGTGTTAATTTAACTCTGAGAGTGTGCAAATGGATATGATATGAAAATGGGTGTGAAAATGGACTCAAACGGTCGTTTTAATTAAACAGATTTGTTTTAGTCTTTATGCGATAGGTACAGTGGAAAGAGACAGGAAACATGGAGAGTAGCCTATTGCAGCATTTCAGGAATCAAGCCGGGGACTTAAAAGCCAAATGTCTTTCTATTTTTGCTTCAGGACTTTCTGCAGATGTGAAACAGATCTATTTTTGACTAAAACACACTGGTATTCGGCTACCTTTGCCGATTCAAACCCGGACCAAAAACCAAATGTTCAATGCCTTCATGTGCTTCATGTTAAAATCCTTTCAGACTCTAATAGCCTAACCCACCTCTTTGTTTTACAAACAGGTTTACGTCATAGTGTAGCTCCTTGCTCCTGTAATAAGGCGCCAAAGGCCTGAAGTGTGGTGGAAGTGTTAGGTGACGGAGGTGTTAACAGCCGGTGCCACCGACCGGTCAAATCCACTTACACGGTAGAAATATGCTGTGCACATAAGCCTCTTCAGTTGAAGTTACTCAACCAGTATGTACAGAATACAGATTCTCTGACCTTGTGGCCACTCTAAAGAATGATTTACCAGCAGCTTGTACTTATATCGACCCATTGACAGCAGTGTTGATTTTGTCTAACTAAAACTATGACAAAAACATTTCGGCGACTAAATTTTTTCACTGGCGAAAACGAAATTAAAACTAAATCCAAACTAAGCTACGATGACTAAAACTAAGACTAAAATATATGACAATTTCGTCAACAAATAAAAACTAGACTAAAATGTTAGGGAGGGACTAGTGGAGATGATATCCAGTAGAACTAAAAGACTAGTAATGTTATGCTTGGTTGCGCTCAGGTGTTGCGCTCTGAAAATAGCAGATCTACAAGCTCACAACGTGTCGCAGGGCGATGCATTGTGAGCTTGTAGATCGGCTATTTTCAGCATGCAACCAAGCGTAAAATCAGCCATTACGACGCCATCAAGGCACCGCCACAATACATTTTAGTTGACTAAATCAACTGTAGATTTAGTCGAATATAATCTTATGATATTTAGTCAGTTAGTTTAGTCTGTTAGTAAAACTAGTAGTAAAACTAGACTAACAGTAAAACTAAAATATGAATAAAACTAGATGGAATTTGATTCAAAAGACTATGACTAAAACGTAATCAAAATTTGCTGTCAAAATCAACACTAATTAGCACCGTGGTCAGGGCAAACAGAAAGAGCTTTCCTTTGTGTCATGGTTTGATGGGCATTTGATACATAAGTGTAGCTCCGAAGATTCAGTGGAGAAGTCGTGTAACATGAAAGGTTGGAACTGTATTTGTGACACTTGTGTATATGATTCGACAGTGCATTCAACAGGTTGGTGTGATGATGTCATAGAATCACACTTGGGTACAGTAAAGTTGTTCCTACACAGTGAAATCCTAATTTTTAATTTAACTCTGACAGTGTACAAATGGAAGCAAATGGACCTGTACAGGTCCATTTGCTTCCATTATGTTAGACTAGAGTAACACAGCTAAATCTGACCAAGTAAAAATGTTTATAAATGAACACTAAGGATTTTACTGTGTACTACATGTACTGTACCTGAAATGAAAACCAGCTGAGAAACATGGTATGAAAGATTTTGTATGCAGGCTTATAAAGAAAATACATTGACTGCATACAAGGAAAACATACTGAATATCGCCGGCCTTCCAGAGGGAACTTCAGGAGTGAACCCTGGACATTACACCGGATGCTTCTCTGAGAAACTTGTCTGTCTGTACCTGAGAGAACCTCACCTGAGAGAATTAGTCATTTGAGCTTAATTGGAGTGTTCTTGGTGATTCTGTCCCTTGTTTCCTCGTTATCTGCATGTCCTCCGGGGGAACAGGCTGTTGTACCATGAGGGTCATTAGCGTTATCGTCAACAGCCTCACACTAAAGAGGAGCTTGTGGGTTTATGACCAACACGGCTAACATGGTATTGTAACCTATATGATATTTGACAGTAAGCACTTTAAATGTATAAAGCCCTTCTTTATAAAATGTTGCAATCGGGGTGAAAATAGCGGATCTACAAGCTCACAACGTGTCCATCGTGAGCTTGTAGATATGTTTATTGTTGTCTCCGCCAGGCCGTAAGGCATGGCGAGAGAGTATGTTTTACCCCCTGTCCGTCCGTCCGTCCGTGTGTGTGTCCGTGTGTGTGTCCGTCTGTCACCAGCTAATCTCCGGCACCGTTGGCCTGGTCGCTCCCAAACTGTGCACACACACTCCCTGGATGCCAATTCAGAACCTCTGCCCCAAAATTTTCACATGGGCCTGTTATAGCGCCACCAGGAGGCTGCTTTTTGAAAAACACATTTATTTACTGTACTCCTACAGATTTGGTCCAAACGTCACGCGAATCGGTACACAGTATCTCTATAGTCATTAAACGAAATGAGTCTTTCAGATTTTTCATATTACATCCTGATTGGCTAAAAATGGCTTCCAAAGTTTGCAGGAGTGCTCCATTTTCAACAAAATGCCTCAAATCATGAACACAGCATGCAATTTCTGTGAAATTTTGCACGCGTATTTCCACTATGCCTCGGAAGAAATGCCACTTAAACATTTTCAAATCAGCCTCATGGTGGCGCTATAACAGGCCAATTCATGTTTTTACCTATAACTGCACCGATCTGTGTAAAACTTTGTATGCGCACTCCCTAGAGGTCAAGGAAAAACCTTTGCCCTGCATTTTTCCCATCTGCCTTTTATAGCGCCACCAGGAGGCCGACTTATGTAAAACACATTTCTTTATATTACTCCTTCCGATTTTATCCAAATTTTACGCAAATCGGTACACATGATCTCCATAGTCATGGGATCAAGTCGGATGTGTTTGATTTTTCATATTCCATCCTCATTGGCTAAGATTGACATCTAAAGTTTGCAGTAGTGGCTTGTTTTGAACAAAATTCCGCAAATCATGAACGCACCGTCCGATTGCGGTCAAACTTTGCACACACATTCACACTATGTTGAGGAACAAATGCCACCCTTTTAACATTGGCCTGTTATAGCGCCACCAGCAGGTCTAATTTAGCAAAAAAAAAAGTTGCACAAAATGCCTCAAACCATGAATGCAGTGTCCGATTGCCGTGCAAGGCCTAAGAACAAATGGTACCCTTTAAACATTGGCCTATTATAGCGCCACCAGGAGGCCACAATAACCTACCTGACCTGGCGGAGACCTGTGCTCCCAGGAGCACTTTTTCTAGTTTTGTTTTGTTTTCTGCTGAAATATAAACAATTAAGTGCAACATAATATTTATTCAGATTCATATAAGTATACTCCTTTGTAGCCTAAAGATATGTATTAATTCATATTCATCCATATTCGTATTTATGCATAACCTGCATTGTTTATTTACTTTCTATTCTTTATTTTCCATCTCTCTCTCTCTCTCTCTCTCTCTCTCTCTCTCTCTCTCTCTCTCTCTCTCTCTCTCTCTCTCTCTCTCTCATATGGATTTCTGAGAACTTAATTTATGAATACGTTTCTAGCTGTTCGGTTCAATGTGCCAACCTTAGTAAGTCAATTTCCTTATTATGTGAACTCATATCTAACAACAAAAGAATTCTGATACTGAGAATGTATACTGATATTCTGGGTTTCACACAGTGGTTTCAACTACATATATTGTTACAATTATTCTGCTGTATTTTTCTTTGATCTCATCGTGGTCTCTCTTCTTTTCCACTTTTCCGCTTGAAACATACATGCTTGTTTCACCATCCTGCACAGTAAAAGCCTTGTGTTCATTTATCCATTTGTAACTCAGAGAGAGTACAAATGTAACATACTACTTAAACCCTACATCAGGGGATGTAGAGATGCGAGAGATGAAGCAAGGACCCTACATTTCACAGATAGTCCCCAGCAAAATATGTTAATATAGCATCAAAATCAGTTTTACCACGTTAACCGTATTTTATACTTATGCTAATAAAGAATAGCCAAGCTTGTAGATCTGCTCATTCTGAAACATTCTGCAAAAATTGTGACAGATTTTGAATAATCTTGAAAAACTTTAACAGCACTAATCTTATATCATGGGGTCCCTGGCACAAAATCTTTTCAGATGATGGTCCCTGGCACAAATTATTTTCCAATGGGGGTCAAATACATTTAGAGGTTCTTGACGTTAAAAAACAGAACCACTGATCTGAGGTGTGTCATTTTGGGCCAGAGGCACGGCCGCCATGCAGTGCGTGGAACTGAACACTGTGGTCTTTGTGCATTCAGGACAAAGCTGGTGCTGTGAGTCAGTCTGGAAGACCTTGAGGAAGGACACCTGAGTACCAAAACACCTCTCTCCTCTACCCCCACTGTCTCTTCATATGGACACAGTCAAATGTTAACCACGTAGGCTTTGTCATACGACGAACAGCGAAATGGCAGATCTACAAGCTAACAACGCATCACGATGCGACGCATTGTAAGCTTGTAGGTATGGTATGCTAATTTCACAATTAAAGAATAATGTAATAATATATATTTTATATGTGGGTGTGTGCGTGTGTGTGTGTGTGTGTGTGTGTGTGTGTGTGTGTGTGTGTGTGTGTGTGCGTGTGCGTGTGCGTGTGCGTGTGCGTGTGCGTGTGTGTGTGTGCTATTTGCCATAGGACTCTAGAACTATGTATTTACAGTATATTTATATTTTTTCAAACAAATTGAACCCTGATAATAGTTATCGTTATCATGCTTGGTTTGGACAGCCCTGACCACAACTCCTTATTTTGAGGGAGCTTGGGAGGACTTGTTTGCCTAGTTTGTTGACACAGCTGTAGAGAGACACTTTTTTTACAGTCAGGCAAGCAATACATAGTCAAACTACAGTATCGTACACAGCCCTGAGTAGACCCAGATAGCATAACATGTGTCTCTGCCAGTCAAAGTAGGAAAGATAAAATGTAACTTTTGCCATCAGTTTGAGGATATTCTGAAACCGAAGAACAACATGGTATAAAGTAGGGCTATTTCAAAATGACCAGATATATTGTTCACATTAACCATCCCACATAAATATGTTTCTTGACAACTTATCTAATTACTAATTAGTCGTGAGTGTCTGCCCCAACACTGTATTTATTTATGTATGTTATTTATTTACGTCTTTTTCATATGGAGCAGTATGGCTATTTCTGTAGTTTTCTTTTGAACAGAATTCTGGGAATCAAAAAGACTCCTAAAATGAAAGTTACGCAGTATGACTTTAACTACTTAAGCTTATAATCATACTTAGTTGTACAATGGTGTTGTGCAGTGAAAATACCATGATCTACAAGCTCACAATGCATCCCATTGTGCACTTGTAGGTCTGATATTTTCACCTTATTTTTGCCTACAATGACAGGCCCGAAATAAGGAGGACAGGGTTAATATGGTTAAAAGTATTCTCATACTGTACGTAATGCATTGCGAAGCTGCCAATTTGTGGAATGTGCAACTCTAGTCTGAAATGCTGCCAAGCCTTTTGTGCATGCACTGCATGTACTGTAGACTACAGTGGCAGGTTTTTCAAGGGAAAAATGTGGCATTGAAAATCTGTTGTTTTTGGCAAGTGACCCAGTCATACGACCAAGTATAAATTAGCCATCAGGGAGGCTATATCTTTCCTTCAATCTGACTGCAAGCCTCCGAGGAAATACCTGTCGGAGGTACACTGAGGTTCCATGGGGATTTTCCCTGCGAATAGGTGCAGACGAGAGAAACCTTATCCAGCAGTGGAACTGCGATGGGCCTGTCTCTAAAGTACTACTGGACATGTGACTGATGTGAGAGAGGAGGACCTCTCCTCTCCCTTGCTGCCTTAATACTGGTCACATACCTGGCATAGCTACACATTCTCTGTGCTGCCCCACACAAGCTAGCTCCATAAGCACTGTTAAGAGCTTCTTGGCCATGGAGATCCACTGGATAGATTATGTGGATAAAAGCCTTTTTTTTTTACCTGGCATTCTTATTTTCTTATTTTGAGCATGTCACGAAAATGTAAAAGAAAAAAAGAAAAGAGAAAAGAATGTCAATTTATTTTTCAAAAATGTGAAACTTTTCAAAAATCTGAAGAAAAATCTCACAGCGTGCCCACGAATCATCTGAGATTAATCATTGTGAGCTTGTAGATCAATGACAATGAATCACTATTCGTCGTATGACTAAGTATAGAGGGCTTAAGAACCTGTAATTATTTGTCATGTGTTATATGTGTACAGTTAAGAATCTCACAGTGTGATGTGACAAACGATAACAGTTGTCTTTTTGTTTTAGATGACTAAAATCTATATTGTACTGTGTAGTGTTCTGGTTTGAGAACTCCACTCTCTGTCAGTTCCAAAGAGATCGTACATTCTGTATTTTTTTATGCATGGCAGGGTATTGTCTGTGTGACGGTGAACAAAATGATGCAGTGTTTGAACCCACAGGTGCATTTGTTTAATGCATCTTTTATTCAGGATGATGAAAGCACAAATTATGAGACAAACCTTGTGAGAACCGTCGACACTATGGAGTTTGTTTTGTTATTTGCTATCCATCTGTATTTATAATACAGATTACATATATAATATGTAATATATAATGACATTGTTGGTGGCTTTTTAACCACATGGACCCTAGCGTCCCTATTCTGGGTAGGCCTATGTCATAAAAGACGAAAAATAGAGACATTTGGTAAATGGAAAAGGAGGGGACCAAGTAGACCCCTGGGGGTCCCCGGTCAACAAAGTAGCCTATATGGGGTTTAAGTATAGACTCCTGTGTCTGAATTCCCACGATCGTGACTCAGATACATTTCCTGTTTTCAGCTCAAGACCCATAACATACATTTGGTGTCATGCCAGGACCCAAATGTACAAAAATGCATTATTGACCCTGTTTCAAAAATAGTGAAAACAGCCAATCTACAGGCTCACAATGCGATGCATTGTGAGCTTGTAGAGCTGCTATTTTCAGTACTTCTTAAATGTTTTTGTTTTGTTTTGTTTGAAAAAAATCTTTTGAAATAATATACATTTTTAAATGTGGGAAAAAATATATATATTGACTTGACCCATAAACATGTGTCCATGACCCAAAAGCGGGTCCAGTCCCAGTCCAAAAGCAGTGGTTCTCAACCTTTTCAGGCCGGGACCCCCAAAAAAATCTTATTTGAACTGGGGACCCCCCACCCTGACAAGCACTTGGAATTGTAGGAGTTGAGGCATTACATTTTGTTTGACTCAGTTCCACAGATAAATATTGAGAAAATAGCCGGTCTACAAGCTCACAACACCTCACAAGCGCGAGGCGGTGTGAGCTTGTAGATCGGCTATTTAAAAAAATGTTGCCTCTATCTTATATTTTTTGACCATTTGTCCAATGTTTAATCAGTTTTTATAGTTCAGTTTGTTGATTACTTTTGATTCAATAATGCTCTTTTTTCTTTTCTTTCCTTCTTTTTTTTGTATGTATTAAAAAGGTCTTAAAAGTCCTTACATTGTCATCTGGGGACCCCCCGACCCACAGGTTGAGAAACAGTGGTCCAAAGCATGTGGTGAGAGCTTTACACACCCCATCACACACATATCTCTTGTCTAGTCAAGCACCTGCTGTGTTTCCACCTATACGTCTCCATGGAGGCGGCTTGCAAACATTACAGTCTGCAGGGACCTCAACCTCACTTTCACACACACTCCCTCTCTCCTTCAGGTATTAGGCTATGTTCACAGTAGTCTCTCACACACGCACGCAGGCACGCAGGCACGCACGCACGCACGCGCACGCGCACACGCACACGCACATGCACAGTGGTGTACTTAAGTACAATTTTGAGGTATTTTTACTTTACTGGAGTATTTCCAATTTTCAGTACTTTTACTTTTACTCCACTACATCTCAGAGGCAAATATTATGCTTTTACTCCACTGCAATTGTTTGAAAACTTTAGTTACTAGTTACTTTGTAGATTTTGATTATTATTACAAAACATATACATTAAACACCTATACCTAAAGTCCATACATTTCGGCCATTTGAAAATAGCTTGTAGATCTGCTATTTTCAAAATATTTTTTTACATTTGAAAACGTGTGAAATGGGACATTCTGCAGAATGAGTACTTTCTACTTTTGGTACTTTAAGTACATTTTGATACCAATACTTTTGTACTTTTACTCAAGTAAATTTTGAATTCCGGACTTTTACTGGAGTATTTCTACATTGCAGTATTGATACTTTTACTTAAGTAAAGAAAAAATAATACTTTTTACACCACTGCACACGCACGCACGCACAGAACACGCACGCACGCACGCACACACACGCATGCACGCACGCGCGCGCACACACACACACACACACACACACACACACACACACACACACATGCCTTCTCATGGATCAGTGAGTGTGTCAAATGTTAACAGAGTGCTGGGCCTTGGTATGGCTAAGTGGAGCCATAGTGTAACAAGAACACCTACATCAAAGAGGGACTTAGTTTCACACTTGAGGACAATGGAGACATTTCAGTTTCTAATTCTGCTTTAGAATGATTCTAAGGGTGCGTTCGGAAATTGCGCACCGGAGCACACTCGCCTATTAGTTTGTATTGGCCAGTGCGCTCAGTGCTGTATTTCCGAACGCACCCTAATGCTGTTTCAGTGCTTAGTCATATTAAACAAGGTCAGTAAGCTGGCTCCAGACCAATCCAAATCGGCCCGACTTTGGGCCGATTTGGCTTCGGGAAGCGTCGGCCAGTCGGTTAGGGGTCCGTCGGCCAGTCGGTTAGGGGTCCGTCGGGACCTTTTCGGCCGACCCAGAGCCGACCGAACATGTTCAGCTTTTTAGCCGACTGGCAGAGCTGTGGCAGTGACAACAAAGGGCTGTCGGTGTTGCCAGATTATGTGAGAGAAACAAGCGACCATGTCTATGAAAACCTACATTCACTGTTTCTCGTTGTTGCTCCCAGAGAGAGAGAGAGAGATTGATTGATTTGACCTAGTTTTGCGCAGTTTTGGTGCGCAACACAACCCTCGTTTAAGTGAATTGCTTTCACCTGCTGCTGCTGTGTGGAGCGCAGTGGTGGAAAAAGTACTCAAATGTTTTACTTAAGTAAAAGTATCAATACTGCAATGTAGAAGTACTCCGTTACAAGTAAAAGTCCCGAATTAAAAATGTACTTGAGTGAAAGTACAAAAGTATTGGTATCAAAATGTACTTAAAGTACCAAAAGTAAAAGTACTCAAATGTTTGAAAATAGCAGATCTACAACGCTCACAACGCGTCGCTTCGCGACGCGTTGTGAGCTTGTAGATCGGCTATTTTCAAATAGCCTAGGTATAAAATAGAGCTAAAGTGGTTACTGTATGTTTTATAATGTAATAATTTATATCTGCAAAGTAACTAATAACTAAAGTTTTCAAATAATTGTAGTGGAGTAAAAGTAGAATATTTTCCTCAGAGATGTATGGAGTAGAAGTAAAAGTACTGAAAATTAGAAATACTCCAGTAAAGTAAAAAATCCTCAAAAGTGTACTTAAGTACAGTACTTGAGTAAATGTACTTAGTTACTTTACACCACTGGCGGAGTGTGCGCTACAGGGCATATCTCCAAGCCAGGGTGACCTACCCAGGCTCATGAAATTCATATGCAGGCATAGTAGCCAATTAGAATGAAATCCGCAAAAACTGACTCATATACTGATACAGAACCATATATTGGCTATTATATTATGGCTGTCGGGTGGAAATCTTGTATGTTCCTTTTTTATTATTATTTAAAAACAATTTAAAATCGTGAAAATAGCCAATCTACAAGCTGTAATTATTAATAATTAAGAAATACTATATTTTAAAGAGTGAAAAATCAACTAAAGTCATTATTAGTGCAAGTTCATTCACATTTCATTTGAATGAAAATAACTTGTGGGTAAAATACATTCTGTGAATCTAATGTGATTAATGTGACCCCTACTTCAGTCAGTGAAGTCCAGGGCTGAATGTGACATATTGAGACCTATATAACTAAATATTGGTCATTTGCCAACACATTATTTTGTGAAATAAATGGGTTATATTTCACAGATAGTTATACTATTCTTATAATATATTAAAATACAATGATCCTTAACCTTCAAGTTAAATGCATTATTTCCGTGGACTTAAAAATCATTTTTGGACTTAAAAATCATTATTATT
This sequence comes from Gymnoscopelus braueri, assembly GCF_963280865.1. Lineage (NCBI taxonomy): Eukaryota > Metazoa > Chordata > Actinopteri > Myctophiformes > Myctophidae > Gymnoscopelus > Gymnoscopelus braueri. Next base: position 34,683,067 of record NC_137617.1, on the reverse strand, counting down.
TTTTTGGATGGCCTTCCTGCCCTGGCAGGAAGACCGGGCAGGGCCTTTGTGCCCTCCAAAAAATTACAACACCAAAGGCCAAGTGGCCTTGCCCCTAAAATGACGAAATTCCAGGCTTGAATGCAATAGATGTACTCTGAGTCTGTTACAAGTAAAAGTCCAGAATTCAACATTTACTTGAGTAAAAGTACTAAAGTATTGGTATAAAAATGTACTTAAAGTACCAAAAGTAAAAGTACAAAAATGTTTGAAAATAGCAGATCTACAAGCTCAGAACGCGTGCATCGCAACACGTTGTGAGCTTGTAGATCTGCTATTTTCAAATAGCTTATAGGTATAAAATAGGGCTAAAGTGGTTAATGTATGTTTCATAATGATTTATATCTGCAAAGTAACTAGTAACTAAACATTTCAAATAATTGTTGTGGAGTACAAGTATAGACAATTGGAAATACTCCAGTAAAGTAAAAGTACCTCAAAATTGTACTTAAGTACAGTACTTGAGTAAATGTACTAGTTACTTACACCACTGCACGTCAGTGAAGAAAAAACGCTGGGAACATCCCTAAGTGGCTTTGCAGGGAAACAAGCCCAAAGTCGCTTATAATAAGCAGACCTGGCAACGCTGGCACGCTAAAAGTCAAATTAGCACATGAATGGCCAGTCGGCTGACAGACTTAAATGGTAACTTTTGCCAACCGAATACCAGTCTGTTGCAGTCTGGAGTAGTCTGCAATAGTCTGGACGAGTCTGTTTGGTGCGGAGTTGCCTTAAGAGTTACACTGTCCTCTTCAACCTATAACACAATGCCCTTCACTTAGCTCTGATTCATAGCCTTGGAGAACTCCTTCAGAATCAGAGCTACCCTTCACTATGAATTGAGTTCAAAAGGACCCCGATTGAAACAAGCCATTGTGCTTTCTTGGTCTTTTTAATCCTATTTAGTTGACCTTGCATTTGAACTGTACTTTCTTGTGCTTTTTTCTGCAAACTTCTAAATAAAGTATTCAGTCAAACATCAATCAATGCCTGAGATGGTTATTGTTCAATAAAGTTGTGAATTTAATGGACCTTGATATACTAGGGTTCACATTAGAACACAGAAAACAGAGATGAATGCAAGTTTTTGTTTGTTTTATAAGATAACAGATGAAAGTCTGGAATTGGTCCAATGTGTGCTGCTGAATCTGGTCTACATTAAGATGTTGTGCAGTTGAAATAAGATTCAACTAATGAGAACAAGCTGACTGCACTGTAAATCCTAGGTTGTTAACTCTCAGAGTGTACAAACATAGAAAAATGGACCCGCACTGGACCCTTTGGTTTCATCTGTACACTCCGAGAGTTAGCAAACATTATTCCACCAGGTTTTTGTCAGTTAAAAATATAGATTTTCCATTTATATGGAATGCTGACACCTGCTGGGCTCACGTCGAAATTACAGCCCGTCTTTTGTGGACCCGCCCTAAAACAATTCCTTGGATTCAATTGGCTCACAGTTTGACAGCTGTCGATTTCATTGGTCAGACTTTTATTTTGTCTGTATGTGAAACTGTCCTCTTTATGAAGTGAAAGAAATAAAGATGTATGATGGTGTGAAAACTCTGTCTGACATGTTACTAGCTTCAAAACTTATTTTCCCCCATGTAATGCAATTTGCCATTATAAATTACTGAAGATAATTATTTCATATATGACCAGTTGTGGAAAGTAACCAAGTACATTTACTCAAGTACTGTACTTTTTACTTTACTGGAGTATTTCCAATCTTCAATAGGCTTACTTTTACTTCTACTCCTATACATCTCAGAAGGCAATATTGTATTTTTACTCCACTACAATTATATGAAAACTTTAGTTACGAGTTACTTTGTGCGCTTGTAGATCTGCTATTTTCAAAAGATTTGTATTCATTTGAAAACTTGTGAAATGGGATATTCTGCATAATATTACTTCCTACTTTTGGTACATTTTGATATCAATACTTTTGTACTTTTACTCAAGTACATTTTTAATACCGGACTTTTACTTGTAACAGAGTATTTCTACATTGCAGTATTGATACTTTTACTTAAAGGTAGGGTAAGTGATTTGCGTGCCGTTGGTTAAAATAATTGTTAAATAGCTCTATATTCTGATAGTACTCATTGCTATAGAGTGTTTGTTCAGTTAAAGGAGTCTCCTTGTCTCTCCTCCACCTCTTTATTAAACAGAAAAAGCATTTTTGCTCAATCAGGATACAGATTAAACAAGTGAAATTGGAAGTGATGACACTAAGAAATGAGCAGGCAAAATTGGAAGTGGAACACTATACAAAAGCTTAAAAATTGGTACTTTCTCCTGAGATTTTGACACCTACCGAAAAATGTATTTTCTGTTTATTAAAGAGCTGGAGAGACAGGGAGACATCTGTTACTGAAAAAACACTCTATAGCAATGATTACTATCAGAATATAGTATTTTAACCTTTTAACAAAATACTTTTTGTTTTAACCAAAAAATATCACTTACCCTACCTTTAAGCCAAGAAATGTAGTACTTTTCCCACCACTGCATATATGACATTGTTCAGTTTACAGTATTTCATGGCATTCCAGTTGCTATACTCTGCATTAGCCACAGAGTGGCACTGCAGGACAGCTATTGTGTATTTTCCCATAGGCAGTTCCTTCATTATTTACCCTGATACCCTCAGTCATAATTGATTGATTGATTGATGTACTTTTATTTAGTAAGACATGAGAATCACAGTACATGGAAGTACAAAATTCACATTACAAGGTCTACTAAACTGGAAGACTCAGTTAAGCACGCAGCTTGTTTAAGATGAGAACCCCATGCACACAAATCATGATGACACATAAGAGACAGACAGATATACACACTACTATACAGAATGTCATACAATCAGCTTTCAGGTTACTGGTATGAAGAGAGAAAAAATATATTAACAAAAGAGGAAAATGAAAGAGGGGGGGGGGGTAGGTTAAGACTTAGACAGGGGTCATTTTCGAATTGCAGCCTCCTGAATGTGTATCTTTAGGGCAGTTTTGAAAGTGAGTAGGGTTTTACACTCCTTTACTCCTTTTGGCAGGGCATTCCACATTTTTGATGAATAGCATGAGAACGAGTTCATTCCCTTAGTTGAGCCAAATCTGGGTTGAACATGATTTGTGGAGCTGCCTCCGGTGTTATGATCATGGACTTCATTAACATTTTGGAAGTATTTTTGACAAATACAGGGGTATCCCAATGTTGTGGTGTATCTTGAAGACCAGGCCCATAGCAAATACATGTCTATGAAGTAGTGAACATTTTGGTTAATGGTAAGTTCAAATCCTCCAGATCTGTAGAGGGCACTGTGGAGTAAATAAAATGTATTTCCGTCTCGCTGACATATTCTATTTTCTGCCCAAAAAGTGTATTTTACAGAGTAGGTGGGGTGCTGAGAGGCTTCCCAGTTCCGAGAATAGACTTTCAACAACACAAAACAGTCTTTGCTTCGGTGAGTAGCGAAATGGTTTTGTTTATTTTCACTACTCTTGAGCACTCGCAGGGCAGTGGAATTCCTTGTACAAGCGCAGAGCGAGGGGTCATCCAGGGCGTTCGAGGGAACTCACTAAAGCTCTGAACCAGGGCTAGCTGAATAGAAGCCTTGAGGATTTATTTTTTACCATCACTATAGAAAATGACATCTCGTACAAGATAGCAGGGCATTACCTAGTCTGTTGTGATGTTGCACTTGGGTGCAAAGACCATGAGAGCGTCACTGTCTTTACAGAAGGTTGGTACAGTAGCTAGGTAGCTAAGCTAACAACATTGACAGCAAGCCAAGATCAACAAGACTGGTATTGATCTAACCGTTATTTCTCTCATTGAGGAATTCTTACATTCTGAAACACTTTTTTCAAGAATCCATTCTTAGAGCTGAGCTATTTGACAGCAATATGGGCACATTTTCAGATTTCTTATGGTAAAATACATTTCGTGTGGAGTGGATATAAATTATAATACCTAAATCAAACATTTCACGGATACAGGATAGATGGGCACTAGGGACATCTGGGCACCTCGATGTAAAATTGTCTATTTTGTCCAAAATGTTAAAATATATATATATATTTGGGAAAAAATAGTAATGTAAAGTATACATGATGTGAACATGCATGGTACATCATTATCAAACTTAAATTTCATCCTTCAACCTCTTGGTTTATGCCCCAAAATGACTGGATATACAGGTTTTGTAGCAATTGTAGAAATATTAGACCTTAATTGACGAATGTTTAAAGGTAGGGTAAGTGATATTTTTTGGTTAAAACAAAAAGTATTTTGTTAAAAGGTTAAAATACTATATTCTGATAGTAATGATTGCTATAGAGTGTTTTTTGAGTAACAGATGTCTCCCTGTCTCTCCAGCTTTTTAATAAACAGAAAATAATTTTTTTGGTAGGTGTCAAAATCTCAGCCAATCAGGAGAAAGTACCAATTTTTAAGCTTAATTTGTATAGTGTTCCAGTTCCAATTTTGTCTGCTCATTTCTTAGTGTCATCACTTCCAATTTCACTTGTTTAATCTATATCCTGATTGAGTTCTCTGTCCTGGTTGGAGAAAATTGGAAATGAAACTGAAACTGAAACGAAAATGCATTTTCTGTTTAATAAAGAGGTGGAGAGACAAGGAGACTCCTAATACTGAACAAACACTCTATAGCAATGAGTACTATCAGAATATAGAGCTATTTAACAATTATTTTAACCAAAGCAAATCACTTACCCTACCTTTAAGCATGTCCTAATCATGTATACTTTACTTAAAATCTTTTTCCAAAAATATTTATTTATTAACATTTTGGAGTAATAAAAGGCATGTTGTATTTTATTAGTACATTCTCTATTATGAGAAGAGTTGCCCATGAATGAAAAACCTCAGTATAAATTAGTGCTATAATCCCACTATTGCTTGTGTTCAAGTGGTTGTTGTGGTCGTTTAGCCACAAGTAACTTAAAGGCAGGGTAAGTGATATTTTTGGGTAAAAACAAAAAGTATTTTGTTAAAAGGTTAAAGCACTATATTGTGATAGTAATCATTGCTATAGAGTGTTTGTTCAGTAACAGGAGTCTCCCCGTCTCTACAGCTCTTTAATAAACAGAAAATGCTGGTAGGTGTCAAAATCTCAGCCAATCAGGAGAAAGTACCCATAGTGTTCCAGTTCAAATTTTGCCTGCTCATTTCTTAGTGTCATCACTTCCAATTTAACTTGTTTAATCTATATCATGATTGAGTTCTCTATCCTGATTGGATAAAATTGGAAATGAAACTGAAACGAAAATGCATTTTCTATTTTATAAAGAGCTGGAGAGACATGGAGACTCTTTATATGGACAGGACACTCTATAGTAACGAGCACTATCAGAACATAGACCCATTTTGCAATTATTTGAATAATTGCAAATAACTTACCCTACCTTTTAAATGCTGTAGTGCTATTAGATGCCAGACAGCAATTGATGTAATGCTATAACTTAAGTTGCTTGCGGCTAGTTGTGGTTGTTATTATTGTTGTTGTTGTTGTTTTCTACTTGGCATTTGGGTTGCTCAAATTGTGCCATTAGAGAGAAAAAATAATGTATGTGTGTGTCCATGATCCCTATGTGTTATACTGCACGTTCTTATAACAGAACGATTGGTCCATAACCGAGGGACTACCCTCACTTGCAGTAATTGCATGCAGCCACCCTATCCCCAATCTCAAGGTAAGGCATACATACATACTGTAACTGCTAACTAACTGAGGCAATATTCTTTTCTTCTTTTCTTTTTTCATTTGTGCACCATTACCACAGATGAAGCAACGGTTCTGTTACTGCTCTCAACAATCATGGCAAAGAGGCTTACACAGTGGGACTATCTGTACAGGGCCAGATCTACCTGCTCCTCCAGTACAAAACACCTCTACCAAGAACATTGATGCTAAACCCATCTCCAATTGGTCACCTGACCAGGGACCCCCACCTTCTCCCACGCACTGTTGCATGAGTGGCTGTCATAACTGTGTATGGATCACACATGCAGAGGAGCTCCTGGTGTATTACCATGATGGGGGAGACAAGGCGCTGGCTGCCATTGAGGAGAACGTCCAGGATGAGAACCTTAAAGCCTACCTCAAGATGGAGATCAGACTTCTGAAGAAACCATGACATAAACATTTATTATTTGGGGCTATTTATGAATAGGAGTGAATTGTGTTTTATGGAATTAGGGTCAACACTTTTACCTTCTGACATTGTCTATGCACTTTATTGCACTGTGTGGATGTCATGTGGATGTCATTGCTTTTGACAAACTTGTCAGGTTTATTAAAATGTCATGTACATTTGACTTTGTCATGGTTAGGTTTAATCTCACTGATATCCACAGCAGTAGATAGCCATATGATTTACAGACAATATTGTCCGTGGTAAGTAGGTATGACTATTTCGGCCAACCAACTGGGCATTGTGGTGGCCAAAATTCACATAACCATCATTAGGGTATGGATTCATTTAATGCACAAAGTATAAGTTGAAGTAGTAGACTATACTCTCTGCAGTAGTATGATGTCTTGGGCTCTGACAGACAGGTGATTCCCGTGGAGCTTAGCTCCCTCACAACAGCTGTTGACACACCAAACTATTTACAGTATCCCAGGCAGAGTGTAACCCATTTTGTTCATAAGCCTATATATGGGGACTGACCATCAACAGCTGATTTCACATGAATCTATTCTATTTGTAAAATGCCGATAATAGGTGTGCTGAGAGGGTTGACCAGCTGGTTGTATGGACTTCTGCAAGAAGGTATAAAAGAGCTAGGACACACTTGTAGAGGGAGAACCTGGGCAGCAGGCATGCTGCTGCTCTGTAACATGATGATGACCACAAAGAAAGAATGGATTGATGCCTAAAAACATGAGTCCTGCGTCCATCTTCCTGAACTCTGAATCTTATTAAGCAACAGCTAAAACTTCCATTACAGCATCTATTTTGCATCATATTAACCATATATTAGCAGATTGGTTGGTAAAACATGTTAAAGGTTGTCGTTGATATTTGGGACACATGACGTTAGAAAGAAAATATAAAAACGTTAGCCTATTTACAACAAAAGAAGAAATCTCACTGCCAGTGCCAAAACTCATGTATTTTCTTTTAGTTCCATTTGCCTGAGTTGTCAGTTTAGGGCCCTTTTTAATTCACTCAATCGTATGTATTTATTGATTGTGTTTAACAGTGAGATGATCATGACTTGATGACTAATGACCATAAAAGACTTGACAAGCTTGTCCTTTAACACATACGCACATCATGATGCTGCATAGTTTTTTAGTTTGAATTGAAGTGTATATAATGCAACTTTTGGTTTGTCGATTGCATTGTTGTATTCTATTTAAGTATATCTAAGTTATAAATAAACATTTATTTACAAAAGAAATAAATGCAACATCATGCTTGTTTAAGGAAATTACCATTAGATATTTGAGTGATTCCGTGGTTGATTTTGAATAATTATGTTCAATCACCTTAAGAATCCATTTCATATTTTATCGGGGGTGTAATAAATTTGTTTATGTTCATTTACATTTTATTAAAGTGCCAAATCACAACAAATTGTGACACTACATATAGGGCATAGCAGTGGCGGCCATTTTCTGGTTCCACCTCAAAATAGTCAATGCATTTTTCCCATTGACATTTCCAAAAATATTTATATCAATTATTTTAAGCCTAGAATCAAGCCATCCAGGGTCCTGGTGAATCATGACCATAAAACGTTTGATTCTGTGAAAAAACTTTTTTGAAAACGGCAAAACAAAGGGTATTTATTAAATATAGTATATCATATAATTATCATATTATCATATAAAATAAAATAAAATCACAGAACTTTTTTTTTATGGTCATGATTCACCAGGACCCTGGATGGCTTGATTCTAGGCTTAAATGAATTGATATAAATATTTTTGGAAATGTCAATGGGAAAAATGCATTGAGTATTTTGAAGTGGAACCAGAAAATGGCCACCACTGCTATGCCCTATAGAGCATAGACCCAACATTGTTGCAGTGTTTCTTTTGTGTAGGTATTGGAGGCACAATTTGTTTACCTTTAGTTAGCAATGCTAGAACAAATCATGTCAAACTAATATTTATCTGGAAAACTAAATGCGGCCTCTTTAAAATCTTCAAGCTATTTCAAGTAGGCTACGCTATTTCATACCATAGAAATACAGTATAAACAAACACATTTGTACCATGTTCACTAAATCTTTTCGAGTGGACTTTTAATGGCGTCCATTTCATCAGACAATATTATTCAAAGCCTGGACAGTTCCATTAAATGCTGTGCCACTGATATGGCACATCAGGAATAAACCTGATAAACCAATAGACTGGAGGTGGTGCTCGCCAGTCACCCATGGAGCAGCCATAGATTATTTTCGGGATTATGAATGATGTGTTTCACTGTGATCATACTGTGAATCTGCCAACTGACGCCATGGAAGGAATGAATGAACTTTCTCGTTGGGGATTAGTGCCCATTCAGCCGCTTGTAGTGTGTCACACATTATTACGTTCATAAGAATTGTAGACCTATCTCCCAGAGCAGAATTCTACATGTCACTCAAGTGAATACATTTGGAAATGTATACATGTTTATAACTTGTAATATTCCATTGATAGTGGAAATGCATTGAAGCTACCGCACTTGTACTGGCCTGTGTCTTTTAAAATACCACTAACCAACCAAACAGTCAATACTGTAATAGTAGACAATTTAATACTATATTTTGGCTTGGTTCTATTCCCCTTGGCTGTCTTGTGATATTTGTCCCTCATTAATACCTTACAAAGACCTGGGCACATGCCATCTGGCTTATAGGGAATCAGCCATGACTAGACAGTTGCCCTCTGGACAGTAATGTCTTGACAACACCACAACGTGACAAAGCAGTCCAGCAGCCAGGACAAAGCCAATGACTACTGGCAAACCGTTTTTTGTTTGACAATGGACCCCCTGTATATCCTCCCTCCAGTTCACCCGCCCACACCCTTGCACTACCCCTGCTGCCAAATGTTCCTCCTTTTTGATTGAATACTTTATTGACATCTTTAAAAGTACAAAGTGCAACAATTAAAAACAGAACGGATGAAGTCACAAAGAAAACGTAGGCTTGTTTCCAATTGTGGACTATTTAAAACAATCAGCACCCAAGATACTAGACAAACCAGTGAAACCACAGTGCATTAAACAACAAACAACACAAGAGTGAATATTAAAATAACAGATAAAGCTATTTATAACAAGGAGGAGGGGGCCAGGGATACGGACACGTGGAGGTTACTTCCTTCCCCTCCTTACCATCGCCCTGCCCCTCCAGATTGACCATCACCACTGATGAGGTGGTGAGAAGAGAGCTGAGGAGACTCCACCAGGGCAAAGCTTCAGGCCAGTTGCACCACCTCACGCTAAGTTTAAACTTAGCCTAGTTATAGCTTAAATGGCTTTTAAAAAAGCCATTTAACCCATTTAGCCGGGAAAGTATGTGTCATTTTTTGATTTATTTGGCTATTCAATAATAATAATATTTTTTTGTTTTTTATGTGAAAATTTGTGAAAATCTTTGAATATATATTATATTTTTTAAATATATATTCAAAGATTTGCACTAATTTTCACGATTTTTCTAAAAATAGCAGATCTACAAGCTCATAGCGCGGCACTCGGTGCCGTGCTATGAGCTTGTATATCTGCTATTTTTGAATAGCCAAAGAAATCTAAAATGACAGAGACACTTTCCCGGATTGAATGTGTTTAAGCTATAACTTGGCTAAGTTTGAACTTAGTGTGAGGTGGTGCAACTGGCCCCTGGTCCTGACAGCATCAGTCTGAGGAGTCATCACATTTTCAAACTGAGCTTGAGACTGGAAAGAGGAAGACATCCTACTGGGTCCTGGTTTCCGAAGAAAGTGCAGCCGAAGGTCTTTAGGACCTTTAGGGTCTTTTAGAAGTTAACCACTTAAACCCTCTAGTTCAGGGGTCTTCAACAGGGGGTCCGGGACCCCTAGGGGGGTCCTCAGATTTCCTACCAGGCGCACATACTAGTGGATGACTGTGGATGTCATCTACTGCCTACTACCACCTCCTGGACAAAGCAAGCAGCTATGTCAACTTCAACTTTATTTTCACATCACAGGTTTACAGGTGTAAAAAAAAAGTAGGTGATTTTTTTTTTTAGAACAAGCTCCCGTCATTTACAGTTTTCCGGAAAGGGAGGAAGAATAGAATTAGGAGGATAGAACAGGGAAAACAGGTCAGATATTCCAAATATACATGATATGAGTAGAGTAAATATATATACATCAGGTGCATGGTTAGAAGAAATGCCAGTGGAATGAGGCAGTCAAACTAGCAGCAGGTATAGTCACATATACATGGGGTGCAGCAATAAGATAGCAGCAGACATACATAGAACATACTGTAGACCTTTGTGCACATAGTCTGACGTGCAGGTGAGACAAAGAACATCATGTGAGAATGAAGAACATTGTTCTCCTTTTCCCGTGAGTTCAACACCATACAGCCGGCATTACTCTGGGTGGGAAGCTCCGGCTGATACAGGTCGACGAATCCATTACATCCGGGATTGTGGACTATCTGACAGGCTGACCACAGTTTACTCAAGTAAAATGTTTAGGTATTTTTTACTTTACTTTAGTATTTCCAATGTTCAATACTTTTACTTCTACTCCACTACGTTTCAGAACCAAATATTGTAGGCTACTTTTACTCCATTACAATTATTTGAAAACTTTAGTTACTAGTTACATTGCAGATTTTGATTATTATTACAAAACATACATTAACCGCGATGCGACGCATTGGGAGCTTGTAGATTCTGCTATTTTCAAAGGATTTTAATACATTTGAAAACTTGTGAAATGGGACATTTGCATAATAAGTACTTTCTACTTTTGGTACTTTTAAGTACATTTTGATACCAATACTTTAGTGCTTTTACTCAAGTAAATTTTGCATTCCGGACTTTTACTTGTGTATTTCTACATCGCAGTATTGATACTTTTACTTAAGTAAAACATTCGAGTAGTTTTTCCACCACTGATCGGAGGAGGGCAGGAGGAGGAGTACAGAATAGTGGAGGGCTTGGTTGAGTGGTGCAGCAAGAACCATCTGCAGCTCAATACTGCTAAGACCAAGGAGATGGTGGTTGATTTTAGGTGGGTCCAATGCCGCACTGGCTCCTGTCAGTATTCACGGCAAGGATGTGGAGATAATGAGGTCCTATAAATAAATACCTGGGAGTGCACCTGGACAACAGGTTGGAGACGACTGGTAACATTGAGCCCCTGTACAAGTAGGGCCAGCAACTTATTGAGGAGGCTTTGGTCCTCTGGTGTGTGTAGGACAAAGCTACAAATGTTCTAACAGTTTGTGGTAGCTGGTAGCCTATAATCTTCTACGTGGTGGTCTGTGTGGGGAAAACGGCATCAAGGCAAGTGATGCAAACAGGCTGAGTAGACTGATAAAGAAGGCCGTCTCTGTTACAGCCTTCTGCAAACTACCTGAGGTAGTTCCAACAAGAACTACCTCAGGTAGTTCCAAGAGCTATAGGTTTCCAAGAACTACCTGAGGTAGTTCCAAAAACTATAGGTTTCCAAGAACTACCTGAGGTAGTTCCAAGAGCTATAGGTTTCCAAGAACTACCTGAGGTAGTTCCAAAAACTATTGGTTTCCAAGAACTACCTGAGGTAGTTCCAAGAACTACCTGAGGTAGTTTCTGCTGGTAGCCATCAGCACTTAAAACAAGTCTCCCCACTCACTGTCCCGTGCTATGTTTCACAAAGTATTCCTATTTCCTATTTAATTTAATTATATTATTTTTGTATTTTATTTCATTTCTGATGCCTTATGTGACCTGTTAAATTTGTCCTGTTTTAGTTTAGTTGGTGTTTTGACTTGTCCTGTGTTTTACTGCTATTCTGCTGCTGCTGCTGAAACGACTGCAATTTGCCATAGGATAAATAAAGTTTTCTTTTTTGCAACACGAGTTGAAATGAAGTAATGAACTATTGTAATAAATGAGCACCTCTTGAATGGACACAAAAGCCAACAAAGAGCAAATAGTGAAAACCAGTTTCACATGTTGCTTACCAAACCAAACTACTGAATCGCATTACAGTGAACCTGACATACCTGTGTATATATAATTCAAATAAATAATGTTACACCATGTGCTACCTTAAAGTTTATTTAATACCATTATTAAAAACATAATAATAATAATAATTATTATTATTATTATTATTTCGCTAAATAAGCTTGCCTTGAACTGCAGTGTTGAGGGTGGATCAGACTTGGTGGGCGGTGCATCCATAATCTGCAGAGGCATATAAAGGCCTGCTTAACCCTGCTCGAGCCTAGCATCTGCTAGAGAGAGCCTCCACTAGTCTGGCTGTTCTTCACCCAAACAGCTGGTGAGTACATTTACCGTACTCTACACTGCACCATCCTCAGTGTTCAGTTAACACTGAGTGTGAAATGTAACCAAATGGACCCCCGTAAGGGGGGTCCAAATGGTGCACAGATGTAACCATTTGGTTACATCTGTACATGTGTATTCTATAGCTGCAAGGAATTCAATAGAATTGCACTGACTACCGGGGCGGAAAGTAACTAAATGCTAGTGTACGGCTACTCTTGTAATTGACTCACATCTTCATGTACTTGATGAAGTACTCAACTACTTTTGGAAAGACAATAATGACAGACTAGCCTTCAGTTGTGCTGTTATAGCACGATTGAGAGAATATTCAATTTAAGTTTGCTTAACATGCTGTAAACTTATATCAGTGTGATTCAATTATAAATAAAACTGCTTTTTATTAGAATGATCTCCAGCACAAAGTAAGCTATTGTAGTAGTAGTTTGACCACACATTTGGTTCATGAATGTCATTGTAAGAGGACAAGGTGAGAGGATTGATCAGTTAGACTCTCAGTGCATAGTCAGCATATCTACTGTCAACAAGATTAGCCTTGATACAGAGAGGGTATGTGTGTTGGGGAGGGGGGCTTATTAGAGAAGGGGATTACGGAAATTGGGTCATCCTCAAGGAACATTATCCAAGGCAGTCCATCTCACGTATTAAATATGAAATATGAAAGTAAATCCTGCCTAACACTCAGAACAGTAAGAGGATTGAAACTTGTACTGTTAGACTTGTACTGTTTCCATTAAGGTCCTGTGTATTCAATTCATCGAGACATTTAAAGACAAACAATAATGTGCAAAAAAAATCATATAGTAGTTATAAGAAAGAAAGATATTTACCGTAAACAGTTTGGGGGTGTTGGGGGGGTTGAAAGGTTTGAAATTGTCAACCCACATGAAAATGTATTACTGTTTATTAAAGAGCTGGAGAGACAGAGAGACCCCTGTTATTGAACTAACACTCTATAGTAATGATTAACTTTAACTTTTGAACAAAACACTTTTTGTTTTAACCAAAAAATATCACTTACCCTATCGTTAATGTTCAGATGGATGTATGCTAGATAGACAATAGCAAACATGTCACCTGGTATTTTTCTCAGTTTCTCTTGTTGTGCATGAATTAATTAGTTAATTAATTAAATGTTTTTGTTTCTCTTTGCCAAATGAAAAATTTGAACTGGGACGACTCCAGAGCCCACAGGACAATAACAATTCAAAATGCCAGATGAAGAGAAAGCAGAGCTTAAAAGAGACTACAAGTCGGCCACCCATGTCTCCGGAGGCCCTTGCGGCCCACGCAAGGGAGCAGCCAAGTTCAAGCAGAGGCAGACTCGTCAGTTCAAAAGCAAGCCGCCAAAGAAAGGAGTCTCGGGGTAAGACCAACCTGTCATATTTGCCCATATTTTGCCGCTTTGCTCAGAGGATCAGAGTCTTTATTTAGCTACCAGTCTGGCAATTCATGATGAATTCTTTTTTTTAATGTATTTCTTAGCTTTGGTGATGATATCCCAGGAATGGAGGGTTTGGGCACAGGTGAGTACGCTGTTTGGATACATTTCATCATAAATCTGTGATCTAATGAGACCCGCTGACTGTCAACAAATCTAAATTTTTCTCTGCAGACATCACTGTTATTTGCCCCTGGGAGGCGTTCAATCACCTGGAGCTGAACGAGTTGGCCAAGTATGGTATCATCTGAGCCTTCCTTCACTTCACCACATCCTTGGATTCCAGGCCACTTCCATGCCCTTCGAGAAACACCTGCCCCAGGCCTTGTCATCTGGGTTCAACTGGGACTCCGTCAAACACACTACAACAACACTCCTCACCCCATCACTCCCCATATTTTCCTATTTATAACATCATTTTACTAGTACATGATACAATGGTCTTTTTCACTCTCTCTTCGTCTTATTTTTTTAATAGATAAATTATGGATTCATGTATCTTGTATTCTCAGGGATAGAGGCTTGTGATGTTTGATCCACTGGCAGTTTGGCTTTTCACTTTACTGCGCTCATCATATATATTATCACATTTGAATACTACCAAATGCTAAACTAATGCTGAAAAGAAAGAAGCACAAATCAGATTTCCAGTCTACATGTGAATATCCTGCATCAGGTCGCTGTGATTGTGCAGTTATAGTTCATCTTGTACTGTATTGTATTTAATCAATTTGACTAAAATGCCCATACTGACAACTCTTGTGTTATGTGTATCATGTTATTTTACACCATATTATTCAGCTATACCAGCTTTGTATTTGGTAATATTAACTTTTATTAATATGTATGATCTGTTATTATTATCATATTAATGTACATGGAAATGCAGATTATATGGTTGTTTTAACTTTAAGTTCTTCAAGCATCTTGTATTTGAAGGTGAAGGATGGTGGCAAGAGGTGACAAGCGGTAGCATACGCGTAATGACGTTTTTTATCCTCTCTACGGCATGAGATGGAAAACGTAAAGCATAAAAAAACCTGTGCTTAATTTTTCTCATAATGTTGTTCATTGGACGAATAAGTAGAGTACCTGTAAATAGCATTACATTCGATAGCTAATAGAGAAGAGAGGCGTACATATCAAAGTAGCCATGCAGTATGTCACTTCTCCAACATGATTTTAATCTAAATTAGTAGGCTTGTAACGATACGATAGAGTAACTGCAACGATGCATCAATTTTGAATTCCAATACATTGATATGTAAACAGCAAAATATCACACAGATCACACCATCCTATCGATGGCTCTGTGTGATCCTGATGCAAAACGATATAAAACACAATATTTAAAATGTCGTGGCTGAATACGGGCCTGCTTAAAGGAGTAGTTCCCCCCAAAAAATTACGTATTTTCTATCAATTACACACCCCATAAAGCATTGAATTCATGGAGATTTTTTAGTTTTTGTCGCATTCCTAAGCCAATAATTTGATTACCGGCGGAAAGATGCTAATGTATCCGGTAGGAGACTCAAAGAAGACTCTTTGAGTCTCCGACCGGAGAGACCGCCGGTCATTAAATTATTGGCTTACAGTAGGAATGCAAAAAAATCAAAAATAAACCTCCATGAATTCAATGCTTCATGGGGTGTGTAATTGATAGAAAATAAGTCATTTTTGGGGTGAACTACTCCTTGAACAATAACATTTGAATTAAAACACAATTAAATCATTGGAATACATACCTCAATTATTAGAGCAGATTAAAGTTGTAAGGAAAGATATTGATATAATATACAAAGAAGAAAAAGCCCACAAATTCCTGGGACAAATTTATTATGAAGCGGGTCCAAAAGCCACAAGGTTATTGACAAGAAGGTTACGTAAAGAACGGACCTTGAATACTATAAATAAAATAAATAAAACTTCTACATGGTGGTCCGTTGGGGCAACGGCATCAGGGCAAGTGATGCAAACAGGCTCAATAGACTGATAAAGAAGGCTGTTTCTGTTATAGAGGTTGTCCTGGACTTTCTGGAAGTAGTAGTTGAGCAAAGGACAATTGCAATTTAAGCTACAGGCTATTATGGACAACAGCTCCCATCTATGGCTACACAGAGGAGTGATGTTGAGAACAAACTGATCCTTCTGCAAACTACCTGAGGTAGTTCCAAGATCTATAGGGCATAGCAGTGGCGGCCATTTTCTGGTTCCACTTCAAAATAGTCAATGCATTTTTCCCATTGACATTTCCAAAAATATTTATATCAATTCATTTAAGCCTAGAATCAAGCCATCCAGGGTCCTGGTGAATCATAACCATAAAACATTTTTTTTCTGTGAATTTTTAAAAATGTATATTTAATTATATGATATACTATATTTAATAAATACCCTTTGTTTTGCCGTTTTCAAAAAAGTTTTTTCACAGAATCAAACGTTTTAGGGTCATGATTCACCAGGACCCTGGATGGCTTGATTCTAGGCTTAAAATAATTGATATAAATATTTTTGGAAATATCAATGGGAAAAATGCATTGACTATTTTGAAGTGGAACCAGAAAATGGCCGCCACTGCTATGCCCTATAGGTTTCCAGGAACTACCTGAGGACAAATTTAACAGGGCACATAAGGCATCACAAATGAAATAAAATACAAAAATTATATGATTAAATAAATAGGAAATAGGAATACTTTGTGAAACATAGCACGGGACAGTGAGTGGGGAGACTTGTTTTAAGTGCTGATGGCTACCAGCAGAAACTACCTCAGGTAGTTCTTGGAACTACCTCAGGTAGTTCTTGGAACTACCTCAGGTAGTTTTTGGAAACCTATAGTTCTTGGAACTACCTCAGGTTGTTCTTGGAAACCTATAGTTCTTGGAACTACCTCAGGTAGTTCTTGGAAACCTATAGATATTGGAACTACCTGAGGTAGTAATACCATTATTAAAAACATAATAATAATAATAATTATTATTATTATTTCACATCGCTGTATAAGCTTGCCTTGAACTACAGTGTTGAGGGTGGATCAGACTTGGTGGGCGGTGCATCCATAATCTGCAGAGGGCATATAAAGGCCTGCTTAACCCTGCTTGAGCCTAGCACGCACAACTGCTAGAGAGAGCCTCCACTAGTCTGGCTGTTCTTCACCCAAACAGCTGGTGAGTACATTTACCGTGCGTACGCTACACTGCACCATCCTCAGTGTTCAGTTAACACTGAGTGTGTACAAATGTAACCAAATGGAAATTCATTTTCAGGTCGGGATACGGATTTTATCCAATCAGGAGAGAGAACTCATACAGGATAAAGGATAAATAAGTGAAATTGGAAGGGATGACACAAAGAACTGAGCAGACACATTTGGAGCTGGAACACAAAAAAACAAAAACAAAACAAAACTGAAGCAGATGATGTAAAAGATGCGGGAGAGAAGGACGTAGAGAAAGGAAAGAAAGAGCTTAAAGGAGATTACAAGTCGGCCACCCGTAACTATAGTAGTTATAAGAAAGAAAGATATTTACAGTAAACAGTTGGGGGGGAGGGGGTTGAAAGGTTTGAAATTGTCAACCCACCTGAAAATGTACTACTGTTTATTAAAGAGCTGGACAGAGAGACCCCTGTTATTGAACAAACACTCTATAGCAATGATTAGCTTTACATTTTGAACAAAACACTTCTTGTTTTAACCAAAAATATCACTTACCCTACCTTTAATGTTCAGATGGATATATGCTAGATAGACAATAGCAAACATGTCACCTGGTATTTTTCTCAGCTATATGGCTTGTTGTGCATTCATTTATTAGTTAATTAATTAGTTGATTCACTAAATGTTTATGTTTCTCTTTGCCAAATGAAAAATATATTATTGGGACGACTCCAGAGCCCACAGGACAATAACAATTCAAAATGCCAGAAGATGCGGAAGTGAAGGAAGAAGTGAAGGAAGAAGAGAAAGAGAAAGTGTTTGTAAGAGATTACAATTCGGCCACCCGTGTCTCCGGAGGCCCTCTCTCCCCACGCAAGGCAGCACCCAAGTTCAAGCAGAGGCAGTCTCGTCAGTTCAAAAGCAAGCCGCCAAAGAAAGGAGTCTCGGGGTAAGACTAACCTGTCATATTAGTCCATATTTAGCCGCTTTGCTCAGAGGATCAGTGTCTTTATTTAGCTATCTGTCTGGCAATTCATGATGAGTAATTTTTTTGATGTATTTCTTAGCTTTGGTGATGATATCCCAGGAATGGAGGGCTTGGGCACAGGTGAGTATGCCGTTTGGATACATTTCATCATAAATCTGTGATCTAATGAGACCCGCTGACTGTCAACAAATCTCTATTTTTCTCTGCAGACATCACTGTTATTTGCCCCTGGGAGGCGTTCAATCACCTGGAGCTGAACGAGTTGGCCAAGTATGGTATCATCTGAGCCTTCCTTCACTTCACCACATCCTTGGATTCCAGGCCACTTCCATGCCCTTCGAAAAACACCTGCCCCAGGCCATGTCATCTGGGTTCAACTGGGACTCCGTCAAACACACTACAACAAACCTGCCAGAAAATCAAAGGAAAAATCTGATTTCAGTACAGATGGGACACCAGCTAGCCAGGGTTGAACAAAACCTTTCAGTGTGACAATGAAGATAATGTCAGTCACTCCTCACCCCATCACTCCCCATATTTTCCTAGTTCTAACATCCTTTTACTACATGATACAATGGTCTTTTTCACTCTTCTTTTGTCAAATTTGTCTCTCTATATATTTTTTAATAGATAAAATATGGATTCATGTATCTTGATAGAGACTTGTAATGTTTGATCCACTGGCAGTTTGGCCTTTCACTTTACTGCTCTCATCAAAACATGTATATATTATCACATTTGAATACTACCAAATGCTAAACTAATGCTGAACAGAAAGAAGCACAAATCAGATTTCCAGTCTACATGTGAATATCCTGCATCAGGTCGCTGTGATGTGCAGTTATAGTTCATCTTGTACTGTGTTGTATTTAATCAATTTGACAGTAAATACTCATACTGACAACACTTGTGTTATGTGTATCATGTCATTTTACACCATATTATTCAGCCATACCAGCTTTGTATTTGGTAATATTAACTTTTATTAATATGTATGATCTGTTATGATTATCATATTAATGTACATGGAAATGCAGATTATATGGTTGTTTTAACTTTAAGTTCTTCAAACATCTTGTATTTGAAGGTGAAGGATGGTGGCAAGAGGTGACAAGCGGTAGCATACGCGTAATGGAGTTTTATCCTCTCTACGGCATGAGATGGAAAAAGTAAAGCATAAAAAAACCTGTGCTTAATTTTTCTCATAATGTTGTTCATTGGACAAATA
Organism: Gymnoscopelus braueri; assembly: GCF_963280865.1. NCBI lineage: Eukaryota > Metazoa > Chordata > Actinopteri > Myctophiformes > Myctophidae > Gymnoscopelus > Gymnoscopelus braueri. The sequence continues at coordinate 34,663,689 of NC_137617.1, read as the reverse complement.
AGTAAGCCTATATAATTGCATGTAATGCAAATGATCTGTAGAGTACCTGTAAATAGCATTACATTCGATAGCTAATAGAGAAGAGAGGCGTACACGTATCAAAGTAGCCATGCAGTATGTTACTTCTCCAACATGATTTTAATCTAAATTTGTACGCGTGTAACGATACGATTGAGTAACTGCAACGATGCATCGATTTTGAATTCCAATACATCGATATGTAAACAGAAAAATATCACACAGATCACACCATCCTATCGATGGCTCTGTGTGATCCTGATACAAAACGATATAAAACACACAATATTAAATATTAATTATTAATATTAATAGTCGTGGCTGAATACGGGCCTGCCCCAAAAGATACTTATTTTCTATCAATTACACACCCCATGCAGCATTGAATTTGTGGATATTTTTTTCGCATTCCTAAGCCAATAATTTGATTACCGGCGGAAAGATGCTAATGTATCCGGTAGGAGACTCAAAGGAGACTCTTGACTCTTGAGTCTCCTACCGGAGAGACCGCCGGTCATTAAATTATTGGCTTAGGAATGCAACAAAAACAAAACAAAAATCCATGAATTCAATGCTTCATGGGGTGTGTAATTAATAGAAAATAAGTCATTTTTTGGCTGAACTACTCCTTGAATAATAACATTTTAATTAAAACACAATTAAATCATTGGAATACATACCTCAATTATTAGAGCAGATTAAAGTTGTAAGGAAAGACATGGATATAACATACAAAGAAGAAATTGAAAAAAATACACAAATTCCTGGGACAAATTTATTATGAAGCAGGTCCAAAAGCCACAAGGTTATTAACAAGAAGGTTACGTAGAAGAGAACGTAAGGCAGGAAAGGCAACCTTGAGGAAATAGAGAGGTTGTTGGAATCTTATTATCTTATTATAAAACATTATACACCCACCACCTCAAGAACACATTCAGGATGTGCAAACATTTCTAAACTCATTAGATTTATATTTTTTGCCTCATGTAAGGCACTTTGAATTAGCATTGTGCATGAAATGTCATTATACAAATACATTTGCCTTGCCTTGCCTGAATGACTTCCAGCCATGTATTCTCACTTCAGTCAGGTTCCCAGTGCCATCACACCATCACACACTTCCTGACATGACCTTCACAAAATAGAGGTCACGGCACTTTCACTAGAACAACTGCATGTCATTAAACCACTTAAATGCTATACTAGGACAGGAGTCCCTCTGGGCTAATACTCTGCCCCTTCCTGTTTTCGCTCTACACTAAATATCTTTGCTGAGTGATGCAAACAGGCTCAATAGACTGATAAAGAAGGCTATATCTGTTATAGAAGTTGTCCTGGACTTTCTGGAAGTAGTAGTTGAGCAAAGGACAGTTGCAATTTAAGTGACCCTTTGCAGCCACTATGGCTAAACAGAGGAGCGATATTAAGAACAAACTGACCATTCTGCAAACTACCTGAGGTAGTTCAAAGAACTACCTACCAAGATCTATAGGGGTCATCTGCCTAAGGGAGAAGTGGTACTACCTCCCCCTTTGGCCTCCTGAAATGTGAATTTTCAGGGCTGTTTTAAAGGAACCAGCGATCTACATTTTTTGAGGGATGGGGTCAGACTATTCCACAACTGGGTGGCAGTGTTGTAGAAGGAGAATTTACACTTTGTTTTATGGGTGGGTGGTACCAGATCGTTGTTTACACTCCCTCTAGTATTGTGGCTGTGGGTGTCGCTAACGTTTTGGAGGTATTTAGTCTGATATGCGGGTATTGAGGACATTGAGATGTTGGAGATGTTCTTTAAGTGACATTGAGATGTTGGAGTACCAGGAGGTGCAAGCATAGTCAAAAAGGGGCTGAATCAGGGCTCCTGAAAGGGTCCTGAGAGCACTTTTGTTGACAAAACAGGAAATTCTGCCCAAAAATCGCATTCTCTGATTTACTCTTTTGCTTACCTTTGTTGCCATGCTTTCACCTGTCAGGTATTTGTCAAAAATACAGCCCAAATAGGTAATCTCTTCTTTGCTAGAGATTACCGTGTCATTGACTTTGACCTTGAATCTGTTAAGCCATAGTGGCCAAATTATTTATTTGGACAGGTATGTCAGGTTCACTGTAATGTGATTCAGTAGTTTGGTGTGATAAAGAACATGTGAAAAGTTTTTAAACATAATTATGGTTTTCACTATTTAGTCTTTGCTGGCTTTTGTGTCCGTTCAAGAGGTACTCATTTATTACAATAGTTAATTACTTCATTTCAACACAATTCCAGTCCTTTGATAATGTAGATAATATCTGCGGTAGGACTACTAATAGTTGTTCTATTCTATTGCATGTGTTGCAAAAAAGAGATAGAAAGAAAACGTTATTTATCCTGTGGGAAATTGCAGTCGTTTCAGCAGCAGCAGCAGCAGCAGCAGCAGCAGCAGCAGCAGCAGCAGTAAAACACAGGAAAAGTCCAAACTAAACGAAAACAGGACAAATTTAACAGGGCACATAAGGCATCAGAAATGAAATAAAATACTAAAATAATATAATTAAATTAAATAGGAATACTTTGTGAAATATAGCACGGGACAGTGAGTGGGGAGACTTGTTTTAAGTGCTGATGGCTACCAGCAGAAACTACCTCAGGTAGTTACTACCTCAGGTAGTTCTTGGAACTACCTCAGGTAGTTCTTGGAAATCTATACAGTTCTTGGAACTACCTATTTTAGTTTAGTTTGGACTTGTCCTGTGTTTTACTGCTATTCTGCTGCTGCTGTTGCTGAAACGACTGCAATTTCCCACAGGATAATTTCTATCTCTTTTTACAATTGATTGATTGATTGAATACTTTATTTAGAAAGACATGGTAAAAGTACATGGAAGTACAATTCACAATACAAGGTCCTCTAAACTGGATCACTCATAAAAGCACTTGGCTTGTTTAAAATGAGATCCCTGTGCACTCAAATCATGATGACATTTAAGAAGACATACAAATATACACTACTATGCAGAACGTCATACAATCAGCTTACAGGTTACTGCAACACAACAAGCAATATAATAGAACAACTATTAGTAGTCCTACTGCAGATATTCTCTACATTATCAAAGAACTGGAATCGTGTTGAAATGAAGTAATGAACCATTGTAATAAATGAGTACCTCTTGAACGGACACAAAAGCCAGCAAAGACTAAATAGAGAAAACCATTATTATGCTTAAAAACTTTTCACACTTACCAAACCAAACTATACTGAATCACACTGCAGTGAACCTGACATGCCTGTATATATAATCCAAATAAATAATTTCACACCATGTGCTATATACTTAAAGTTTATTTAATACCATTATCAAAAACATAATAATAATAATAATAATAATTATTATTATTATTATTATTATTATTTCACATCGCTGAATAAGCTTGCCTTGAACTACAGTGTTGACTCAACACTGTTGAGGGTGGATCAGACTTGGTGGGCGGTGCATCCATAATCTGCAGAGGCATATAAAGGCCTGCTTAACCCTGCTTGAGCCTATCGCACATCTGCTAGAGAGAGCCTCCACTAGTCTGGCTGTTCTTCACCCAAACAGCTGGTGAGTACATTTACCGTGCTCTACACTGCACCATCCTCAGTGTTCAGTTAACACTGAGTGTGAAATGTAACCAAATGGAAATTCATTTTCAGGTCGGGATACAGATCTTATCCAATCAGGAGAGAGAACTCATACAGGATAAAGGATAAATAAGTGAAATTGGAAGGGATGTCAGACACCGAGGTGGAAGTTTTGGAGCTGGAGACTGAAGAAAATGATGTAGAAGATGCGGAAGAGATGGAAGAAGAGAAACCAAAGAAAGGAAAGAAAGGAAAGAAAGAGCTTAAAGGAGCTTACAAGTCCAAGTCCAAGGCCACCCGTATCACGCGGTAAGACTAACCTGTCATATTAATCCATAGTTTGCCGCTTTGCTCAGAGGATCAGAGTCTTTATTTAGCTATCTGTCTGGGCAGTGGTGGAAAAAGTACTCGAATGTTTTACTCAAGTAAAAGTATCAATACTGCAATGTAGAAGTACTCTGTTACAAGTAAAAGTCCGGAATTCAAAATTTACTTGAGTAAAAGTACAAAAGTATTGTCAACAAAATGTACTTAAAGTACCAAAAGTAAAAGTACCAAAATGTTTGAAAATAGCAGATCTACAAGCTCACAACGCGTCGCAATGCAACGCTTTGTGAGCTTGTAGATCGGCTATTTTTCAAAAAAAATAAGAAATAGGTAAAAAATAGGTTAAGTCGTTATGTTTCATAATATCGCAATTTATATCTGAAAAGTAGGCCTAACTAGTAACTACTAAAGTTTTCAAATAATTGTGGTGGAGTAAAAGTATATTATTTGCCTCTCAAGATGTAGTGGAATAGAAGTAAAATACTAGTAATAATAGTAAAGTACAAATACCTCAAAATTGTACTTAAGTGAAATACTTAAGTAAATGTACTTAGTTACTTTCCACCACTGTGTCTGGGGTAATGGCAATTCATGATGGGTTATTTTTTATGTATTTCTTAGTGATGATGATATCCCAGGAATGGAGTTCTTGGGCACAGGTGAGTACGCTGTTTCGATACATTTCATCATAAATCTGTGATCTAATGAGACCAGCTGACTGACAACAAATCTCTATTTGTCTCTGCAGACAGTAACAAACAACATCATATGAATGATATTAACTCCTGGCATGATTTCAATGACCTGGAGCTGTACGAGTTGGCCAAGTTTGGAATCCGTCAATCACAGAACAACACAGATCCTAAGAAAGAATCTGCTATCGCCACAGATGGGAGTGGAATAGTTAGCCAGGATTGAACGAAACCGTTTCAGTGTGACAATGAAGATAATGTCAGTCACTCCTCACCCCATCACTTCCCATATTTTCCTATTTCTAACATCCTTTTACTACAACATGATACGATGGTCTTTTTCACTCTTTCTTCTTTTGTAAAATTTGTCTCTCTATATATATTTTTTATAGATAAAATCAGTGGTGGAAAAAGTACTCACATTTTGTTAAAGTATCAATACTGCAATGTAGAAGTACTCTGTTACAAGTAAAAGTCCGGAATTCAAAATTTACTTGAGTAAAAGTAAAAAAGTATTGGTATCAAAATGTACTTAAAGTACCAAAAGTAAAAGTACCAAAATGTTTGAAAACAGCAGATCTACAAACTCACAACGCGTCGCGATGCGACGCGTTGTGAGCTTGTAGATCGGTATAAAATAAGGCTAAAGTGGTTAATGTATGTTTTATAATGTAATCATTTGTATCTGCAAAGTAACCAGTAACTAAAGTTTTCAAATAATTGTAGTGGAGTAAAAGTACAATATTTGCCTCTGAGATGTAATGGAGTAGAAGTAAAAGTATAGACAATTGGAAATACTCCAGTAAAGTAAAAGTACCTCAAAATGTTACTTAAGTACAGTACTTGAATACATGTACTTAGTTACTTTACACCACTGGATAAAATGTATCTTGTATTCTCAGGGATAGAGGCTTGTAATGTTTGATCCACTGGCAGTTTGGCCTTTCACTTTACTGCTCTCATCAAAACATGTATATATTATCACATTTGAATACTACCAAATGCTAAACTAATGCTGAAAAGAAAGAAGCACAAATCAGATTTCCAGTCTACTCTATGTGAATATCCTGCATCAGGTCGCTGTGATTGTGCAGTTATAGTTCATCCTGTACTGTGTTGTATTTAATCAATTTGACTAAAATGCCCATACTGACAACACTTGTGTTATGTGTATCATGTCATTTTACACCATATTATTCAGCCATACCAGCTTTGTAGGTAATATTCACTTTTATTGATATTAATATGTATGATCTGTTATGATTATCATATTAATGTACATGGAAATACAAATTATATGGTTGTTCTAACTTTAAGTTCTTCAAACATCTTGTATTTGAAGGTGAAGGTTGGTGGCAAGAGGTGACAAGCGGTAGCATACGCGTAATGGAGTTTTTTATCCTCTCTACGGCATGAGATGGCAAACGTAAAGCATAAAAAAACCTGTGCTTGATGTTTCTCATAATGTTGTTCATTGGACAAATAAGTAAGCCTATATAATTGCATGTAATGCAAATGGTCCGTAGAGTACCTGTAAATAGCATTACATTCGATATCTAATAGAGAAGAGAGGTGTACATATCAAAGTAGCCACGCAGTATGTCACTTCTCCAGTATGATTTTAATCTCAATTAGTAAAGGTGTAACGATACGATACATTCCAATACATCAATATGTAAACAGCTAAATATCACACAGATCACACCATCCTATTGATGGCTCTGTGTGATCCGAATACAAAACTTTATAAAACACAATATTACAAATTATTTGTCGTGGCTGAATACGGGCCATTTTAATTAAAACACAATTTAATCATTGGAAGAGAAACTTAAAAACCTTGAGAAAAAAACATTACTAACATTATTAGAGCAGATTAAAGTTTTAAGGAAAGACATTGATATAATATACAAAGCAAACACAAAACAAAACACAAATTCCTGGGACAAATTTATTATGAAGCGGGTTCAAATGCCACAAGGTTATTGACAAGAAGGTTACGTGGAGAACGAACCTTGAATACTATAAATTAAATTAAAGATCCCAAAACAGGAAAGGCTTCTAACAACCTTGAGGAAATAGAGAGGTCGTTGGAATCTTATTATAAAACATTATACACCCAACCACCTCAAAAACACATTCAGGGTGTGCAAACTCATTAGATTTATTATTTTTGCCTTCTATAAGGCACTTTGAATTGGCATAGTGCATGAAATGTCATTATACAAATACATTTGCCTTGCCAAAACGATATAAAACACAATATTAAACAACACCACCAAGGCCTTGAAAATAAGGCTCCAAACATCCCCAAAAAAACTAGTAAGGCTACTTCTTGGCCTCAAACACACAACCCATCTAACCCCTGCTCATTTTGCTAGGGTTGGATGGCTCAGGGTTGAGGACAGAGTACAGCAACTTGCAATGGGCCTGGCCTACAAGATACGACACAAAATTGGGATACCCCTGTACCTGTCAAAACTATTTCAAAGACGTAAATGAAAAAAAAAATCCACGATTACAACACCAGAGGCAGCTCCACGGATCATGTTCAACCCAGATTTGGCACAACAAAGGGAATGAACTCGTTCTCATGCTATGCATCAAAAATGTGGATGTTTCATACCAGTAACCTGTAAGCTGATTGTATGACGTATACTGTATAGTAGTGTATATCTGTCTGTCTCTCATATGTCATCATGATTTGTGTGCGTGGGAACTCATTTTAAACAAGCTTAGTGCTTTAAGAGTTATCCAGTTTAGTAGACCTTGTATTGTTTTTAGTTTTTTTTATGTTTTGTTTATTAGTTTTTGTTTTTTTTACATACTCACAGGTAATACAGTAATTACTGAAGCAAATAAACAGAGTATCTCCAAAAGGTCAAAGTAATTAAGTAACAGGATAGACAGTAGACCTTGTATTGTGAATTGTACCTCCATGTACTGTTTCTCATGTCTTACTAAATAAAGTACATAAATCAATCACATCCTTGCCTGAATGACTTCCAGCCATGTCTTCTCACTTCAGTCAGGTTCCCGGCACCGAGTGAGCTTGCAGATCTGCTATTTTTTTTTAAATCATTATTTTTTTTAGCAAATCTTTGAATACATATATTTTTTTAAAGCAAACATTTGTAACTCAAATCTTTGCTTCTGGGGATTCTACAAACGTCTTCTAAATCCTAACAGTTGCTATAATCAGTGGTTCTCAAACTTTTTCATATCAAGGGCCCCCAAAATGATATGTATTTGACCGTGGACCCCCATCTCAAAATATGTTGTTCCAGGGACCCCCAGAAGCAAAGATTTGAGTAAAAAAAATTCACTTTGCACAAATTTTCTTTTTTTTCAAAAATAGCAGATCTGCTATTTTTGAATAGCCAAAGAATAAAATAATGCTTATGGTTACACAGATGCGTTCCCGGTCTTAATGGGTGAACCACCACTATGCTATTCTCAGTTGAGAGGAGTCCCTCGCTTGTAGATCTACTATTTCCACCGAACGTTTTCCCCAATATAGGGACGCTAGGGTTCATATGGTTAAACCTGGTTCAACTTTTCTCCATCTGCTTGTAATCCTGCTAGCCTCTTTCTGTCTTTTCTTACAGACACTACAGTCATAATGCTACAGCAATCATGTCTTACTGCAAAGTCCCACTCATTGCCTATGTGGACTAATGGGGGAAAATGGAAACAAGCCAATGGCTTTCTTTTTCTTTTTTTATTCCTATTAGCTGACCTTGTATTAAACTGTACTTACTACTTTCATGTGCTTTTTTTCTGCAAACTTTTAATAAAGTATTCAATCAAAGAGGGAGGGACCTCAGAGCAGAGAAAATGAAGTTGAACACAACCTGGAATCCCGAAAAATACCGAAAAGCAGATCTATGAGCTTATAGATCGGGGCTCTGTGTCTCTCCATATGATCCCACTCTAACAGACCCCCCAGGCCATTAAGGGGCCATTCCAAGGACCCTTCCAAGGACAGGCCTTCATTTTTTGAAACACCTGTTGGCCAGAGTCCCACTGTCTCTATGGAGGTTCTATCTATCTATACACACATACAATATAAATGTGTGTGTGTGTGTGTGTGTGTGTGTGTGTGTGTGTGTGTGTGTGTGTGTGTGTGTGTGTGTGTGTGTGTGTGTGTGTGTGTGTGTGTGTGTGTGTGTGTGTGTGTGATTGTATATAGTAATAGGCTATAGAATTGAATGTATATTTTTATATATTAATTAATTACGTTTTTTCTTTAGATGACCGAAGAAGCCATTTGCCAAAAATTGACCTTTGAATATTCCAGTGACTTAGTCCTACTGAATACACTTTTAAGTTTAGTCATAATTAAATATATATACAATTTTGAAAGTAACCTTCCAACCATGCATAGCTTTTTGTACTTGCTTTTTTTTCATTCTATGCTGCTGCTGAATAATGTAACACTGATAAGAACAATGTGTTCATAATAGTGGAACAAAAGCTGTTTGCTATAATAACAACGACTGTTTCAGCCGTGGACAGTTCCACGTGGGACCGCCTGGGACACGGGAGAGGACTAGTGTTGCCATGTCCGCTTATTATAAGCGACTTTGGGCTTGTTTTTCTGGTAAGTTGCTTGTAAATATCGGTTCGTTGCGGCGCCACGGCGGGTTGCGTTTTTTGGCTTGTTTCTAAAGTGTAGTTGCTATATGTCTTGCTTCCTAATGTTGTTTAAAAACCAGTGGTTTTTCATGTCAAGGACCCCAAATTAAATTGTGGAATATTTTCAAATGCACACAAATCTTGTATGGGGGTCTCAGGTTTGAACCAGCAAAAAAAATAAAACCAGCTTTACAAACATAAACCTCAAGGTGAAGGAGACTCTCACTACAACAAATCGGGAAGTGAGTAAAATCCTCAACATATCCTTTACAACCGTAGCCTCAGAACTGGTTGATAAACTACCCCCTCACTCTGGGTGCTATGGTAAAGAGTATTGACTCATTTTACGAAAAACAAGGTGATTTTAAACTCTCCCCTGTGACAACAGATGAGGTGTTTAAAAAAATTGGGGTGCACTTCAACAACACAGAGCCACAGGACTCGACAATATCCCCGCCAAATTTCTAAAAGACTCAGCCGCCTCCATTGCTCCAATCATTACTCACATAATAAACCTCTCCATCATACAGGGACGGGTCCCTAACGACTTCAAAAAAGCAAGGGTGACCCCTCTGTACAAAAAAGGAAACCAATTAGACCCTGGCAACTACCGCCCTATTTCTATTCTTAGCTCCATCTCGAAAGTCATGGAAAAAATAGTCTATGAACAGGTCGATAAGTATCTTGCCGAGAAAAATCTAATTTACAAATTCCAATCTGGTTTCAGAACAAACCACTCCACTGACACATGCCTTCTCTATTTGAACGACTCTATCAAACAAGATGTCGACAATGGCAAATATTGAGGCATGGTCATGCTGGACCTCCAGAAGGCCTTTGACACAGTTAATTACCCAATTATGATCAATAAGCTCAAAGCAATAGGTTTTGATGATACGTCGGTGAGCTGGATGAGATCCTACCTGGAAGGGAGGGAGCAAGTGGTGGAAGTACACGGCACCCAGTCCCCTCCCCTCCCAGTGACTTGTGGTGTTCCGCAAGGAAGTATACTAGGACCTTTACTGTTCCTGATATGTGAACGATATGTCTTCAGCTTGCGACTGCAAACTGTTCCTGTTCGCAGATGACTCGGCTCTGCTGATCTCGGACAGGGACAGGCTGCAGGTTGAGAAAACTCTCAGCTCTGAACTCGACAAGATCTGCATCTGGCTCTCCGACAACAAACTATCATTACACCTGGGTAAAACTGAATCCATCCTCTTTGGGTCCAGTTCTAACCTTAGCAAGGCTGAGAGTTTCACGATCAAACTCCCAGACCATCTCAGAGCTCCACAATCTGTGATCACTTTTAAGAGAGCACTAAAAACCTACCATTTTAACAAAGCATTTGGTTAGCTTTTTAAGCCGGTTTTAATAACCCTGTCCTCCTTTTTAAACTTGTTTTAAACATGTTTTAATCCTGTTTTAGACTTTTTATTCTCTTGCAAATGGTTTTCTTTATCTGTTTTATTATGTACTGTAGCACTTTGAGGTTTGTTTCAAATGTAAAGTGCAATACAAATAACATTTATTATTATTATTATTATTATTATAAAGTGGGTGATGATGTTATCACAAGAAAGGAGGAAATTACCTACCTGGGTTCCATCTTGGAGGCAAACCTCTCCGGTAACAAAAACGCCGAAAGAGTGATCAAAAAGGTAAACCAAAGAATACGCTTTTTGTATAGGATTGGACCAGCGGCGGACTGGCCATTTGGCGTACCGGGCAAATGCCCGGTGGGCCACTGGGCCAGTGGGCCGCTGGGCCAAAAATATTTTCGCTACCGTTTTATGATTATTACAGTCATTTCCAGGTTGCGTGGCCCAATTATTAGTTACATTAATGTTTGGGCTGGGATGCTTTCCAGCAGGGGCCTCAGTGCGGCTGCAGAGTTCATGTGCAGCCCAGGTGCTGGGCTGAAACAAACAGTGAAACACACTCCCCCCCCCCGTTGACAAAATGCCCCCCCCCCCCCCCCCCGTTGACAAAACGTCCCGGGGGGGGGGGGGGGGGGGGGGGTGGGCCGGTTCGGACCAAAATGCCAGGGCTGAATTTTGGTCCCAGTCCGGCCCTGGATTGGACGTCTAGTCAGTAAGAATACTCTGAAGATTCTTGCAGGGGCCCTCATACAAGGTTATTATGATTATGCATGCACTTCATGGTATCACAACACCTCCAAGGCCTTAAAAACAAGGCTCGAAACATCCCAAAACAAACTAGTAAGGCTATATCTTGGCCTCAATCACAAAACCCATACCCCTGCTCATTTTGCTAGGATTTAATGGCTTAGGGTTGAGGACAGAGTACAGCAACTTGCTATGGGCCTGGTCTTCAAGATACACCACAACATTGGGATCCCCCTGTATTTGTCAAAATACTTCCAAAATGTTAATGATGTCCACGATCATCAACACCAGAGGCAGCTCCACGAATCATCATGTTCAACCCAGATTTGGCTCAACAAAGGGAATGAACTCGTTCTCATGTTATTCATCAAAAATGTGGAATGCCCTACCAAAAGAGTAAAGGAGTGTAAAACCCTACTCACTTTCAAAACTGCCATAAAGATACACCTTCAGGAGGCTGCAATTCGAAAATGGCCCCTGTCTAAGTCTTAACCTACCCCCCCCCCCCTTTTTCTTTTTTTCTCTTGTACATTTTTTTTCACTCTTCATACCAGTAACCTGTAAGCTGATTGAATGACATTCTATATAGTAGTGTGTATATCTGTCTGTCTCTTATATGTCATCATGATTTGTGTGCATGGGGATCTCATCTTAAACAAGCTCAGTGCTTAATGAGTCTTCCAGTTTAGTAGACCTTGTATTGTGAATTTGTTCTTCCATGTACTGATGTCTTACTAAATAAAGTACATCAATCAATGAATGAATCTGGTACAAAATATTTTGTGCCAGAGACCCCCGTACAAGATTTGTTTTTAAAGTGAAAATTGTGGATTTGAAAATATTCCACAATTTTCACTTAAAAATATATATATATTTTAATTTTTAAATGGCAGATCTACAAGCTCACGGTGCGACGCGTTGTGAGCTTGTAGATCGGCTATTTTCAAACAGCCGATGCATATTAGGTTTAAAGTGCTCATGTGGCCTAAGTTGCTTCTTTTTGGCTTGTTTTCTGGTTGCTTATTTCTCTCACAAAATATGGCAACACTGCACGGGAGAGGAGGACGGATGCTAATGCATGCGACACCCGGTGTTAGAGTTGTGTGGGATGGAGTTTCGTTGACACTATCCATCCAGCCAGTAACGTTAACGTTCCATTTTTAAGTCTTATTCTTAAGTCTTATTCTTTTGTAACACAACGACGACACATATTCGGGAACAATTGCCCGACCAATATGGCAGACAGCATCGTAAGTACGGCAGGTTGTGGGGGAACTGGTTGTGGGGTTGGAGTCGTGCTACTGTGAGCTAGCTTATTAGCCGAAGTCTGGAGTGATGAGGCAGCAGAATTAGCTTGGCGTGCTAACGTTGCTAACGTTAGCTTCCATCGTTAGCAAGCAGTGTTGCCAGATTCTGTGAGAGAAACAAGCAACCAGGTCTAGGAAAACAAAGCCCAAAAGAAGCGACTGTCATGGGCCACATGAGCACTTTAAACATCGGCCATTTGAAAATAGCCAATCTACAAGCCCACAACGCCTCGACGCTTTATGAGAATGTAGATCTGCTGTTTTCAAATAAAATCTTGGGTGGAAAAAGGGGAAGATTTGAAATATTTTAACAACGCAAATCGTGTATGGGGGTCCCTGTCCCTGGCACAAAATATGGGGGGGGGGGGGGGGTGATCGGTGGTATGTTAATCTGGGGGTCCTTGACATGAAAGTGTTGAGAACCACTGGTTTAGGAAACAAGCCCAAAATAAGCAACCACACTCTAGAAACGAGGCCAAAATTCCGCAGCCCGCAACCAACCAATATTTACTAGCAACTTTACAGGAAAAACAAGCCCAAGGTCGCTTATAATAAGCGGACATGGCAACACTGATCGTTAGCTGTAGAATGACTGAGGCCTGCTTACATTAGCTTTGTAAAGAAGACCAGTGGCAGAGTATTCTATATAATGTTATGTCACTGTCCGTTACCTACATTCTGACGGGATTCTGTGTCATTTATTTATTTTTATTCATGTTTTTTTTTTTTTTTAACATAGAAGCGTATTTATTTGTTTGTAGTGTGTTGTTGAAATAGAGGCATTTTCTACTGTCTTTGAATAAGCCGTACTAACGTAGTGTGTGGACCCACGTTCACTGGATTGATTTTAAAACAACAAACCAAGCAACTTGAGGCTGAGAGGAGAATGCTCAATGGTTTTGCACTGTCATCCCTGGCTGTCGCACTGTTGACACCTCTGTCAAACTATGGTAGGACAGCTGATAGTATGACTGGCAGGTGTCTGTCAACCTATGGTAGGACAGTTGATAATATGACTGGCAGGTGTCTGTCAAAAATGAATGGGAGTTGATAGTATAACTGGCAGGTTTCTGTCAAACTAGGTAGGACAGTTGATAAATATGACTGACAGGTGTCTGTCAAAATCACTGGAGTTGATTGTTTGACTGGTAGGTGTATGTCAAACTAAACAGTTGATTGTTTGACTGGTAGGTGTATGTCTAACTAAACAGTTGATTGTTTGACTGGTAGGTGTATGTCTAACTAAACAGCTGATTGTTTGACTGGTAGGTGTATGTCTAACTAAACAGCTGATTGTTTGACTGGTAGGTGTATGTCTAACTAAACAGCTGATTGTTTGACTGGTAGGTGTCTGTCAAACTAAATAGTTGATAGTTTGACTGGTAGGTGTATGTCTAACTAAACAGCTGATTGTTTGACTGGTAGGTGTATGTCTAACTAAACAGTTGATTGTTTGACTGGTAGGTGTATGTCTAACTAAACAGCTGATTGTTTGACTGGTAGGTGTATGTCTAACTAAACAGTTGATTGTTTGACTGGTAGGTGTATGTCTAACTAAACAGTTGATTGTTTGACTGGTAGGTGTATGTCTAACTAAACAGCTGATTGTTTGACTGGTAGGTGTCTGTCAAACTAAATAGTTGATAGTTTGACTGGTAGGTGTATGTCTAACTAAACAGCTGATTGTTTGACTGGTAGGTGTATGTCAAACTAAACAGTTGATTGTTTGACTGGTAGGTGTATGTCTAACTAAACAGCTGATTGTTTGACTGGTAGGTGTATGTCTAACTAAACAGTTGATTGTTTGACTGGTAGGTGTATGTCTAACTAAACAGTTGATTGTTTGACTGGTAGGTGTATGTCTAACTAAACAGTTGATTGTTTGACTGGTAGGTGTATGTCAAACTAAACAGTTGATTGTTTGACTGGTAGGTGTATGTCAAACTAAACAGTTGATTGTTTGACTGGTAGGTGTATGTCTAACTAAACAGCTGATTGTTTGACTGGTAGGTGTATGTCAAACTAAACAGTTGATTGTTTGACTGGTAGGTGTATGTCAAACTAAACAGTTGATTGTTTGACTGGTAGGTGTATGTCTAACTAAACAGCTGATTGTTTGACTGGTAGGTGTCTGTCAAACTAAATAGTTGATAGTTTGTTTGACTGGCAGGTGTCTGTCAAACTAAATAGTTGATTGTTTGTTTGACTGGCAGGTGTCTGTCAAAATAAATAGCTGATTGTTTGACTGGGAGTCGTATGTCTGGCAAATTAAGTAGGAGACTGGAGTTGCTTGACTGGCAGGTGTAACAGTCAAACTAAGTAGGAGTTTGTAGTTGATAGTTGGACAAGCAGTTGTCTGTCAAACTAAGTAGTTGATATTTTGACTGGCAGGTGTCTGTCAAACTCAGTAGGAGTTGTTTGAGTGGCAGTTGTGTATGTCAAACCAAGTAGGAGTTGATGGTTGGACTGGCAGGTGTTGTTAGAGATGTTTGTCAGTTTTGTCTTCTCGAAGCTGTGTGACTATTCAGTTATCTTTAGTCCCCTCTGTGACCTCACCCATTGCTGTAGCTTGGGACTCACATAGCGTTGCCATTCAGGTCAGGGTGCCGGGAAAATAGCGGTATTTCTGACCTATTTTCTAATGTCATATGGGAAATTTCGAAGCTATTGATATGGTCGTACGGATGTCTGTATTAAAAACCGGGTGGTAAATTGATAATTCGCTATGAAACTTTTTAAATTGGGGTTTTGTCACACGGAAGTACAAGGAAGACTACATGTTTTTTTATAAGAAATTCTGAACAGGCTGACAAAAACATGATTTAAACAGTTTTTTCAGCAGAATATTATTTTATCACCCAATGTCAGAAAATAGGAATCTGTCGGAGAATGTCAAAACAAATGTGCGATACGACATTGGAAAATGGGTCAGACATACCCCTATTCGTCCGGTACCCCCAATCCTGGATGGCAACGCCATGTGATCGAGTAGCTAATGTTTGATGATGATCCCTCAGATTCTGTCATCCTACTGATGGACCACAGAGTAGTTTGATTGTGATGTTAATGTTTTGTTTTTCTCACTCAGATCATCCGGGTACAGTCTCCAGATGGAATGAAGAAAATTCCCTCTACTAAGAGGGAGACTGCAGCTGCTTTCTTGAAGAAGGTACTGTGTGGGAAAATTCAGCAGTTTAGCAACTGCTCACAAATACGATCACATCTAATGGAATTGTCATAACTAAACACATTAACTGTATTTCAGTCTTATCAGTCACATTGCAGCATTCACGTTTGTGCTTGTGGTACAACTCGATATAGCCGTAAACAATGACTCAGGGTGTAGAGCGTTGTCTGGGAATCTGATTCCCGGTTCGATCCCTCATTGGCATCATGTGAAATGCAGTTGTCTACAGCCAGTGTTACAATTTAGACGTATTTATTATCACTGTGTTTTGCCAGTGTTACTCAGTGTTAATTTATGCATGAAGCTCTGCAGGAAAGACCAATAGTACTGCAGTGCTTCCCCATGGCCCACTGTCATACAGGAGGCATCCACTGTGAATGCATGGCTTGACGGGGAGCTTTATGCTTAGAGAAGACGGCACTGCTTTGAACATAGTTAAATTTAGTCCCACCGCAGCTGCGTGCCTGCTACTGGTACAATCCTCAGCACCGACCCCACTGCACCCATGAAAGTATATTCCTGTTGCTTTGTGTGTAATACAATTGCATTGCATTTTGCTGGCCCATCCTTGCTAATCAGATTGGATTTGGATTATATGAATGTATGAATAATGTATGTTTAAGTAATTGGCCGGCCCGGCTCTGTTTCGGTGTGGGTTGAAAACGAGAGTACTCAAAAATAACGATGTAAAAGGAAGTTGGATTCCCTCGTCATTGGATGTTCAACTTGAAATCCTAAAATAGAATGACAGTCCACTAGACTGGTAACAGTGGAGTATTGCAGCAGCACCTTATTAAAAATGCATGGATCCTGGTTAAAGCCAGGCTGTGCTGCCTGCTGATCAATGGAGTATTTTCTTTCCCCACTGAGGCAGCCCATGATGAGCAGAGAGTGTGAGTTACAAGAAGTGCAAAGTGAGACTTTCTGTGAGCCCTGCAGGCTGCGTTTTTCTGCAACTGAGACAGAAAATGGGAGGAATTGACAATAATGCTCCATCATATCATAACATTTGACAGTAGACAGTTTCACCCACCATCTTGTGATACACAGTAAAACTCCATAGTGTTAATTTAACTCAGAGTTAAATGAACACAAGATGTTAGTGTTACTATTTAGCATTTCTACTGTCTATGTGTACTATGACTTTAATTTGATAACCTTTATTTTCAATATGCAAAAAATGATATATGAACAGATAAAAAACTAAATGACAAGAAATGTTAAAAATAGGAAAAAACAAACATTAACGTAATTTACATTTACCCACACACAATTACTCACATCATGTAGCTACATCTGTAGTTGCATCCACATAACTCTCTCTCATAACTTTTCTTTTAGACCTTCTGTAAAAAAAAAAAAGGTCTACATCACCTGTGATGTGAGCAATGTTTCAGAATCATAGTTTCATGAACTACTAGCTAATTTGTTGGGAGTGCAGTGCACAGTTTAAACAGCTCTACAGTACATGGTACAGTAATTGTCAGATGGCCTTATACTAGCTGTGGAAGATTGACTATTGTCAATTGTCACAACACCTTTGACATTGTATTGGCTTTTTCACCCGCCAGTGATGTCATCATGAATACACTTTAGACACTTGAGCCGATTTTCGATCAGCTATTTTCGATCGCAGATTTTCGATTGAGTTTTGGCCATTGTCGCCTGTTTTTCTTGAATAACACGGGCTAGGTCAGACGGCGACAAACTAGATTCACGGAATCCGAGGCTCGGCCCGGCCCGACTAATTAGCATAGAAAAACATAGGGTCGGGTTCGGGCAGAATTTGAGAGCTCTATGTCTTGATAGTACATCATCGTGCACCTACAGCATGTGACATGTTACATTTCAAATAAAACCCACTGAGGGTCTTCAAAGTAATTACACGCAGATGGTAAATTGTAGACTGATAATGTTTGCCATCAGAATGAGATCTTGTCTGATAAGGAGATGTGATGATGTTTAAGTACCATGGGATACGTTTTGTGACTGGGGCTTTTAATAGCTATTAGATTGTCTCGCTCCTTAATGACCTTCTGAGCTGTTCTCACCAGCCTACCATCTCCGGTGCGAAGCTGTGGTTTGATGAGATGCTTGGACAAGTTAATTGGCAGTGGCACCCACTGAGAATTGCATGGCCAATTATTCACATAAATCGCAACACACTTTTTGATTTCTCTTAGTTTTTTCGTTTTTTCTTGGTGCACATTTAAAGAAGTTGGGGTTTTTACCCGCTTAACCTCTTAAACCCTATAAACGCAGCCTGCAAAAAATATATCTGGATTCTTATGCTGATTTTGCTGAAAAACTAAATGAAACTCATCCTCCACAACTCCCAGGTCTCAAAGAACACACAATCGCTGCTCCTCAGTAATGCCAGTATATCTATCCCAGAGGTAATGCACCAGATTCTAGCTGGGTGCAGAGGGACCTCTGTTCTCGCAACATAGGGTTCAGTGATATAGTCCTCTTTGAATTGAACATAATTTCTTAACTTTGCTTTTTTCCAAATGTCCACCCTTCATTTCTCCTGATGTAACATTGACAACCATTGTTTAACCATATTTATATTGCAATGAAGGTTATTCATAAAATATACATTTAAATCAGAAAGTGATAAAAATTGAAGAGAGTAGAGACCCCTCTTATCCATGGATGATTACATATTCTATTCCAATTAAATATAATTTTTGTATACTTCATTGACTGGGTTCCCCCACTTGCCCCCCCCTCCCTCTACACCGAATCTCTTCACCGAAAATAGGTCATCTACAAGCTCATACAGCGTGTCGCAATGTGTTGTGAGCTTGTAGATCTAGACGCGAGGGTTCATGTGGTTAAATCAATTCCAAGAAAACTTTAAGTATGAGAAGGTATTTCTGCCTTCATAGCCAGCTTTACCTGACTGGCAACATTCTTTTGTTGACCTCTCTCTCAACCTTTAGATGTATTAGATTGCATTGCGAGTAGAATGCATCAGTTTTTTTTGGTGTGGACAAATGTGTGCCTGGCATTGAATGGTACATTACGCTGTCTTCTCTCAGGTGGCCAAAGAGTTCGGCTTCAATTCCAACGGTTTCTCCATTTACCTGAACCGGGACAAGACCGGCGAGATCCCATCCCAGAGCAAAACCCTCAGTCTACTTAAGATTAAGTAAGTAGGCACAAACCTGTCAGAATTGACTGTTGACATGTGATATACGATCAGCATAGTTATGAGGAACCCTGAACTAGATATATCTATACATACAGTCTCTTAACAGCATTTTATATCAGAGAATTAATTTGCCTAAGAGGACATTTTTCAGATCAGGGAATCTATTGTATAAAATATCTTAATTTCCAGGTTACTCCTAACTTATTTTTTTTTAAATATCTCTGCGCTCTCTCTTTATCGCCCCTTTGCAGGCATGGCGATATGCTGTACCTTTTCCCCTCGGGTTCCCCAGGGATTTCCGGAGAGGTTATGGACACAGCAACTCCTCACTCCTCTTCATCGCTACCCTCCACCTCCTCATCTGCTTCATCCTCCTCGTCCTCCTCCTCCCTGATGCCTCGCTCCCACTCAGCGCCCCAGATCCAGGAAGATGAGATCGATCAGTATCTGGCCAAGCAGGATGGCAAGATCTACCGCAACAAAGATCCACTGCTGTAAGAAAGATAAGATATCTATACTGCCTTTAACCACTTTAACCCTGGTGTCTCTATTTTGGGCAATGTCAGTATAGCTAAAAGTAAAAAAAAAAGAAAAGATTTCCCCCTCCAAAATAAAGATAATGTCAGATCTACAAGCCGCATCGAATTGCTATTGTTTGCTGTCGTCGTACGATATAGGGGCTTAAGTGGTTATGGCTAATTCATACCTTTTGTTGTTGGCTGACATAAAAAGATTTTTTTTTGTCGGCTGATACTCTGTGCGGACTCTTATTATGCGAGTATAAAACATCCTTTTTTGTAGTGATCACAATGACTTTAGCAGTAGTTACAGCTAATATCATGCTCATGCGATGTGAGCAGGAACATGGCATGGATCTTTTGTATCACATGGAATTGTTGGCCAAATCAAACAAGGTTTTCCTGGTTGCAGGTGTCGACACGGTGCTCTCGGAAAGTGTCTACACTGTGTACCATTAGAGGTAAGTGTATCGATCTGCTTATTTTTTTATTGTTCCCTGCTTGACAAACCACAGTGTCAGTACCAATTCCACTTGAAGCCAAGGCTTTGTTTCCTTGGCTGTTCTCTGATTTGTCTTCTCTGGTCAGCCTTTCGACGAGGACTATCTGAACCACCTGGACCCCCCAGTCAAGCACATGTCATTCCATGCCTACATCCGCAAGTTAACTGGTGGATCTGACAAGTGCGTAGCACCGTATATATCATTGTTTGTGTTCCCGCAATACAAATAATCTTGCGTCCTATATAAAGTTACACACGTATACTTCTTTCACACACAGAGGGAAGTTTGCAGCTCTAGAGAACATCACCTGTAAGATCAGGTCAGGCTGTGAGGGCCACCCTCCATGGCCAGAGGGAGTCTGCACCAAGTGCCAGCCCAGTGCCATCACCCTCAACAGACAAGTATGTGCCCATAAAGTTGTGGGTGCCGTGCCACACAGATGTTAGTTCAGGTTTCAATCCTCAAGTCAACATATTCTCATCCCAAGGCATTATATAGTGCCACTAGGTACTATATTGAAAAAAATATATAAAAATATTTAAAAAAAAGATTTCACGATTTTTCCGAGTGCCGCGCGCTACGAGCTTGTAGATCTGCTATTTTTGAAAAATCGTGAAAAAAATATTTTTTATATTTTTTTCAAAAAACTGTTAGGATTTAGATTTTTTTTAAAGAATCGCCTCAGGTCTTAATGGGTTAAATGCTAGAGGATGCTGACAGACTTCTATTATAGAATTCCCCACAATGTCTGAAATAATACACCTGAGGCAGAAAAACACAGCATCCCGTTTTTGCTGTAAAAAAAAAATTGACAAGTCAGGCTCGCCGTCAGAAACAGGCTTGAGTCCCCGTTAGGCTTTCCTGAGTGGCGAGAAGTTTCAACGGCGAGCAATGTGAAGCCTGCTTCTGCCGACTCTGCGCTGTTCCAGTTTCATAGCGATAGGTATAGAATAGTAAATGATCGATATAGTGTCAACATGGTACGCAAAAGGGCACCCACAACGTCAGCATCGGACGCGAAAGATTTTCTTTTCAAGATCTTTTTATTCGTTTTTTTGTACAAGGCCCAGGGGCAAGCATACTGCACATACATTCTTTCATATCGTATCACAGAGAGACAAACAAATGTACATATACTACATTCCCCTATCCCACCCTCCCCCCACCCTTAATCCCCAGGACAGTTATAGGCACAATTGTAAGAGAAAATTAAAAACAAAAAGGCACGAAAATTAATCAGAGCAGATAGAATAGGAAAAAAGCAGATATATTTTAGGTTTGCTGTGTGCTGCAGTCGCAACAGGCATACGCCACACTATGCAGCCTTAGTGTTGTGGTAAAAAGTCATGAACGGACCCCAGGTCTTATAGATTTTTTTCTCAGAGCCGGCTATTGAGAATCGCAACATCTCCAATTTAAGGCAAGACATTATATCACGAAGCCATTGAATGAGCACGGGCGGGGCAGCATCCTTCCATCGGAGCAGAACAGCGCGTCTGGCGAGCAACAGGGCGAAGTCCACCATACGGCACTCTGTACGTGTTAATGGGAGATCCTCCCCTCCAACAGTACCAAACAGCGCAACTAGGGGGTCTGGGTCTAGAGTTCGGTGTAAAATAGTAGATAGGGTATTGAAGACACCCTCCCAAAATGGTTGTAATTGCGCACACAACCAGTATTGGTGGATGAGGGTTGCGTCAGTATTGTTGCACTTGTCGCAGGTGGGGGTTATGTCAGGGTATATACTTGCAAGTTTGGCCTTAGACATGTGAGCTCTGTGAACTATTTTAAACTGAATTAAACAATGCCTTGCACAGAGTGAGGACTTATGTATGGAGGAGAAAATAGAATCCCAATTTTCAGCGGACAACGTGATCCCTAAATCATGTTCCCAGTCAGCTATTATCTTGACCATGGGCGCAGGCCTCAAATTGGAGATTATGTCATATAGTGTTGATATAGCGCCTTTGGCCATCGGGTCAAAAAGAAGGAATTGATCGATAGGATTAATATTGGGCTTTTCGGGGAAGCCAGGTAACACAGAGCGCACGTAATGTCTGGCCTGCAAATATCTGTAGAAATGTGACCTTGGTAGGTCGTACTTTTTTGAGAGTTGATCAAAGGAGGCAAAAGGCCCATCTACAAATAAATCTTTAAACCATTTAATACCCTTCCCCTGCCAGTTGTTAAATGTCAAGTCTTGCAGTGATGGGACAAAGAGATGGTTAGAGGCAACAGGACTCACTAGGGAGAAGTCTCTATAATTATAGGTTCTTCTGAACTGGGCCCACACTCTCAACGTATGACGCACAACCGGGTTGACTATAGAGTCAGGCATCGGACGGTCAGGCGGTGCACCGAGGAGAGCCGGAAGCGACAGATCCCTACACGATTCTAGCTCCAAAGATGTCCACTCTGGGCAATTAGGCTGACAATAGAAATGATTCCAAAAGGCAAGACAGCGAACATTGGCAGCCCAGTAGTAATGGCGAAAGTCGGGGAGCCCCATACCTCCGTCCCTCTTTGCCCTTTTCAGCAATATCCTACTCACTCGCGGTCTCTTATTCTGCCAGATATATGATGAAATAGTGGAGTCTAGAGATGTAAAAAATGACTTTGGAATGAACACTGGAATACACTGAAAGTAAATTTAGGAAGAACGTTCATTTTGATTGAGGACGCGAAAGATTTGACTAAGCAACGAAATATGACTCCTTGTGGTGATAATGCATTGCAACAGTTCATTTCATAGAAAACAAACGTACAACTTCATAATGTACAAAAATAAATACTGTATATAAAGGTCTGTTTAAATTGTGACACGTCTGGAAGATGATGAGACACAGATCTAATTAAGAGTGTCATTTAATTTTTGGTCTCTCCTGTAATCGTGTCAGAAATACAGACATGTGGACAACATCATGTTTGAGAACCACACCATCGCCGATCGCTTCCTGGACTTCTGGAGGAAGACGGGGAGCCAGAGGATGGGCTATCTGTACGGCAGGTACACCGAGCACAAAGACATCCCTCTGGGTATCAGAGCAGAAGTGGCTGCCATCTACGAGCCTCCACAGGTGAGTGTTAAGTATAAAGGTTAAGCCTGAGTTACTCTTTGTTGCATGCGCGGGTGTTGCACACCGAAAATAGCTCTACAGGCTTGTGACTGTGATGCGTTGTGACCTTGTAGATCGGCTATTTTCGGTGAGTAACACCGGCATGCAACTAAGTATAAATCGGGCGTTACTTTCCCCTCATGATCATGTGTTGTGAATAAACGTTTTTTAAAATTGGCATAAAGCAGGCACTTGTAACCAGACAAAAGTGGCTTTTTAGCAGCGACTGCCAAAAGGCTTAGTGATAAGTTGTAGTGAATGTATTCAGCCACACTGGGGCAGTAAATAGCTGAGTTCACACAAACTTAGCAGTTTGTTTCAAATATCAAACAAATATTTTAGAGGCGAAAATCTATCTTTTGTTCTATTCAAATGAAATGATATCCTTATCAATAGAAAGGTGTTTATCACAGTGGTTTTCAAACTTTTTGTGCCCAAGGCACAACAAAGGGCAAGTCAAAATCTTACGGCACAACTGTATTCATATCCATTCAAAGTAGCCTCGGTATCATGTTTTATCACTCAGTATGTTTATTTGTATGTACCAATACTAAATAAAATGTATATCTTTAGGGTATAGAATGTGGTCAAAAAATGGTTGTCAAAAAATCACAAGGCACACCAGGTAACCACTGATATCCATTTTAGGCATATGTCGTATTTGTCAACATCTTAAATTTTTTTTTAGTACCTCCTCTAATAACCTTTTCAACTTGATCCTATTCAGTCACTTTTTTCAGTTTTTTCAGTATGTTCGGTTTCAGCACTTTTACTCTCTCATTGGCTGTTTTTCAGACTGGCACTCAGAACAGCCTTGAATTGCTAGAGGACCCCAAGGCTGCAGCTGTGGAGGAGATCGCTGCCAAGCTGGGCCTGTGCAAGGTTGGACTGCTTATCCTGCTGTCCTCTGTATTTGACCATGACACTATCCATGGATTAAAGTTCTCAGTCGCCATGACTGATTTCAGTCGTTTGGATTCCATAGAAGCCAGCATGTCTTCTATGGAAGCATGTTGCGCACTGAAAATAGCAGATCTACAAGCTCACAACACGTCGCTCTGCGACGTGTTGTGAGCTTGTTGATCGGCTATTTTCAATATGTAGACATTCTCAGAATTCCTCAGACTTCACACAGTTGTGGCTCTTAAGAACTTCCATATGCTCTACAGGCAATGTAGGTCTCAAGCTCATACAACATGTGTTATCCCCCCCCTACAGACACACTGTGCAATTTTGTAATCCAAAAGAAAAAGTTTTTGTTTGATTAAGACCTTCTGCATACAGAACTATGTATGCAGAATGTCCTTGATATGACATCATGGCTCAACAACTAGATATATTGTTAATGTATTGTTGTATGGATAGTTAGTTGATGGATTTTGTTATGCATTCGAGTGTGTGAAATATAGTGCAATAGATTTTCAATTCCTGTGTTGTTTGCCTTCCTGTGGCATGTAGGTGGGGTGGATTTTCTCGGACCTGATCTCAGAGGATACTAGGATAGGCACTGTCCGCTACAGTAGAAACCAGGTGAGCATGGATACAACTGCACGCACACATCATGTTTGGATAAAACACATGGTGAGACATGCTTGTCGTCCATCCTGTGGGTAGGACTCGTACTACCTTAGTGCAGAGGAGTGCATCACGGCTGGATACTTCCAGAATCAACTGTCGAACCCCTGCAGGCTCTCCAGAGATGGGCATTTCGGCTCTAAATTCGTTACAGTGTTGGCAACAGGTACGTTGATCTTTGCTCTTGTCCTCTTGTTCTTACGCCAACACCAGCTCAACCTTATCTGATCCTTTTTTGACCAAACAGGCACTATAAATTCATAACTAACAGAACTCAGGGTCCCCACGGTCATGAAATTCCTGGAAATATTTTGAAATTGAAAAAAAAAAAATCCAGTACTGGAAAAGTTTGGGAATTGATCTAAGGTCCTGGAATTTATCAAGGGTCCTGGAAAAATATTTGGCTATGCATTGTTTTTGGCTATTGATTTTGTTAATACAAAACATTTTCATAAACATGTATAACATTACACGAAATATGTAACATAAGTAGTTTTTCGCCGAACGGGCTGTGTGATGGCATATATTATTTAAATAAAATAAGTCATACGGATGCCATAATGAGTCCTCCAGTGAGCTATGCCCTAATTTTGCACGAATTTTTTTATGAAATTGTACTATTCTATATTCTATGCTTTATTTTTGCTACACTGCCTATCTTTGGGCATTCTACATAGGAGTAAGAGACACATTATTGCGCTGAATGATTGTTATATAGGCCTGGAAATTGGGCTAAATATTCTGGAAAAGTTTTGGAAAAGTTTTGGAAAGTCATTGCTAAAAATGTGTGGGGACCCTGAGAACTTGTGTGACACAAGCTGTGCCTCATGTAATATTACTTAATTAGTACATTTCTCAACCGTTATGTCCTGTCTGCAGGCGGTCCAGACAACCAGGTACACTTTGAAGGCTACCAGGTATCCAACCAATGCATGGCTCTGGTGAGAGATGAATGTTTACTGCCCTGCAGAGATGCTCCAGAGCTCGGCTACGCTAAAGAGTCCAGTCCAGAGCAGTATGTACCAGATGTCTTCTTCAAGGTAATCTTGAGTCATAATAAGCTGACTTGATGGCTGGTTATAGCAGTCTGTTCCACAGAGGACCTTCTTGGTCACCCCTGAGTTAACCACTTAAGCCCTATATACTTCTTCATGTGATAAATAGCGAAAATAGCTAATAAAAAGCACAATAAAAAGTGTGTCACATTGGGGCGTGTTGTGAGCTTGTAGAAAATGTGTAAACCTTTAAACCAGTTGTATACTGACTGTAAATAGCCCTCCCATCAACGTGTACCTAACTGCCTGTCATTCAGATTTATGCATGTGCAGTTAACCCTTTTTTGTCTCCACCCAACAGGACAAAGACAAGTTTGGAAATGATGTCACTTTTCTTGCTCGGCCTCTTCCTGTGGAGTATCTTATTATAGATGTGAGTATGAGATGAATTCTGACTCTGTGCTCGGAGGAAGATTTCATTTCATTTCATTGCATAATAGTTTTTTGCAGGGTAAGCACAGCTAGAGTTAAGTTTTCTGATTGTGTGTTCAGAGGAAGATTTTATTTCATATTTTTTGCAAGGCAGCTTGAGGTTGGATTTTCCTAGTCTGATTCGAGGATCAAAGGACAGCGGGTCTCATTTGTTTCCTTTGTTGTAACAGTGATTAAGGGCTATACATTATTTAGTTTATCTACAACCCACACAGCAGATCTCTCCAAATAGGAAAAGTGTGTATAGATTATTTTCAGCAGCATTCCTTCCTTGGTGATTTTGTTACGGGTGCCTTACTTCATGCTTTGTTGTCACTTAAGCCTGATTGATACTTTGTTACATGATGTGTCGCTTGTCATTGTAGATGAGCCATTTCCGTGCGCGACACTAGTGCAAAACTAAGTATAAATCAGGCTTTACTGTATGAACGATTCACTTAATTAACAGGATTTTTCTTCTGCCACAGATTACCACCACTTTCCCCAAGGACCCACAGTTCACCTTCTCCTCCACACAACGCTTCCCCATCGAGAATCGCGACATCCTGGGAGAGACACAAGTAACCAAGTTACACACACACACACACACAGAACCTTCCCCATAGAACTTCACCTACTCAAAGATTCGCACACAAAATGACAATGTGGAAGACATCTTGTTTTATCATTCGTAGATTCTCCTCATTGGACTGTACTGAGTCTTTCAGAAAGCAAGTGCATGTGGTTTTGTCATCATAATTAGATTTTACAAATCTAAACCGGTACAGATAAACAAGGGTCCACTGTGTGTATTGCAAATGCTTTTTTAAGCATGTGAGCATGGTGTGATTATAATACACATTTCATTATACACATTCCAAATCGATGCAGTTGATTATTATGCATTAGGCTCTTGTCTTGTTTGCTATTTCTCCCCTGTGATCTTAAGCATTTTTCAGCTAGAGTCACGGTTTTACTCTTTGACATGCTCGGTCACCGCTGACTATCAGAGGTGACCATTCATGGAAGTTGGTGCTCCTCGGGTCAGCGGAAACGATCCCATATTGACCATGTGTCTGTCTACATTTATATAGGATTTCCACAGTTTAGCCGCATACCTGTCCCAGTGCTCCTCCACCGTATTCCTGAATATCGTCTCCGACTTCCATCTGCTTCTCTTCTTGGTCACCAATGAGGTCATGCCTCTGAGTGTAAGTATAACACACAGTGCCTCACAGCCACATGCACAGGCTAGGTTGACACCCGCTGTTTCTGGTTGTTTTGTGTGTCATGCCGCTCAAGGATTAGATCATGGCCACATATTTATCCAATCTGGAAATGGTTACTAGGGGAGAGTTGTCAAGATTATTTTCCTCAGTCGCTATGTATGCACTGGTTATGTTTCAGATTGGCCTTTGACCCGCCTTCCAAGAGTATCAAAAACTTCTGTCATTGCATCAAGCTCATTTAACGTTATTTTCTGTGTTTGACTTTGTTCCCCTGCCATGGCCATAATAAAACATTTATCATGATGTAATCTTTTTTCTTTCCTTGGCCTTAAAGTTGTAAAACTAACAGTGTATTGATTGCATGTCTTTATTATTACAATATGTTATTTTAACAGTCACAGAATGAGTTGCAAGTGGTGTTATTTAGCTAACAAAGTCCACGCCTCAAAAGGAAAGGCAAGTTTATATATTGGTGCTAGTAATGAGGGAGAAGTTTGGCATGGTCTCAACTCTCAACCTGTGTTAACCACTTAAACCTCTATACTTAGTAAACCGAACATGAATTTCCTCTATACTTGGTGCGTTCTTCTTCCCACTACACCGAATTTCTTTGCCAAAAAAAAGCTCACAACGTGTTGTGAGCTCGTAGATCGACTATTTTTGGCAAATGTTCCTCCCCAGAATAGGGATGCTGGGGTTCAAGTGGTTAACTACATTAATATGAAATCTTTTAAAGTTTGGATGATGTTGAAACATCATCTGTGCGTGTTTGTTTACAGTAAATAAAGCAATAACCAGCACTCCGAAGTCCTTCTGGTACTTTTAATTCATATGCACGGACAACAGCACACGCGGACGCGTTTTGGCTTCAAGCCCTTCCTCGGCTTGTATGGCAATGTAAACATTAGGGACAGTTAAATAGGGGGACCAGGGTACAGCACAGAAATCGGTCCGTCTAAAAATGGCTCGTTCATAGGCCTCATCACAAATACTTACACAAGTGTTTGTTTGTTTACAGGACAGCATTGGTCTGCTGCTGGATGCAGTGAAGACCTCCAACGAGGAACTAGCCCAGACTTGGAAGAAGTCTGAGCAGTGGGCCACCATCGAGCAGCTGTGCAGTAAGTCACAATTGAACAGAGTCCACACTTCCATAAAGCCTCTTTTATAGTCTGCCACTTGCCACATTCTGTATGACTGATTTCCCAGTGATGCAATGCTATGCAATGGGTCACGTTTATCCCAAGGAGCAGGGCTGAGAACCAGAGTACTAATGAGGGATTCCACCAGTTATGAAAGTCTTAAATGTTGCCAACATTAACACCATAAAAGGTTTAAGGAAGTCTGAAATGGGAATTTCAGTTAACTTGTTTGCTTTTAAAATGTTATAGATAGCTTAGAACCTTAGACCATTTTTGTTTTCGGAAATTCAGATTTGCCACCGCCTCATATTCACCTTTTTATCTTTTTATCAGACAGATAAAAAGAGACGATGTAGGAAGGGCAGCTGATTGAAGCGCTACAGAATAAGAGAGAAAGGATACATGGATTCAAAAGCAGTGAAGTGATGGAGATGCAGATATTAACACATTGGGTGCCAAAACCGTATATATACTTATTTTCAAATACAGCTGTTGAGTGCCAAAACCGTATATATACTTATTTTCAAATACAGCTGTTGAGTGCCAAAACCGTATATATACTGTTTTTGAAAGAAAAAAAACAAACAGGAGATATCATTTTTCAAAGATTTAGACTCCAATCCACTTCCTGGTTAACTTACGACTTCAAAAACCTGTATCTCGGCGCCTGTGTACTTTTTTTTTTTACAATGTTAATTTAACTATTTTCAACTGGCTGCAACTATGGAACGGATTACCAAATGTTTTAAAAAAAAATCCCCCGATTGTACGAGACCTCTATGTGTGTAATGAGGGGATCACCGTGAGGACGGTGATCACTGAAAATATTTTGTGACTACTTGAAAAAGGTTAAAAAATGGTTAAAAATCCTGGCACTCAACGTATAATATTTTAATAAACCTCTGGCACCCAATGTGTTAAAGGAAAAAAGCATATACACTCTGTATATGTCAACATAGGTTAATAAGGTGCTGCCAATTACCCCCTTCAAACAAACCCTGAAATCAACCTGACATTGCTAAGACTGATATGGATTACCGATGACATTTCACAATGACTCGTTTTGATGTAAAGTGCTGATCTGCAGATACCCTGGTACTAATGCACTTGTACTTGCTGTCTTGTCCTTTCAGGCACGGTAGGTGGACAGCCATCAAGCTCTCTGGAGTACGGAGCCATGGGCGGCGGCCCGTCTGTCCCCGGCGCCGCCTCCTCCTCGGCCATGTGGTCCTGCCTCCACTGCACCTTTATGAATCAGCCTGGCACAGAGCATTGCGAAATGTGCAGCCTGCCCCGCGGTTAAAGCCCCCATGCCCCCCCCTCTCTACCCTGCTTCCGAAGCCCTTCCTTCATCCCTCCAATCGTATCGAGCACTGCCCCGGCCCCCACTCTTCTCACACCATCGTCGAATCGGGACCAGCTGTGAGATTTGGATGTCGTTTCCTCTCTTTCTGCCCCTGTCCCACATCACTCAGCCTCTCTGTCCTCTCCATCTCACGGACTGATTCAGGGGTATAAAAAGAAGCGCAAAAGGAATGCACTCGTTTACACCAAATTCTATGACGTAAAACTGATGACCGTGTGCTTGTATTCCTCTCCAGTGGCTCCCGAGAGTGGTGGGGTACGTTTTAGGTAAAGCACTTTGGCTAAGGCTCCTTTCCCTCTTCCCATACCCCTCAACCCTGCCTTCCCCAAAAAAAGAATAATCACTCATGGCTCAAATAAATGTTGCTGTGACTCAGGATAACAGCAAAGACTTAAGTGTTTGGATGTTCTCTCTCTCTCACATCAGTGCCCCTCTTTCACAATGTATTCTGGAAACCTGTTGTGTAAATAATACATTTGAGGAATGATACTGTTATTTAATTAAGACTTTTTTTTTATTATCCAATTGTAGCGATAGTTTGGATTTTTTTGATCTTCAGTGTGGAGTTTGCTCAGTCAGGTTTTTTCTTCTTTCTTTTTTTTTATAGAACTCAGTCTCCTTTCACAGTCCCTCACAGCCGATTAATTTTGAAAATGGTAAGAAAAAGAACATAAAAAAAGTTCAAATCCCAGACTTTTAAAGGTTATGTTATAAGCAACATGCCCAGAAATTTAAATTACAGAATGTTCTGAGATTCACCTGGTTTTGATGGAATTGGAGCTTTTTGGATTTGTTGAACAGAGCTGGTTTTGAGACGTAGCCTACTTTTTATTAGCTTTATTATTTTGCTAATGATATAGGCGCCACACATTGCCATGCCCTTCTAGACTCACTGTATCAGCCACGAGGTTGCTTATGTAGAAATAACTGGTGCTCCTCTGGTGCCACTCTGTCCCCCTCTCCAGCAGTGGCTCTTCTGACTCTCTTTGCAGGCTGCAGTCTAAGGGGGCCAAGCCATAGTGAATGGGGCCCTATGGGATTCCATCACTCAGCCTTCAAAGACTTTGACACTCAGAATGTTGGGTCACAGGTCATCCATGGGGAGAGAAAGATAACTGAACATTGCACATGTCTCATCAGTACAATGTGTTGTAGACCTGGAGGAGAGAGGGACATTAGTTGGTCGGGGAGGATAGTTGATATGATGTGGTGGGTTTAAATACCGGTGTGAGCTGATTCAGATGAGAATTGGTTTTGTTTGGCTTTCGGATAACTACTCCTGATACACTAAAACGAGGACCTGAGCTCATTCCAGTGGGAGTTATCTGATCTTTTCCAGCTGACTCAATTATGAATGTTTTTTTCACCAGTTCATATCTCCTTTCTTCAAGCTAAAGTTGTCACTGTTCCACTTGGAATGGGTTCTAACAACTGTAGGGCTATCGTTCACTCAATTAACAATCAGCATTAAACATCTGGAGAGTGGAAGTTGTTTTGAAGAGTATTTTTGATAAGTATGCTTGTTTTGGGATATTTTGGTTGTGTTTAAAACTTTTTTTCATGTGTGGCAGTCAGTTTTGGTTGCACACCTCCAGCATAATATGATCATCACAAGAAAGTTGCTTGATATGGGATGAGTAAACACGTACTGTAAGCATGAGTCCATCAAACATCTGCAAGCATATTGAGATGCAAAGGATTGTGTTTAGACAGATGCAAAGTATCTCAAATACAGATATCAACAGGTTGGTAATATAGGTGGGTCACATTTTACATAGTAATTGTATATGGGAATACATTTGAACCCAACTCCCAACATCTGTTCCAAATTCTTTAGGGCATTGAACGTGTACATTTGAAGTTTTTCACTACGTTGGGGAGGTTACTGTGGAAATCTTCCCTTTCAGAGTAGTCATGGGCTGCATATTAGACTGATGATTTCTGAGTTGAGGTGTGCTTGAGCTTGACTAATTCCAATGAAGAAGTGAGTATATATTTTTCAGTTTTGTTTCTATCATTCTCCCCCTGTGTGAGCTGTTGAGAGCGATTATCTGATGTCATGCAAAAGGATGACAGTGGTTCTTTTTTTGTTTTAACTATTTATCCAGGAACAGTTTGCTGAGCATGCGTGCTCTTGGAATGAACGTCCTCACCATCCACTGAGCTAACTGGGGACCCTGAAACTTGTATGCTGTAGACCTGGATTTGAAATAAAATTTAAAAATAATTCTTGTAATTGAGAAATATCCTGCCTCATTTTTTTTGCTTGTGATTATTGATTAATTACTGGTGCACAGAGATGCTGGGATTCCATTAAACGCTGATATGCAGATTTTTTTTGTCACCTAAGCTCATTTGATTTAGATTTGATGTTTTTTTAACAGTGTTTTTTTTCCCTTGTTCTACACCTGGCAATCTTGTGGAGAGGATCACTATTTTGAGCACCTCATTGATGTTCATACCACTGGAGGAGTCATAAAGCGTCCGACGTTCAGATAGCTATACTGTAGGATTCTACTGCCTTGTAAAAATGACTATGAGATCCATCCAGTCAGAACTTCACAGGTTCCTTCCTGTGCTTTTATGTCAACCTACTTTAAAGCTTCCTCCTTTCCCAAGGGGTGAGGAGACAGTTGTGAGACTTATCGCTACAGACACCGGACCTTCTCACCAGGACTACAGATGGACAACAGATGAAGGCCAGGAATGCTGAAGGGGAGGTGAGTGTTCAACATCAAACCGGTTTCATAGGGCCCCATAGGAGAGTCAAATGGTAATATTATCTGCTCTGCTCTCTACATCTGTACTTGTACTCTTGAGCTTTCATCCACTCTTTGAACGTGGGCTAGGTTTAGGTGTTGGCTGTCGGTGTTAAGCAAAGCATTCATTTTACAGAAACAATTCTCAAAACATGAAGTTAATGGGGACCAAATGATACAAACATCATTAAGGGGTGGTAACAATTTATTTCATGAATTGATCATTAAAACCAGGTCATGGTGAGTATTTTCTGATTGAAGTCATGCCGTCTGGTGTGCATTTTGTGGGTGTGGAGATTGTAAGGACACACCCCTTTGGTCAAGAGGGTAGATAATACTGGGGGGGTTTCAGAATTGTGGGACATTTGTAGGACAGCATCCTCAGGTACAGTATGTCTTCTGATCGTTCCACTGATATATTAATAAAGATGAGATTAGGGGTGCAACTAATTGATTTAATCGGTTATACAAATGAATCCGTTGTAATAATGATATACAATAAGATCTTTTTTTGGGTGGAAAAACTAAATTGTTGAATCTTTTTATATATATATATATATATATATATATATATATATATATATATATATATATATATATATATATATATATATATATGTGTGTGTGTGTGTGTGTGTGTAAAATCATCAGTTTTTACGTCTGCAGACTCAGACGTGCCTCCTGAAGGAGAATTGGCTCAGATCTGAACCCATTTATATATATAATACTAAAGCAAATAGCTGTGTATGATGAAGTATAAAATAGGGCTTAAATGTTGATCAGTCTAATCGAATTAGTAGGTTATACAAAATCTATAGGATTTTTTCCCTCTGTGATTCATTGATATATAAAAATATGTTTTATTTATTTTATTTAACAAACGTGCTTCTCGATTATTCAATTAATCAAAAAAGGAATCAATAGAATAATCACTAGGGAAATAATTCATATACGGTAGTTGCAGCCTTAGATGAAATTAAGTTTGTTTCAAGCAATGTTAAAACTTCTGGCTTTGGGTTTGAGATGAGTTTGACTACACATTCCTTATACAGTTATGTGAATGTAATATATGCTTTTAAGGATGAAGATTGCCCTTTCTCTGACACTCCTGCTGGTGGCTCTGTGTGCTGCTCAGAAACAGAGGAGACAGCAAAACTCAGAATGGGACTATAGGACTGAAGGTGACTACTTCACATAAATTGATAGTTACAGCATGTTTTGTTTATTTGTTGCATATCGTCGCTTTCGGTGGAAACCTTGTATGTCCAAAAAAAATCCCCTTTTATTATTATTAAAGTAATACAATGGTGAACATAGCTGATTTACAAAAAACCTGAATGTGAAACATGGAGAAATGGGGTTTCTGCCTGATAGCAAGGATATGTAGGGTGGAATGGTTAATTCTTCCTTTTTTCCTGCCTCTGTAGCCGAGAAAGTGAACACCAGAGGATGTGCCAACCTCACCCTGGTTTTAGACAACTGGAAATATGCCATAATGACCCAGGTTAAAGACCTCCTCCTCCATGACCATAGCACTGTGTTGCCTGACTATGGAAGGTTAGTGCAGGTCCTCTTTTATTGCTTAATCACCGGTTGTTTATTTATTTGTTATTAAATATTGTTTAATTTAACTTTATTTCTTTTGTCTCATCATCCAACGCACATTTTCTCTCTAAGAATTTAATGGTCCACTACAGGTTCTTTCATTAGTAAAAACTACATCAATTAAACTTCCTTCCATGCTTATTTGTTTTCCTTCCTTGTGCTGTACCACATGCCAGGATTCAACCGCTATCGGATGCCCTGGGAGACCTGTACAAGGAGTTCAACGCGCTGAAGGAGCGCCTTGGCGAGCTGACCACCAAGTTTGAGGGGGTGGAGGCCTTCGTGGATGATGTGAGGGCCGGGAGAAGCCCTGCGCCACCCAAGGCTGAACCAAGACCCCCAGGGCTGCTACCAGGGGGGGAGAATGCTGCACCTACTGATGAGGGTCACAGACCACAGGGAAGGAGGAATAGGGTTGTAGTCCGTCGAATCAAGAAACCGGGAGGTTCTCAGGCTTGAGATGTGAACTGAAGATTATCTCATCTCTGATACACTCAAACTGAATCACTTTGTCTTTACTCTGTCACTCAAAGAATGAGGCCCTATTGATATTCTCTTCTTCAGCAGGGTGGGGTATGTTCTATTTCTTAAGAACACGTTGTAATTGTAAATATATATTTTTTAGCTTGAATACCCTATTTCATACAGTATTTGATCTCATGTTGCATTTCTCAATATCGTTAGCCTCATAGCATAATTGCCTAAGTACTTTTTTGGCCAAATTGACATTTCTGCCTAACTCTACTCTCCTAACACTACTGCTTCATTGTGCCTTATTGCCTATGTCCTCAGAATGCTTGTTACATTCCAAAATGACTTCAGGTCAAGGACCTTTAGTCTGCCTAAGTCATTTAAGTAACTTAAAAGCACTTTCTGCAAGTACTTTTAAGTCACTTTCTGCAAGTGCTTTTAAAGGTTTAATGACATTCACTTTTACACCACATTCAAAGTCTTTGTCCTGGTCCTTCAAAAGTGTACAAAAAGTTTTAAGTGAAAATTCCATTCCAGTGATCCATGGCAGGTGTTTTTCTCTCACATTTCTAAAGCCTTTTCAACTGCAATGAAAAAAGAAATCTTTGCCTGCGGGTGTCGCTGGTGAGGGATTTTGCCTGTCAATCATCGCCTCTGCTCCGCCCCCCCCAAAGGAAAGGATAGGGGAGGGGAGGGGCGAGGAGGAGAGTGGGCGGGATTAATTGACTGTGACCTCACTGTCGAAGGGCCAAGCTCAGATTAGTTTTCAGCCTAATTATTCAGAAAACCCCAGACCACAGAAAATCCACTGAATGTTCTAAGTTCAGATTTTTTGGGTGTAATTGAGGTCATAAAACCCCAAATAAAACATTGAAAAT
Organism: Gymnoscopelus braueri; assembly: GCF_963280865.1. Lineage (NCBI taxonomy): Eukaryota > Metazoa > Chordata > Actinopteri > Myctophiformes > Myctophidae > Gymnoscopelus > Gymnoscopelus braueri. Next base: position 34,628,004 of record NC_137617.1, on the reverse strand, counting down.
AAAAAAAGTGAAAATGAATGTCATGATACCTTTAAGTCAACTTTTTTACTTCAGCAGTAATGGTTTTTGAATGTAACAAGCATTCTGATAGGCTGAGAACATTGTCAATAAGGCAGGTGAATCAGCAGTGTTAGGAGAGTAGAGTTAAGCAGATATAAATAAAGGCAGATAAACATGACTCAGGGAAAGAAAAACGTTTTTTCTCATGATTGCCTAAAGTCACCTGGATGACTTAGGCAATCATTAGAAGTTATTTTTTGTTTCTTCTTTCCTGAAAACCTTCACAATATGACTTAGGCAACTATGCTATGAGGCTAACGATATGTCAATGTACAGACAGTGTACAATATCATCAAATGATGGGACAGAATGGAGGCTGTGGAAAATGATGTCTTTTGACCCTTCCTTGTCTACCACTAGATGGCTCCCTTGCATTATGTAAAACAAAGTTTGAACTTGCCACCTGGAAAGGCCTCTGCCATGGTATTAATGGTTATGTCTCATTTGACAATAACATTTATCTTATGAGAGAATTGTTGTGAAAGTGGTGAAAATAAACTGTGGTTCCTCTGTTATCATCATGTAGCCTAGTTAATCGGTTAGCCTAGATGGAAAATGTATAATTTGAAGCATTTATTGTGACTATTTTGTGTTTATCAGAAATCATGAAATAAACAATATACAGTAGGCCTATTAGCTTCCAGGGGCCAAGAGTTCATGCAAGGATATGATGTGAAGTTAAGTTTCTTGTTTGATGAGATGCGGGAGAGAAACGAAACTGAAAGAAGGCGTTTGTGTTGTTTAGGGATCCTCTTAAAACTATTGACAAAATCCGAAAATTAACTTTCATGATTGGTCCCGCTACAAATGGCAAATACATTTCCAGGTGTACAGTAGGCTATGTGAAGAATATCATTGGTTATAACAACACTTATCATTGTTATGAAAATACAGCCGTTTAACTATAGGCCGCATGCTCACTACATAGCTGGCTACAGTGCTGCGATGTTGTCGACGTTCCCTTGGAATTTACAACTAGATGCAACAACATGACTATAATACGTCATATTATTTGCTTCAGAATCAGAAACCTATGAAGCTCCTGTGATAGTGGTCGATGCCAGCTCAGCTGTCAGCGTCTGTATCCAGAGAAAGCTATTGCGAAGGTACTTTTAATTATCATGATCACTGTTTTATTTTTAACTATAACTTCTCTCCAGCCTAGCTATTATTGTACCAACAATATGTATAAACCATAGAGTTATATGTATAAACTGCTCTTGTTTACAGTGAGTCTGGCACGTTAGCTAATTCATAATTACTGAATTGAATTCTGCACAGGAGCAATTTATAACTATTAATAATCTGTAAATGGTTTTGCTGGGGAACTTAAAGGTACAGTAGGTAAGTGATATGTTTTGACTAAAACAAAACAGTTTTTCGTTAAAAGGTTAAAGCTATATATTATGTTCGTAGCTTAATCATTGCTATAGACTAGAGTGTTTGTTACAGGGGTCTCCCTGTCTCACCATACACAGAAAATACATTTTCAGGTGGGTTGCATAATTTCAGCCAAACAGGAGAGACTACGCATTTATCAGCTTCATTTTTTATAGTGTTGCAGTTCCAATTTTGTCTGCTCACTTCCAATTTCCGTGTTTAATCTTTAACCTGTCTGACTTCTCTATCCTGATTGGATAAAATTGGTAGGCTATCCCAAACATTTTCTGAAGACCTGGAGAGATATGGAGACTCCTTTTACTGAACAAACACTATAGCAATGAGCACTATCAGAATATAGAGCTATTTAGCACTTATTTTATCCAAAGAAAATCACTTACCCTACCTTTAAACAGAAACTTCTCTTCAACAAACAGGGTGGTACAGAAGAATATTGTCCATTATGCAACTCCCAATTTAAATGTCTGTGAGATGGTGCTGTATAATATGCTGTTAAATACAGTGTGTATAAGTGAACCTCAGCCTGGACAGGGCACTTCCTTTAGTTACAATTAAACGGTTGTATGACTGTGTGCACAGATATTAGGTGGAGTACCAGGAACTCCCCACAGAGACACCTGATGGACCAGGGGACTGAGGATAGTGATATCCACAGTGCCCATGGATCCCAGAAAGGTACAATACATAAGGTGGATGTCGCAACCAAAAGACCCAGGACAAGGCAAAAGATGGAGGTAACCGTATAAAGGAGTATAGTAAAACGGCTTATATTTGTCAATTTATAACTATTACAAATATATGTATTGTAATGTTGTTAGACCTATGTCTTCTTTTCCATTCACAAGACAAACAACATGTTAACATTACTCTGTCTCAGTGAAGATTAAGTTGCTACATTTACATCTCCAGTGGTATAAAGTAACTAAGTACATTTACTCAAGTACTGTACTTAAAGGGATACTTCACTTTCACATAAAATAAACATTAAAAAAATATATTAAAAAAAAATGAAAGAAGTTATGGCAAAATAAAGGCCCCCTCACACATTAGTAGGACACTCTAATGCGTGAGGGGGCCATGAATTTTCCATTACTTTTTTCATTTATTTTTAATATATTTTTTAAATGTTTCCCCCCGCCGAAAGTGAAGTATCCCTTTAAGTACAATTTTGAGGTACTTTTACTTAACTGGAGTATTTCCAATTTTCAGTACTTTTACTTCTACTCCACTACATCTCAGAGTATTATACTTTTACTCCACTACAATTATTTGACAATTTTAATTACTAGTTACTTTTTAGATTTAGATTATTATAACAAAACATACATTAACCAGCTCTGAATACATTTCGGCCATTCGAAAATAGCCGATCTACAAGCTCACAATGCATCGTGATGTGACCCATTGTGAGCTTGTAGATCTGCTATTTTTAAAAGATTTTTATACATTTTATACATTTGAAAACTTGTGAATTGGGACATTCTGCATAATGAGTACTTTCTACTTTTGGTACTTTAAGTACATTTTGATACCAATACTTTTGTTCTTTTACTCAAGTCAATTTTGATTACGGGACTTTAACTTATAACAGGGTATTTCTACTTGCAGTATTGATACTTTTACTTAAGTAAAAAAAAGTGTGTACTTTCCACCACTTTACATCTCTTTCAGGGACAAGAACAAGGTCATCCCTCCAGGAAAGTTCAAGATATGAAAAAGAAGAGGCACCGCAACAGAAAGAAAAAGAAAGGCTTGAGCTGCCAGGGAGACGGGGATTTCCAAAGCCTTCCTGCACCTCAGAACACAGAACAGGCCAACATGGCAACCCAAATTGATAAAACCCAAGACTCTACGGGAGCAGAACCTCAACAGGATGACCGCCAAGCTGAAACCAGTCAACCACAGCCTCCAAAAGAACACTCCATCGACACTCTGCATCGCAAAGATCTAGAAATGGTGCAAGGCCAGACGCAAACAAGGAAGTGTAAAGGCAGGAACAGAGCTACACAGACCCCCAAAGTGGTGCAGAGCACGCAGGAGACCCAGACAGAACCTGCTGACGTCTCTAGGCCACATGAGGAGGGCACTGAAAACACACAGCCTTGCCAACATCATCAACTATCTGCTCAAAATCAACCACAGCAACTTGACAACACTATCAAGACTCAGCCAATAGAACATGACCACACGGATGATATCCAGCCAGGTGACCAGTCTCATTCCTCCCAGCCCAAATGTGATGCTTCTCCAGGTAGTAAAGGGGTAGCGTCTGATTCTGCCGTGGAGGAGAACGCAAACCTCAAGGAGGAGAAGAGTAAAGAGGCTGATCCTTATGTAGAAATTCCCAGCAGTGCCACAGAGCCGCAGTTAAAAGAAGGTGCCAAAACGATGTCATACGCCAACGCAGTGAGTGGAAATAAAGAAGATGGTGAGATGGGGTCAAGGATGTCAGCCACCCTGAAAACGGATCAAAGGCAAAGCACCAAGACATCGCAGAGCCAGGTTAATCGGTAAAGCTAGCGTAAAAATGTGATAATCATCCCATACTATGACTATCTTTAGATTTACCATAACATTTCATGTGCAGTGTGAACTTAAGTTTTTCTCTCCATAGTAATCATACACCAGTGAGAGGTCCGCCTGGAGTTCCCATGTTCACCTTTCACATCTACGCTGTGTTAGACAAAAAGTTTAAATTCAACCAAGTACATGACGATATGCTGCTGTGTCATGCAAACGGATCTTTACAACTTGAAAGGACACATTTTGTGTGAGTTAAAGTTTATATTTAGTTCATGATAGCCAAATCAGTCATCGACATATACTAAGAAACGAAACATTTTCTCCATATAATATTTTACCTACACAGCGGCCTCCATCAACAAGGCTATTTGATAGAAGCAAGACTTTCCATAGAGGAAAGTGCCCTAACCCAAATCAGAGGACAGCGACTCGTCTACAGATATGCTGTTCAACAACGACAGAAAGAGATTCCAGAGATTGCCACAAGGCATGTTATAATTCCATGGGAATCTCAAATTACAGGTAAGCATACAAGTAATTTAACCACCGTTTTGCTCATTCAAAACACATTCAGAATGACCTATTCTGATAATCTACTAATAGAATAATTCCTCTGAAGAGTCTTAAATAATTTAAATCAATATGACTTTTAGTCCCATTATCCTAGTTTAGTGGGGTTGGGTTAAAGTGATGTGGTTTCAAATCCCGATCCCAATTATTTTATGCCTGATGTAAAGCACTTTTAATTGCCTTTGAGTATGAATCACAAATAAACTTGCCTTGCCTTAACATGCCCTTTTTTCTGTCTAGAGCTTCACCTTTATGAAGGCTACATTGGTCGTGCTGATCATGGGTCTATGCTCAGTTGGGTTGGAACTATGTTTGGCTGGAAGAAATCAAAGGCTTTGGAGATTTCAGAAGCCTGGCAAATGTCAGCCAATGACCTGCTGGATAGAATGTTCCAGGAATGGTCCCCATCCAACAAAGAGAACACTCTGGTCTTGGGCCAGAACCTGACACATTTCATGACCAGTTTCATATCTGCTCCTCAAATGGTGTATTACCCAGATAATTCACAGCCACAGATGATCAAGGTTGGTATAACTGCTTCAGAAGTATTAGTGGGTATGACTTCACTTTAACTCAATAGTAGACAAATCTACTGTATAGATATGAAGTAGCTTTTGTGCTTTCTTAGATTTGCACTGATAGTAGTGATATTGCCTAAGAGGCAAACGTCAGGGTCTAACAGGAAGGGAGCATCTGTAATTTTAGGCAGTGTGTCACAGATATCATACCAGAATGTTTTAACCTTTATACATTGCCACGTACAATGCAAAAAGGAGCATTCTTCTCTACCACAGATTTGTATCCATGCAACAAAGTTGGTGGAGAAAATTATAATGAGTCAGTCTATATCTGGAATTAATTGTACAGTAGCAGATAGGCTATCATGACACAAATCAAGCCACAACCCTTCATCAATTTTAATATTTTAAATCTGATTAAAATCTCACCTTTCTCTGGATTTGTGTATGGCCATTGATTCAATAATTAAAGGTACATTTTGGAAATTAATCTATATGAACCTTGACCATCATGTAACAAATTCTCCACATCAGCAGTAACCACAGGTAAAGTCATCTCCACCCCAGAGTATTTCTGAGGTAAAGTTGACTGGGTTCCCCAGGGCTCTGCTAGTATTTCCCTCTATGCCAAATCTCTTTGCTGAAGATTGATCAGCAGTGCTAAGCTTGTAGATCAGCTCTTTTTGCCCAATGTTCACCCAGAATAGGGGCACTAGGATTCATATGGTTAAATATGTTGATTATATATATTACTCAATCTTCAGTTGACAGTGCTGGTTTTTATTCTAAGTATTCTATTTTATTTGACAGGTGTCAGACCTCATTTCAGAGCGTTTACTACACATCTTAAAAGGAGACACTCAGGACAAAACATCAAGAAACTGGACCAGAACCAATCCTGTTGTGTTGGGCTTGTCTGTGTTCATGTTGACCAGACACTGCAAAATAGATCTTGGAGAGAAGGGCTGGGCTGAGCTTTGTCACCTTCTGTCATCAGACACTGCACTGGACAACAACCTGGAAGGGTTACGCGATGTCTTCCCCAGTCCACATTTGTACGTTTTGCAAAAGCATCAAGTTGTTATTTTCTTGATAATACTACTTCTACTACTTCTACTTAATGATAAATAATGGTAAAAATACTAATAATCTATATGAATATTGTACATCAGAAATACTCACACAAAATGCTCTTTCTTCAGCACTGTGCTTGGCCTGATAAACCACTGTGCACAGCAACGGGTTCCAGAGCTTGTCCTGCTCATTCCCCTTCTGCACAAAGTCCGACAGCCAGGGGCGGACGCTGCTAGAGTTGGCCCAACTGTGGAGGAGGAGAACTGGTCTGGACTGGGCGCCGTCAAATTTATGAACTTTAGAGAGAATATCCGAAGCTATTCCGACAAAAGAAAGTGAGTCCATCTCTCCTTTTAGCTATCATTTCCTGAAATGGTGGTCTATACTGGATATCAGTTACGTTGTTTTAAAATTTATGTATTTATTTCATTGTTTTTTTGTTTTTTTTTACAGGACAATGCTGACGTTGATCCAGAAACACATGTCTGTGGCTAAAGAGATGCCCCTGGTTCTGGAAGGATGGTTGTCCCTGGTAGCACTTGAGGACATTCCAGAATTCTCCTCTCTGACTGGGGTACATCCGGGACACTTGATCCAGAGTCTGCTATATAGGGTCCGAAACTACGAGTCTGTGAATAGCAACAGAACGCAACAGAACGTGGAGGTAATTGATGTACAAAATGTCAGTTGTTTCACTTTTAAAACATATTTTATTGTCAAGATGTTCAACATCGACAACTTGTTTCCCAACACGCAGCATACTGAGAAGATTTTGAGCCATATACTCATGAACGTTGAAAAACAAAAAGAAAGGTAATTATATCTGTTTTGTAATTATTACCGATGTTATCACAAAGACAATCTTGCACTCAATTTACACTATACAACTGTCTATAGGATGATAGAATCTGGAAACTTGGAGTCGTTGTTCTTGACTAGCATCGGCGTGGCCAGGAGCACATGCAGCATGGTGCGACATGTCCCAGGGTACAAGACCGCTGTGCTGTCCTACCAGTTAGTGCTGACGTTGGCAGAGATGCTGGATGTTGCACTCAGCAAAGAGGTATGAAATGCATGGCTACAGTATGTGTGAGGTAAGGTCAGTCTGTGTTTGTTTTGACCACAGAACTTCATTTCACTGCATTTTGTTTGTGCTCAACAGTCCAAGGAAGACAAGACCTCCAAGGAGCGACTGTTTGATAAGGTTGGAAACGTACAGCAGATGATAAGTGAATGGAAAGATAGGCTGTTCCGCAATCCACTTCAAATCCAGTTCAACTCTCTAAGCTACCCCAAAGAAATTGAGGTACATTCCATACATTTACATAATCTTGACCAACAATTATTGTCTTAATGTGTGTCATTTGTATTACTGCCTTTGTGTTATTGCTCACAATATAGATTGCAAGTCATTCAAATTCTGCTTTGTTGTATTGCTACTGTAGGTTTGGGATTCACTACTGAAGGTGGAGTGTTCTATTCAGGAGGTACTGGTCCAGTGGAGATTAGGTGTGCAGAAGGACCTGAGGAAGAGGATTTCCTTGGTATGGACCGCATTCATGTATTAACACCCATATTTGCATGTACATATGAACACATGCACACGCACGCACGCACGTACGCACGCACGCAAGTACGTATGCACGCACACAAACACTAACACTAACACGCACACACACGCACACGCACACACACACGCACACGCACACACGCACACACACACACATACACACAGCACATTGAGTTTTCTGGTTTTCTCTACAGGACACTGATGTGAATAAAGTCATAGTGTGTTGCCATGAGTCGTCCATGGGGGCCATAAAGAAAAGCCATGATATGTTACAGATGTGTTTCCATGAGCTCTGTCAGACTGCTATCAAGGACATCTGCCAGGTAAATGGTTTATAAAATATACACGGTTAACTTGCCAGTCTCTAGAATGCTTAGAGAGAATAACAAAATAATTTGGTGCACTGTTCAGCACAAGCATGGCCTACTGTCAGGCATTTAGCAGATCCACTTGACTTGCAAGGGTTAATGTTTGCTTGAGGGTTAGTTTCTCCTGCCCTCTGTAAATGTTCCTTTCGATATCTGACTTTGTACTAATCACTCTGTAGTCAGATTGGTCAACATTAAGAGGACTGATCTAACTGATAACATGTATGTATTTTCAGAGAGGGGAGGAGGGAGACCTGATGCGGGCACTGACCTCCAAAGTGAAGGATCCTCCCTGCGCCATCATATCCTCCATTGTGGTCGAGTCAGCAGCACGGTTTGAAAACAACCTTGTGTTCCTGCTGCTTAAACCACAGTCTGCCATCAACCACCTTCTTTCTCATGGTATGTTACTGTAGTTGTGGCTTTTTATTGTCTCCGCCAGGCCGAAAGGCATGGCGAGAGAGTATGTTTTACCCTCCGTCCGTCCGTGTGTGTGTGTGTGTGTGTGTGTGTGTGTGTGTGTGTCCGTCCGTCTGTGACCAGCTAATCTCCGCCACCGTTGGCTTGATCGCAGCGAAACTGTGCACACACACTCCCTGGATGCCAATTCCGAACTTTTGCCCCAAATCTTTCACATGGGCCTTTTATAGCGCCACCAGGAGGCCAATTTGTGCAAAACATATTTTTTGACAGTCCTCCTAGAGATTTTGTCCAAAAATCTCGCAAATCGGTACACAGTATCTCTATAGTCATTAAACACAACGTGTCTTTCAGATTTTTCATATTTCATCCTGATTGGCTAAAAATGGCTTCCAAAGTTTGCAGGAGTGCCCCGTTTTCAACAAAATGCCTGAAATCATGAACACAGCATGCAATTTCCGTGAAATTTTGCACGCTTATTTCCACTATGCCGAAGAAGAAATTCCACTTGAACATTTTCAAATCAGCCTCATGGTGGCGCTATAACAGGCAGATTCATGTTTTTAACTATAACTGCACCGATCTGTGTAAAACTTTGTATGCGCACTCCCTAGAGGTCAAGGAAAAACCTTTGCCCTGCATTTTTAATATTTGCCTTTTATAGCGCCACCAGGAGGCCGACTTATGTAAAACACATTTTTTTATATTACTCCTTCCGATTTTATCCAAATTTCACGCAAATCGGTACACATGATCTCCATAGTCATGTGATCAAGACGGATGTGTTTGATTTTTCATATTCCATCCTCATTGGCTAAGATTGACATCTAAAGTTTGCAGTAGTGGCTTGTTTTTAACAAAATCGTGAACGCACCGTCCGATTGTGGTCAAACTTTGCACGCATATTCACACTATGTTGAGGAACAAATGCCACCCTTTTAACATTGGCCTGTTATAGCGCCACCAACAGGGCTAATTTAGCAAAACATTTTGTTTTGCACAAAATGCCTCAAACCATGAATGCAGTGTCCGATTGCCGTGCAAGGCCTAAGAACAAATGGCACCCTTTAAACATTGGCCTATTATAGCGCCACCAGGAGGCCACAATAACCTACCTGACCTGGCGGAGACCTGTGCTCCGAGGAGCACTTTTTCTAGTTTATTTTCAGTTTTCTTTAATTTTACAATGTTCATGATTATGTGACTTTTCCTGGTGCAGTGGATTCGAAGGAGCTGCAGTTGGATGAAGCAGCTCTCCAGGTGGTCCAAGACTGTCAAAGTACACTGGTACGCCTGGTGGAGTCACTACTTCAAGGCCATGTGCCGCTGGGACATCTGCAGACCACACTGAACTGCAAAGAACAGTTTAAGAAACTTTACAGGCAGTGTAAGAAACCTCACCTTCATTTTTTAAATGCACATGTGTGACTATGAAAAATGTACTGTTAAATAGACTTTAGAATTATTATTTATTATAATTAATTAATGATTCATGATGAATTAATGATTAATGATGATTAATAATTAATAACATTGTTTAAAATGATTAATGTTGTTTTTTTAATTCCATTTTATTGATTAATATTGTTTTTCCTTCATTTTGTCCTCTTCAGATAGGAAACATAATAAGGCCATCCCTTTTGATGCTGATGGTATTCTGGTTCAAAGAGAAACAGATTTAGAAGCTTTCAATCAACAAAAGCAACACGTGGACACGCTGATCAAGATGATAGGGAAGGTCACAGACTGTATCACAGGTGAGGTCCATTTAAGAAATCCTTGGTAGTTTCCTCAACAATGTCTGAAATCACATTAAACAGAATGTTTGCAAAGTGCTGGCCTCTGTATTGATACAGGCTTATAGTTGTACTGGTGTTCTAGTAACAGGATTTTTGTATCACCAGTTGCTGAGATGTCCACGCTTGAGGACCAACACAGACAAGATCTACAGTTAGTACATTTGAACAAACTGGTGAAGGTTCAAACATTTACATTACCTGGGACAACTCCTGGACAGATCCTCTGGTACAACACAAACCAGCAGGTTCTGCAAATGGCCAATATCATGCATGTGCTGAGTCACAGTAACCTGATTCTCAACTTATGGGTCAAGGGTGCAATGGAGGCAGCTTCGATAATGCAGCCCAGCACAGTACCTGTTCCAGTAACCTTAAAATGGGTCCATGACTCAATCTGGGAACCACTACTGAGAGAGTACTGTGAGCTCAGTCACAACATTGCCATTGCACACATCACTTTCAAGGAGCTCGATCAGGTTTTGGTGGACATAGGGGACCAGGGAGATGGGACACTGATGAAGAAAGAGCTGGATCTGATGGCTAAGATGTTAAGGGAGTATTGTGAGCAGATTAGCCTCGAAGACAACTGGGTCCAGTTGAGGACCCGTCAAATCCAGAATTATCGACAGCTCCACGAGGCAGCAGCCTCAGCAAGTGCAGTGTTAAGAATTCAAGCCGAAATGGAGCTTTCTGGGGACTTCAGTGAAATCTACATACTCGCTCAACTGGTAATCGTGGTATACTTGCACGTCAACCCAGTCATGATCATATTGTTAGGCATATCGTTTTCTCACCATATAATATGCTTTTTAACAGAAAGAAGACAGTTTCAAGCAGAGGGTTCTTGGTTCCCTCACTGGTGACTTTATCCGTGCCAAGGAGCTGTCCACGGTCACCATGGAAAACACTGCATGTCTGGAAGAATTCCTAAAAAGTCAAACTCTTGTCAGCTGGGTCAAAAATAACCTTGAGAGTAAGATATTTATAAATATATGTAGTATGTTGTTTTTTTAAGTCACATTTTAAGCTCATAACGTGTTTCAATGTGGCACATTGGCTATTGAAATGAAATTAATTCCAAGATTTTGAATTTAGGAAAAGTTAGGAAAGATTTTGCTTATGCTCAAAATAGGGTTAATGTAGTTAAAGTAATTTCAACCATATCTCCATTACCGGTCCTCATTAATGGTCACTATAATATAGTGTAGTGTATGAATATAGTGAGCATTATAGTGAGCATTATAATAATAAGATAACATCATATTATGATGGTATTATTGAAGGAGATGCCTTCCTGCTCTGTCGGCTACTGTATCTTTTCGTTCCCTCAACAGATATGGGAGATGTGAAGGTTTTCGTTGAGCTGGCCTCCATATCGGCTGGAGAGAATGACACAGAGATAGACCAAGTAGCCTGCTTCCATGATGCAGTGATGGGCTACAGCCCCCTTCTCTACTCTCTCTCCCCCACTGCTGGTTTTGACCAGTTCATGATCTGTGCCAGGCAGGTGTGGGACACACAACGCAGGGATGAGAAACTACCAGACAAATTGGTATGTGTTTCTTCTTCATTTTTGTTTCCAGTCCAAAGTGCCGATGCTGTGGAGGGGTGACACTTCTGATGCTTCTTGTTTTGCTATCCAGAGGGATTCTACTCGTTTGCTGAGCTGGTTGAAGGGCCTGAAGGAGATGCATGGTTCTGTGGAGCAGTCCTCTCTCTCCCTGGCTTCTGACATTAATGCCCAAGGGGTCTACCACATAGGACATTCTGAGGGAAAAGTAAAGAAGGTAAATAATGATGATTAAAATCTTCGGTCAGCATGGTCTGTGTAAGCCATTTATATCTGGCTTCACACAATTGTGATACAAATATTTTAGTTTGATCTACCCAAATCAAGAAATAGAAATTCTGAGACCCACGGCTGATTTTATGATAAATTGTGTTATCTGCATTTTTGCAGAGATGTCTGCAGAGCCTCCTTCTAGTCACAGTGGAAAAAGACCACGAGCAGAAGAGCTACAGACTTGCTGACCTGTTAGAGCTACGGAACAAACTCATGCTCATGTCATCTAAAGGAGAACACGGAAAAGAGCAAGTCAATAGGTTCACACAGGTCAGTGGCATTCCATCACGTAATTTTCAACACAACAGCACCAATGTGAAGTTTTCACTGCATATGTTCTGAATTATAAATTGTGTGAATCTCCCCTTTTTTTGTAGGTCTTTGAAGGAATTCAAAGACTGGGTTCTATCCTTCTTCAAATGCAGTCATCAGGCAACATGCTTTTTAGGGACTGGCATGCTCAGGTCCAGTGTTGCCCAGAGAAGCAGCCATGTATCCAAGTGACTTTCCCCTCCCTGCAGGGTAAAACCATGTTGTACTGTGGGGAGGTGACAGAGCAACTACAGGAGCTATGTCGTTCCATGGAGACCTGCCATAAAGAATGGTGTTCCTTTGTAAATGAGAAGAGAGCTCTCTATCATGTACTGAACCACTACACCTCAGAGCAGATGGTGTATCTGTGCCACTGCGTATTCAAAGTGTGTCAACGGCAGGCTCCGGTTCCGCAACAGTTGTGGCATTTACTTCATCCCATAAAGCCCCAGTGCAGTCTGTCTGATCTTAGAAATGCCTTTGCTAAAGCAACAGGAAAGCCTTTAAGGCCACAGTCTCAGCTTTACGCTTTGTTGGGTGATGGTGAAGATGATATTTCTGTCTACTCTGAATCAACTGGAGCAAGGGAATGTGACAATGACATTGAAGAATATCTGATTGAATCCTCCGACGAAGATGAAGACGTCAGGTATAACTATGAAGATGCTGCAGACCTCTCATCAACAGGAGCTGGGGAATGTGATGGTGACATTAAAGAAGATATGATCGCATTTTCGTCCGAAGATGAAGATGTCATGGATAATGATGAAGATGCTGCAGATGTCTCACCTTGGACTGAGGATGGAGCCATGGAGGAGGATGCTGAGGAAAGTCTCGAGGACCTCTGGAGACGATTCAACAGAGACATGCCACGATATCTCCACCAGCAGCTTGACATCTCCACTATGGCTCAGATCCTCTCATCCCTCTCTGACACGAACCAGCAGCATGTATCAAGGAAGCTACCTCCTGCTCTTCAGGAGGGAAAGCCCAATCTGGTTCTTTGCCCAATCACAGAGGTTTTCTCTACGACACTGTCTTTTTACATGGAGAGCCCTGAGCAACCACTGCCATCTACCGACGAGGTGCTGATCTGTGGAGAGGAGACCACAGAGGAGGAGGTGGAGATCTTCCTTCGTCGAGCGCTGGGTCAAGGCTCCAAAGGCAGCTGGCAGAGGATCTATTCTCTGGTCAACCCCGGCGTGCTGGGCTATGATGTCAGCATGGCACTGGGGGAGCTCTTTGAGCACCTTGAAAGAAATGCAGACCCTCGTTATCGTTTGGTGATGGTTAGCCCTGTTCAGCACCAGCACAGATATGTGCCCTCTTTCTTCAGCAATCACAAAGTGCAGGCAGGAGTGGGTATAACAGCAGAGACCGCAAGGAATTACCTACGCCACCATTTCATGGCCCCAGTCCTACATGGCTCTGTCTCACAGATCTATCCAGAGCAACTGTCAGTCTGGATGGTGTCATCTGCACGCCCTGCAGTTGGTAAGCTAAATACTGTACTTTTTTCTGTGTCATGTGCCTTACAACTGTGTTTTACAGTAAAAGATGATAGTCAGATGACAATATTTCATAATCATAACTATTGACTTGGCTGATTCAAACTGTCTTATAGTATTTGTGCAGAAGTGAAATAAATGTTTTACCTACCATAGGGAAATCTCTTTATGTGGATCGTTTGTTTGAGAAGTTCCAGAAGAGAGTTACCAACACCCGACATATCATGATAAGATTGATTGAACCACAGGTTGAGGTCGACGCCTTCATTCAGACTCTGTCTGATAGACTAGCACTGCTCAGAGAGCAAGACCCTGTACTCCTTCACATCGACACGGCTGCAGTGAGTCTATTGCCGTTGTTAGGGAAACATTTTCTCTCTACATTCATTGCTGGTCCTATTATTGTGAACTTGACAGTTTCCTATTTTCTTCATTTGTTAATTATCAGGTTCATTCTGGCCTGGAGGAGCTTCTTTTCCGCCTGTTAGTTCTGGGCTGTTTGAATGACAGTCAGGGAATGCTGTGGAGAAGAAATGCAGCTCACTTGATCACTGTTGAGGTCCTGAGGCCACGTACACCACACAGTAGTCAACCAATGGAGGTATAAATGTAATTTTCACATAGTGTTTTGATTTATATTAAGAGCCCGGTCCCCAGCATGTTATTTCTGGGGCTAACCTTTGGCAAAAATAAGTCATCTACAAACTCACAACGCGTCGCATTGCGATGCATTGTAACCTTGTAGGTCGGCTATTTTTGCAAAGATGTTTAGTGTAGAGCCAAAACAGGAAGGGGCCTAATGTAGACTGAGCATAGGGTTTAAGTGGTTAAACTGTGTACAAGCTGAAGTACAACATTGTTTATTGGTGAATTCTAATATATTTATTTTGATGTGCTATTTTGGCCTCACAGATGAAGCTTGGACTTCTTGACATTCTGCCTACCATTACCTGTCGGCCTCCAAAGGAGGTGAAAGAGCTGTTGTTAAATAATCGAAGGATGCCAACGAGGAAGACCTTGGATCCACTCATGGATGAGAAAGAATTTGCCAGTGAAGCAATTCAGAGACCTTATCAATTCTTAAAACTCTTCAATAGGAATCAGGACCTGGATCCATTTAAGTACCAGGTAGGGTCCAATGAGGGGGATCCCATCGATTGTCTGCACCACTTCCTGTCAAACTGTGGAATGCTAGATCCATCTTGGGCTGAATTGAAGAACTTCTCCTGGTTCCTCAATGTGCAGCTGAAAGACTGTGAGAACTCCATTTTCTGTGATCCAGACTTTCTTGCCGACCAGCTGCCTGGTTTCAAGGGCTTCATTGTGAAATTCATGATCCTGATGGCACGGGATTTTGCGTCACCATCTATGGACCCCTCTGATCAAAGCCCCCTGCCACATTTACTTGACTTCGCAGAGGATGACCTCATAGCCCGTCTGACTATTCGCAAGAGTTGGGAAAGTGAGCCTCATCCATACATTTTCTTCAATGCTGACCGAAACTCAATGTCTTTCCTTGGTTTTCATGTGAAGAGAAGCGAAAGGGGACACACCCTCAATGCAGTTGTTCCTCACGGCCGTAAGGTGCTAATCGGAGATGTGATGACACTCAAACTTTTTGAAGGTTTGGAGCGGCAAAATATCTGTCTCACTGAAGACTTTGACGAGCTGCCTCGACGAGATAAAATCAAGAGGATTTCATGTGTTGTTGGCGCCGAGAAGGGAATGAGTGGAAGCTTTGATCCAGACCCAACATATGAGCTCACGGCTGACAATGTAATGAAGATGTTAGCCATTCACATGAGATTTCGGTGTGGAATTCCAGTTATTATCATGGGAGAGACGGGCTGTGGCAAGACTAGGTTAGTCCGTTTCCTTTGTGATCTTCAGAGGGAGGGAAGTGCAGTAGAGAACATGAAACTTGTCAAAGTTCATGGAGGAACCACAGCTGAGATGATCTACAGAAAGGTGGATGAGGCTGAGACACTTGCTAGGAGGAACCGCAGAATACATAAACTTGACACCATTTTATTCTTTGATGAGGCAAACACAACAGAGGCCATTTTTGCGATCAAAGAAATTCTATGTGACCAAACCGTTCAAGGGCGTCCTCTGAAGGCAGACAGCGGCTTGAAAATAATAGCTGCTTGCAATCCTTACCGAAAGCATTCACCTGAAATGGTGGAACGCTTGGAGCGTGCTGGTTTAGGATATAGAGTGAAGGCAGCTGAAACTGAAGACCGTCTTGGCAAAGTTCCTCTGAGGCAGCTTGTGTACAGAGTTCATCCCCTGCCTCCAAGCATGGCTTCCTTAGTGTGGGATTTTGGGCAGCTAAGTGATGCAACTGAGCTCTCCTACATCAAGCAGATAGTTCAGAAGCAAGTTGACGACCATGATTTGCCAGTGGTTTGCAAAACCATCATTTCAAATGTGCTGGCGGCCTCTCAAAGGTACATGCGTTGTCGAAAGGATGAGTGCAGCTTTGTAAGCCTAAGAGACGTGGAGAGGTCCATGAAAGTGCTAATTTGGTTTTACCAGCATGGCTCTGACATGTTCCCCAGTTGCAGGGGCATCAGCAGTGCTCTTATGACACTGAAGTGCTTGGTTCTTGCAGTAGGAGTGAGTTACTACCCATCTCTCATGTCCAAGGAAGGGTATCTTTCTGTAATCTGTCAACACTTTCCTGACCCCCTCTGCACCGTGGACGCGTTGCAACGAGAAATTTCATCTTTTCAAGACTTCTTCCTTCGGAACATAGAGACGAGGGAGACAATAGCCAAGAATGTAGCCCTCAAAGAGAATGTGTTCCTCATGGTGGTTTGCATTGAGCTGCGAATCCCTCTTTTCCTGGTTGGCAAACCAGGGAGCTCAAAGTCCCTTGCCAAGACAGTGGTTGCTGATGCCATGCAGGGCCAAAACTCTCATTGTGAACTATTCAAGAACCTCAAGCAAGTTCATATGGTCTCCTTCCAATGCAGTCCCCACTCAAGTCCTGAGGGTATCATAGCGACATTCAAGAACTGCGCCCGTTTTCAGAAGGATAAGAACATGGATGAGTATGTTTCTGTGGTGGTGCTTGATGAGATCGGTCTTGCAGAAGATTCGCCACAAATGCCCTTGAAGACCCTCCATCCACTCTTGGAGGATGGTTGCATTGACAACGACAAGCCAGATCCACACATGAAGGTTGGGTTCGTTGGTATCTCCAACTGGGCTCTTGATCCAGCAAAGATGAACAGAGGAATATTTGTGTCCAGATGGGATCCCAGTGAAAATGAACTGGTAGAAACTGCCAAAGGGATTTGTTCATCCTCCCACCACATTCGTCTCAAAATCCAACACCTCTTCTTACCTTTGGCAAGGGCCTTCTTGAGCATCTGCGAAGCGACAGCAAAGAATCAGTTCTTTGGCCTCAGGGATTATTACAGCCTAGTCAAAATGCTCTTCGCTACAGTCAAATCCTCACAACAAGAGCCAGATGACAGCCAGTTGCTAGAGGCCATTTTGCGCAACTTCAGTGGACAGCCTGAAGGTTTTGA
The DNA here is from genome assembly GCF_963280865.1 of Gymnoscopelus braueri. NCBI lineage: Eukaryota > Metazoa > Chordata > Actinopteri > Myctophiformes > Myctophidae > Gymnoscopelus > Gymnoscopelus braueri. Next base: position 34,610,499 of record NC_137617.1, on the reverse strand, counting down.
CCCAGTCAGATTCTTCCAACAAGTTTCCCAAAACGTCACAGAAATTCCAAGGCCATGCACCCTGCAAATGGTTGAAAAGAATCTTGACCACAATAATGACCAAGAATGCCGATACCTCCTTTTGCTCACCACTAACAATGCAGCTCTCCACATCCTTCAGCAACAGATCTTTGCCAAAGGAGACCACACTAGCCCAGAGATTGTGTTTGGCTCCGGATTTCCCAAGGACCAGGAATATGCCCAAGTCTGCCGGAATGTGAACCGGGTGAAGACTTGCATGGAGACCGGGCGTACTGTCATCCTCCTCAACATGCAGAATCTTTACGAGAGCCTCTACGATGCCTTAAATCAATACTATGTTTACCTAGGTACACAACAGTACGTCGATTTGGGACTGGGTTCCCACAGAGTCAAGTGTCGTGTCCACAAAGACTTCCGTCTGGTGGTGGTGGAGGACCAGAAGAAGGTCTATGAACACTTCCCAGTGCCTCTCATCAACAGGCTTGAAAAGCACAGGGTAGACAGAAGCACTGATCTGACCCCTTGGCAGCACAGGGTTCTGAACAAACTCCAGGAGTGGTTGAAAGAGTTTGCCGGAGAGGACTCTGAGGATTTCAGACTGTCAGACGTATTTGTCGGCTTCCAAGGTGATGCCTGCGCAAGCGCTCTCTTACAGGCACTGGAGAGGAGAGTGCAAAAGCAAGGGGACAATGCTGTAGGACAACAGTCAACGACTGAAAAAAACAAATCACTGGAGGACATTGGAGTAAACAAAACAGTGGAGTCAGCTACTAACAGACAAGAAGCAGAGGTTAACCAGGTGGTTGATGCAATGGATATAGATCACAGTGGCAAGGAGCAAAAAAAAGAGTCAGTGGAAACGGCAGATGACATTGGCATGGAGGTGTTGCATCATGGGAATGAGGACAACACCGAAATGGAGACAGAACACAGTCTTGTGTCTGTCGAGACAAATGTAGAAGACGCTGTCTTTCAATCAGCCAAGTGCTTCCTGTTGAACTGTGCGACTCCCGACTCTGTGCTGAGGCTGAAGTATTCAGGCTTAGCCAATCAAGAGAAGGAGCAGCTTCAGATGATTTACTTCCAGCAGCAGCATCATCATTCGCTCCGAGAGTTCCTGGAATTTCACCTGAACAAGCTTCATGACTCCAGCAAGTTTGTTGAGGTAGGCAATTTACCATATTCACACGCCGGCCACTTCGCTCTCACTTCATTTTCAAATCTTCTAAGTTTGAAGTAAGAGCAAAATGGTCCATAAACCACATCTCAAGCAGTAGGCTATTTTGGTCTTTCTTACCCATTTTGAGGTGCCTTCAGTGTCTTGTTTCTGTATTCCCCAAGGTCACGACATTCTCCAGTTTACTGACCAGAGCAGATGTGAGAGTAGTGGCTCAAACTCTTGGCCTGCACACAGAGAGCATCCTCCTGCTCTCCCTTCATCAGTTTGACACAGAGGTGTCCTTCTGCAGCAAGATACAGTATGTTCCCATACAGCAAGGTTCTATAGGAAATAAGAAAGGATTCTTCTATGTATTAATGTATATGAAGATTACAAGTCATACTGTGCATTACAAATATATAAATGATTTCTCTCTATTCCTCCTATTAACTGCCCAGGAGTTTTATGCATGCCAATGGCCCTTCCCTCCACATCCTGCTTGTTCAGATGGACATAGAGGAATCCCACTGCAGTGATGAGCTCATAGCATCAGCTAAGTAAGGTCTCTTAAATAAATAAAATTAGCGTTTTGTTTTATGATTTACCTCTAGTATTATTTGTTAATGATGTCATTCACGTCTAGATACTGCATCATGAATTACCTGATGCCACTAAAAGATCAGGCTTATTGTGTGGTGTTCATTGCCAAGCTCTGCAGGATCCCCAGTCGATCTCAATACATTGGATTCCAAGGAGGTGAGTATTGTATTTGCAAAGCGCAACATACTCTTGTCTAATAACGTACTGGTATTTTGCTTTCATCAAAACATTAAATGTTGTTTTTGTCGTGTGTCAAAGGAGCCTGGCACTCGGTGCACATTGATGACCTCAGGGATACAGAGGACATGAGTTTGAACCTGTCTGTTTTCTGTGATACTCTGATTAGCAAGTTGCTCCACCCTGCGCTGTCAGGTAGAAATGGTAAATCATCTGAGCCATGACTCCATTCGTATACAATAGTGTCATGAATGTATTTAAATATTTGCACTAGTTCTTTCCTAAATGTAACAAAAGCGTAATTTCCTGTTCTTCAGTTGAACTAATGGAGACAGAGAATGAAACAGAAAACTCAGAAAGACCCTCTGAAAAAGACGTGAGCACAAAGGTAGATAAACATAACACTACACTGTGTCTATTTCATATGGTACTATAATATAACCCAACACTGAATAACTTTTGAGCTTACACCTTGGAAATGTATTCAGGCACAGATGGAGACAGCTCACCTCCACAGCCTGTCATTGGTGAAGTCTTGCATCCAGAAAGCTGTGAGTTTGCTGAGAGACCCCAGTGACATGAAATCGAGGAGCATACATCGGATGTGCCAACTCCTGAATCTTCTGGGAGTCGATCAAGGACAAATAGGAGGTAAACAGAAAATTGAATACAGATTTATATCTGGCATTCTCATATAGATTCACATAATGAATACCGTAAAACAAAGTTTGCTAACATACACCATAAAAGGAATAAACATTAACACGATGAACCTTGTTCAAGCTCGCTTCCAGGAGGTGTTACTTGATAGACTGGCAGGGGCCTTGGCGCAGAGGGAAGAGATGATGCCCACTCCTGGGGAGTGGGTGAACAGGGAAGCCAAGAAACGCCAAGCTCTACAGGAAGGGGGCACTCTAAGGTAAACCCCTAAAAGAAAATAAGAACCCCCCCACACACACACACACACACACTTCTTATAATGTGACTGAGATGTCAAGTAGTGTCACAACTAGTTCAGCTTGTAGTGAATGTACTGTGCAGACACTAATGTACTGTGCAGACACTAATTTACATATCACTGCAAAAATGAGTTTGAAAAAAAGGGATTTAATGGAGCTGAGCTTTGTTTTGTTTATAATGTACCAGGCATACACTCTGGCGCTGTCTTCAGTCAACCCTGACTCCCATTTTGGCTGGTATGGTGGAAGTGCTGGACAGATATGCCAACCTGGAATCGCTCTTAAGTGCTGGCACCAGCCAGGGTCTCAAACAGCTGTGGTTGGACATTCTGGCAGACACACAGATTTTAGACCTGACGCCACCTCAAAACTCAAGGTACTGAACATTACCTACTGTATATACATGTACATTAACTATGTACAGTACCAAACATAATTTGAATCAATGAATGACAGCCTTGTCTTACAGTATTCATTGTCATTGTAAATCAATTTTCTAGTGGGGCAGACCAGGAGGTCTTGGTGCAACATTTTCTGGCATTGGATGGCGAGGAACAATCCTGTTCTGCTCCATTCAGCTGGCTCATCAGAATGCAGGTCCAGAGCCTGTGGGATGAATCTGAATTCATACCAGGTCAGTCACGGATCAAATATTAGTTCAATTCAGTGACTGCATGCATGTACTAATGATGAAATCATATACCACAGTCTTTTGTCAATTTTTTATGTATACATCTCTCAGTGACAACAGAGGACAACACACAGAGGCTTCTTCAGTTTGTGAGTACCTTCAACAACAGCCGACTGGGAAGTTACTTACAGAAGCTCTCAGACCAGGAGCGACTGGAGTATGGTCACCGTTACCTACAAGACTTCCTGCTTCTCTCTTATAAGATCAACTCAAAAGATGAGCTCACGGTACAGATATTTTAAAATTAAGGTTAATGCATACTTCATCACATGACACTTTTGTAATTTCTTCTGCAAAATGAAGAAATTTCCACGCAATGTTTGACACGCAGACGTTTCTGAATTTCCTGAGAAATATACAGAATACATACGGTATCTTTTGCCACACTATATACGGTTTATGTTCTTCTCATATCAGAACATTGGGATTTAGGTTCAGAATCTGCAAAGTGTCCCTTTAATCATTTAAAACAAGCGTGTACAATACCATGTATAAATGCTATTGATTTAATTCCACCCTCATTGGTCCAACACAGGTGTTCACCAAGGCAATGTTAGGTTGCATCTCTGAGCTTGGGCGGTCCATGGGTACAGCCCCTGACCTCTCTCCTGCTTGGGTCATGGCTGCTGCCAGACATTATGCCTCCAGACTGGACACTCTTTCCCACATCCTGATGCTCCAGCCCCAGCTGGCCCGAGATGTCTCTCAGCTGGGATCACAGAGGGAACCTACGGAAATGGTGAGAAAAATGCACTATAACACTTTGAGCAGTGCTGTGATAAGGGGTTAGCAGTGAGACCAAAAGCATTGTTGTAATGGCGGCACTGAATGCCGATACAAGACAGCATACTGTACCATATTAAAACTCCCATTTAGCAGTTGCATAGGCTAGAAAAATAAAAGCTCTTATTATAACATTATGTCATAATATGTAACATAACATATGTTGCTGTCCTCCATGTCTTTTGTAATTGGGGGGTGTAGACTGTACACAAAAAAATATATTCCTGTTATCACCAAATATTCAATATTCAGAGCGTTTCAAGTGTATAGAGCTGTGGTTCATTTGTTTTTGTTTATGTGTTATTTTTGTCAGGTCGAAGACATTTTAGCTCTAGGTGTCTGCGTTGAGAACACCAAACTGCTAACTGTGACTTCCCTGCAAGAATGTGAATGTTTTGTGCGGCGAGTAGAGTTCCTGCAACCATGTCTAGATAGAGCCTTAGGTCAGAAGTACAGCTCCCTCTGCAGCCCTGGCTGTCTCCAACATCTGAACTCCATCAGGTCTGTTATATAAATGTTTTTTTTTGTTTCGTCTTTAGTTTTTTACACCAGTTTGGGGGTTTTGAAGACTTCTTGTAAAGTTAGAAAGGAAAAGAGAATGTTCTTAATTTCTTTGTCCATACAGGTCGATATGGCATGGATTGCTGGTTGTATCAGCATTCATCCAGCAGGTCACATTTGAGGTCAAACAAAGAGACTCTGGAATGAAGGACCTGTCTCTGAAACACTGCAGTCTTCTTCTAAATGTGAGTAAAATGGTTAGAATTGAATGTGTATGTAACTGGCACTCTCAACGAGTAGAAGTAGTACCAGTAGAAAATGTCCATATCTTTGTGAAACCTTTCATTATTTTGAACCAGCAAATGTGACAGACAAGAATAAATCACAGGTAGACAAATAATACACTAGGAATTCCGAACGGTAACAGTAAAAAGTAAGTGAGAGAAGGATGTATGGAGACCACACGATGTTGACCAAATATTCTCTGTTCATAACCTTTTCTTAAATGTCTCTCCAACAGCTGATGCAAGACTCCCCTGATCTAAGTAGCGTGGACACCTTGCAGCAGCTCATCCGGATCCTCAACTCATATCACACTGAGTGTATCAGCAAGGATCTAAGGTTAGACCAATGACTGTATAAACACACCGCTATTGAATACTTATTCAACTAATGCAGACTTAATGATAAGATTGGGCAAGATTATAGCCTCTAGTTTGAGGGTGGTGTGTGTTAATGTTTCTAAGCAGTGCAATAGGCTCTGTTCATAAATGTAGTCCCAGGTTTCAAGAAGGTGACATGCCTGTTTCCAGATTTTAACTGGAAACACATGTGAAAGTGTCATATATTTTTCCGGTTCAAACCTGCTGTGGAGCCAATCAAACGAAGCTATGGGGAAATTAACCTAAACAGGACTACAGTTATGCACAGAGCCGGAAGGCTTTGACACACAGTAGCAGAGCCAGTACAGCTGGTGCTAATGTAGGCCTAATGAAAAGAGACCCACCACAAGAACAGTGTCTTTCATTGCATTTCATATCGCCATTTTATTTATTTTGTATGTATGTATCCACGAGATGTTATATTTGTTGCTGGTTAGATATGACTGTTATTAGTAAAACTTGTACATGGTCAGTGGAATATAACCCATAGGCATCAGGAAGGCCACATCTAGGTTCACAATACTTCTCTGCACTGACTTAATGATTAACACCTATTCATTAATTCCACTTACAGCATAATCTACAGTATATCTGTTCACAAGGTTACTCAACACTGCAATTCATCTTTCTTTCAATCTTTTTCGCAAAGGTATGGCATTAATTGCCCCGTGTGCCTCATGGAGCTCCGGGAGCCCTCTGCCCTGCCCTGTGCGCATGTCTTCTGTTTGCCCTGCCTCCAGCAAAGCATTCAAGCAGACAGACAGTTCTGTCCTAAATGCAGGACAGACGTGCCACCCAACTTCAAGCCAACTGTGTCTCACACCATCAAGTGAGTCAAAAAGTGACCACAATAGTCATTAACACATTCTTTTGACTTGAATAAACTTTTCAAAACATTTTCATCGCTTTAACTATTATTTAATATTAATTATAATAATTAGTAATTAGCTATTATGATAATCAGCTTATAATCAGCAATTTTAGTAAAAGTATTAGTTAACTTCTGAATTGTTTACCTGACATACCACAGGGTGGCTCTGCAGCAGCACAAAGAAATTCGGGACTGCTGTAACTCCTTTTTCCTGGAGGTGGTGTCCAGGTTCTGTCTGTATGAGGGAGACAGACCCAGAGAAGGACTGGTGGAGCTTCTCTTCTCTCTCATCATCTATGCTCATGGTCAGTGGAGTTAAATGAACACTCCTGATGTTGCGTGTATGTGGGATATTGCAATGAAGCGCATGCAAGCCTTTAAAAAGTGTGTTTGATGGAGTGCATTGCTTTGACTGTTTACTCATTGATTGTGTTGTGTGACGTATAGGAGAGGTGTACAGGACCAGAGAGCTCTCTCCCTTCTTGGAGTGTGTGGACAACAGTCCTGTCGTCCGCTCCGTGCTGCCCAAACTCCTGTTGCAGTACAGGCACGTGCAAGAATCACACTAGATGACAAACGCAACAAAAACAGCTATAGAAGCACCTACTGTATACTGTAAACAGACATTCTCAGGCCTATTACATGCTTGTTTAACAACTCTATACACATCAGTTTTGAACAGGTGAAGTCCCACATCCAGGACTACCTAAAGAAGCTGGAGGAGAACATTCTGGCAAGTGAAGACCGCACCGAGCTATACTTGCTCTTTGTCAATTGCTTCCAGGTAACTTCTTCTACGTTTCTATTACTTGACCTCCCATATTGCATTATCAACTTGTATCATCATCATCATCATTGTTATCACACTTTGCTTTCGGCTTTGTTTTTAGGACTCTCTGCTGTGCTCGGAGGTGAGCGAGCGGGAGGACAGCAGAGAGCAGCAGAGGAGACTGCATGCGGAGGCCAGGTTCCTGGGCAGGCTGGCCCGGAGGCAGACCGCCAACAGACAGCAGAACCCAGCAGAGTTTCTGCTTAACACAGCCAGATTACGGCTGTGTCTGACCACCGCTGCGCGACTGCTCCAGGAAAACATAGCCAATGGTGTTTGCTGTTCAGTTTTTGTAGCTGTTATTATCATCTCTACTAAGCTTTTCAGGTTAACTTGAGTATGCCAAATAAAGGAGATATTGATACGATTTTTATGTAGACAAATAATACAAAAAAATATATATATAATTATTTTGTATTATTTGTCTACATAAAAATCTTATCAATATCTATATATCCACAGAGCTTTCAGAAAGGTGCAGAATATAAGTACCCCCCTCAAACACACACACACACACACACACACACACACACACACACACACACTCATTATGAAATAGTAGTTTTAACAACTTTGATGGATCCAAAATTGATGTTTTATTAAGCTGACAGCGGCCATTATCCATGTTACTTCTGTTTACATTGGAGAACGTATATTCTTCCATAAAGATACATTTGCAGGCAGCCCCCACATTACACACTGCATGTGAATGCTGCCTTTTTGAGAGAAATAAAGAACCAATATGCAACAGAGGTGTTGGAGGGGGGTGTAGTGTGACATCTAGTGGCTGCATGTTGTCTATAGCCACTTTAATTAATTATATATGTACATTATTACATTATTTTAAATATCCGGTATTGGGAGATGAAGAATTTGAACTATGGAACTGACTTGCCATGTGTTTTTGTGTGCCCCTCCCCCCAGTTTCTTCAGCACATGCAGATGGGTGTGTGGACACCGCGGAGATGGAGGTGGCGTATTTGCAGCAGGTGAAGGCAGTGTGTGAGTACGGTTCTAATGACTGGTACAGGGTGTACCTGCTTAGAGCGCTCCACAGACTGGCTGGCAGAGACTGTGTACTGGCCCTGATGAACAGCCCCCACTGGAGCTGGGTCTTCCCAACGGAGGTCCTCAGACGTCAGGTAAACCTTACTCCAGTGAATATACTATATATGCAGTATGCTGTGTTAGAAATGGATAGGGTAGGTACCCTCACAAAAACATGCAGTAATCCTGGTCACTATACTGCCTCCCCCTGGCCAGCCGGGGCGCCTGATGGAGGGGAAGGGAACTGGTTGGAATAACGTGTTCCTTCCACGCGCTACGTCCAACCAGGGAAACTCTCCCCTGTCAGGTGACAAGAAGGTCAGTTGGCTCTCATGCATTGAAGGAGGCATGAGCTCGGCCCTGGCCTCCCTAGGTTGGCAGAGGGAAGGTAGTGCCCAGGATTACATAGACAATTGGCACTGGGTGTAAAAAATAGGGTTACAAAATCGTGGGATAAAAATTTTAAAAAAAAAGAAATGGATGTGAGAACATATCAGGCAGTATTTCCTAGTGCCATTACTTACATAACCATTCCAACTGCATTTGCAGTAATGCATTTGCAGTAATGCATTTGCAGTAATGCATTTGCAGTTTGCAATTGTTTGGGAACAAAGAGTTAAAGGAGGAGTTCACCCAAAAAAATTCGTATTTTCTATCAATTGCACACCCTATGAAGCCTTGAATCCATGGATTCTTTTTTGTTTTTGTCACATTCCTAAGCTAATAATTTGATTCCCGTCTCCTACCGGCTAATGTATCCGGTAGGAGACACAAAGTAGATTATTTGTGTCTCCTACCAGAAATACACACGGTCATCAAATTATTGTCTTAGGAATGCCACAAAAACAAAAATAAATCCATGAAATCAAGGCTTCATGGGGTGTGTAATTGATAGAAAATAAGTAATTTCTTGGGTGAACTCCTCCTTTAACTCTGCACATTTTGTTCCTAAAGAGGATGATTCCAGCCGAGGTGGATCCATTCCTGTGCTGTGGACCATCTTACCAGACCCTGAGAGACGCTGTGGCTTTGGTGCTGTTGGAGAACAGAACAGAACCTCTCACAACACAACTACAGGTCAGACATATCTAATCAGAGGGCTTATTTCACATTGAGTGCCAGAATTATTTCTGGTTATGTGGTCCCAGTGCCAGAGATGTTCAAGTAGTCACAGAATTTTTATCTCCAGTATAATCGATCCCCTGATGGGTGCTAATCACTGAGGTTGCACTGTGTGGTTTCACAAATGTCAACGAGGTCATCGCGACCTTGTTGACATTAATTGTCTGATGTTGAAAATAGCATGTCTGGGCCAAAACATCATAGTTAAAAAAAAGTGCTTAGGAGCAGAGATACAGCCTTTTTCAGTAATAAGTTAAACAAGGAGTGAATGGAGCAGCAAATCTTCAGATAATGATATTTTTTTTTCAAAAACACGTCAAACATGTCATTGGCACGTTGCGCCATTGCGGTAAAACACGTCAAACATGTCAATGGCACTCAATGAGTTAAACAATGACACACTAATAGTGAAATAAATATATAAAAAATCTGCTTTACAGACAGTATTGAAATGACTGAATGGTTGAATGAATTCATATTATTTTCATGTTAATTCATGACCTATTGCCAGTGGTATTATTAGACACAAATGACAAACAATAGTATGGTATTACAATCTTTTTACAATACCAAAAAGGCTATGGATACATATTTGATCAACGTGAATGAGTGAAATTCTAATGCCAAAGACGGAAAGGAAACAGACTAGATTTGTTATTCATAAACTACATTTATTGCTACCCGAATTTTTGGAAAATCAGTTATTTTTGGCGAGCTACTATTACATAGTAATTGAGTAACTGGACATTCCATTGTACTGTGCTTTGATATGTTCTCTGTAGAACATGAGTGTGGCAAGGGGTTCTAAGGCCACTACATCTGTCCTGCTGGCCTTGGCCTTGTTTCGACAAGTCACCTGCCGCTCCGTGTCATCTGACCCCAACATGCGGCCCTCTCCACAGGTCTCCATATTTTTTATGTCTTGATCCTATTCTGTCATAATGTTCAAATGTGTTCAAAACTGTCTTTGACTTCAACTTTTAATACATGTTTTTGACATAATGACAGGAGACCAAAACCCTGGAAGACCTGCTGAAAAAAATCACAACAGAGAAATTCAGGGAGTTTTGCGTGGCGATGTTATCCAATCAGATAGGTGCACCAGGCTCTCCTCTCAACATCGACCCGCTTCTCCCTGCTCACAGGCGCACCCTTTTAGAGCTGCTGGTCCACATGGACGCCGTGCTCCTCAGTGGGATCACCCTACTGGTTCCTCTTCACCAGATCGCCTTCCAACCTCAGAATGCTACAGTAAGTTTCTTTTCTGGTGGCGCGTTTTATATTTTCACAACACTTTCTGTGTCCTTAAAACAAATGGAGAGTCATTGTACTGTGGAAATAGCACATGAACAAGGGATGACTGGCCCCGGTGGTTTCCTGCCCACTAGCGTGGAGACTAGGGGTTTGAATTCTCTGCTGTGCATCCAGCTTGGACAGGCGCTCCAACGAACACATGTGGCCATATTCGGGGTGTGAAGCCGCCAGACTGGCAGAGCATGGTGATCTTTGTCGCTGCACTAGCGACTTCTGCAAGTTGGTTAAGGTGTCACTGTCAGATGATACTAAGCAGACTGGCAACGTCATGTGTATCGGATGAGACACATGGTTTGTCTACACCCTCCCCAAGACCAATCAGTAGGGGTCAAAAGTGACAAGGAACTACAGTATAGGGGAGAATTGGCGTACCAACAAAATAGAGAGTAAAACGAAGAAAATGAATACATTTATAACATGAATGTAATCTCTCCTCCAAGCTCTCCTTCCTGCCAACTATGCCGGATGACCACACAAATGAAGCAATACAGTTGTTGAGCCGAGAGAATTTACAACAGTATGGTGAGTGTTTCAAGTGGTCTGAAAATGTTACACAATGATGTATCTTAAAGCGACATCCCTCTCAATATAACCTGTTAATGAAGAGACTTATAGCATCGATTTACCATATCTTTTTCCTCATTTGCAGTCTGTGCCAATGGCCATCTGTGCTTCGTCGGAGAGGTACTTGTTTTATTAGCATTCTTTGTATTATTATTTGATTAATGCACTCAAGCAAAATGAATTCACATTTCTTGTGCATCCATGTTGTCCATTGTTTCATCCTTGTAGTGTGGCAGACCAGTGGCTGTATCAAAATGCCCCGACTGTGGAATACCAGTTGGTGGGCATAAACACGCTCCAGTCGCTGGATTCTCACGTGTACAAAACAGGTAATAAGCTACCCAACAAAACCGTCAGCCAGCTCTGTGACATTATTATAATCATGCTGCATGTGTTCTTATGTGTATGAAGTGTTGGAGATCAAACACGGACAGGGCACATATTAGGTGATGCCTCTCGAAGGTCTGAAGCCCCAGAAAGACAGATGACACCTGCCCAGTCCTGTATCCTTCGGCTGCTTACACACCTCGCCATGCTACAAGGTGCTATAAGCCAATACCAGGTGAGATGTGCCCAAAATGAACAAATAAACAAAATAGGTCACCTGCGAGCTGACGTGAAAAAAAAAACATTTTGAAAATGTTTCGAAAATATGGAAGTGTTTAGAATAAAAACTGAAATCATAACACTGTGTTGTCTGTGAAGGGGGTGAGTGACATGATCCACCCCAACACGCATGACGTTCTGGGTTTCCTGTGGGGTCACCTTGAGAGGGACATGAAGACACTTGGCCGCATACTGGATCAGAACATGGATGACACTGCTGTCACAGTTCACCTGATTCTACACACCTTCATGGAGTCTTCTGCAGGTGGTGAAATAACCTTCTAGATCAGTGGTTCTCAACCTGATTTTGGGGGGGTTCCCAGATGACAGAGGGGCGGCCATAGCTGAGTGGTTAGTGAGCCCGCCTAGGGAGCCAGAGGCCCTGGTTGCCCCAGGGACGATTCCAGGCCAGGCCAGCATATGTGTCGATGAAATGAAATTTGTCCCTGAGCAAGACTCTTAACCCCTAATTGCTCATAGGCCCTCATTGGAAACAAGACCGCAAGGACTTTCATGAACGGACCTGTTAAAGGAATAATCCTTATCCTTACAGTGAAGTGACAATGTAAGGACCTTTTTAAATACCCCAAAAAATAGAAATTAAATGAAAAAAGACCATTACTGCATCAAAAGTAATCAACTATACAATTAAAACTGGTCAAACATTGGCCAAATTGTCAAATAATATAAGAAAGAGGCAAAAATAATATCGAAATAGCTGATCTACAAGCTCACAACGCCTTGCAACGCCAGACGTTGTGTGCTTGTAGATCGGCTATTTTCACAATATTTATCTGTGGAACCGAGTCAAACTAAATGTAATGAATGCCTCAACTCCTACAATTCCAAGTGCTTGTCAGGGTTGGGGTCAGTTGAAATATGATTATTTTGGGGGGTCCCCAGTTCAAATATGATTATTTTGGGGGGGTCACAGCCTGAAAAGGTTGAGAACCACTGTTCTAGATGAACCGCTTTCTGGCTCTTTCTTTGCATTACAGTGTATGACCCTATTCCTTTGAATTACAGGTTCTCGCCACTCAAGGGCCGACCTGTCCTCAAGGCGTGGACGAGAGGAGTGGGAGAAGCTAGTCTGTAGTTCTGCTATTAATCCAGTAGTTACGGTAAGGAATACTGCTTCCATGAGCCAACAGTGAATGGTAAAATGGTAAACGGTAAACGTAAACCAAATATTAATTGGACGTTAAATGTATTCCCGGCCACCTGGTTTTATTACTTATTTATTTTTTATTATAATTATAATTATAATTTATATTACTTAATGTTGGTTATTAAAGTAACACAACATTACAATATGTATATTTACAACCATTAAAATATATTTTAAAGTTTTTTATGAGCATACATTATCTGGTGAATAAGTGTCAACTGTGGTTTTCCAAGCTTGCTGCCTACTATATACTGCCCTAACACAACATAAACACACAAAGGCTGCATCGCAGCAGTAGCTACAATGAAGGATAAAGCCTAGGCGTCATCTTCAGATATATACTTATATTGCAGCTCAAAGTTTTTCAACATGTCACACAAAATGACATCATTCATTAATTCATTGCCATGAGCGAGTTGCTACAACCTGTAAAACCCTCCAACTTTGGAACCGAAGTGGTGTCATGTATACTATAGTACTTTACAAGCACAGTGACTCTGTCATGGAGAGAGCGTTATTGGAGCAAAGTGATGGCACTTGGTGAAACATTGCAGGCAAGTTACTTCCTTGGCATAATGATGCTAAGGAACCCTGGAGGAAGGAGTACCTTGTACGCTTTGTTAGCTTGTAGATCTATTGATAGTTTGTAGATTTATCGCTCGTCTGTTCTGACTACTTTCTATTATTTTTGTCAAGCGACACCTCTGCATGATGGAGTAGATAAAGCATGCTTTATGGAAACTGAATAATTGCAGGAACAGTGCAGTGTATCTATGATAAAGTGTTGGAAAGAAGCACTGCGCTACAGTAACGACTTGTAGCGATCTCACGCACACATATATCTGCAAACACGCACATGGCATATATTACATTATGGCCAATCAGTTTAACATTACTAATATTACACTAACTAGGGTCCTCCTGATCCCACTACTGTCCCAGACGTACAAGCTCACAACACGTGTACTTGAGCTTGTATATCTGCTATATTCTGTGAAAAGCTTCGGTGCAGGGGGACAAAAAGGTACAGACGCCTGGGGAACCCCGGTCAATGGAGCACATACAGTAGAACCTAAGTAGCCAATGCTTAATTAACTTATTTTTTATTTTTCCAGCCCAGAATACTCGTCTCTGTAACCTTTTCACTGGTATTTGATGGTGATTTGTTCTACATGAATGCTGCTTGCACATGCTGTATATACTGCATATCACAGATCATATCATAAACCTACAACATGTCGCATTGTGACGTGACCTGAGCTTGTACAAATAGATCGGCTACCCTCAGTGAAGAGATTTGGTTTAGAGGGAGAAAAGTAGTGGTCAACAAAGTATATAGGGCCCAAGTTGTTCAATTCACTTACCATCTAGGTAGATTTTCAAAAGAGCATCATTGCAGATGTCCATAACCACTTAAACCCCATATAGTTGAGGAGTCCCTCAGGGTTCTATGATAGTGTATTTTCTGTTTTCGCTCTACATTAAATATCTTTGCTGAAAATAGCGCAACACATTGTGAGCTTGTCGATCTATTTTCTGCTAAAGTTTTCCCTCAGAATATGGATCCTGGGGTTTAAGTGGTTAATACAAAGACTAAATACTGTCTTATGACTGTAAGCAATCAAGTAGGTAATTAAAGACTGTTGCTGAACGTCTTGTAAAGAAGCGTCATAATCATTATCTTATTTTGCTGTGGATACAAGATGTTACTATATCGTTTTTTACTCCTTGACTACCTTGATGTGTTACAACTGGCTCACATTTGTAACAAAGGGGAGACTCAGGCACAATTGAAATATAACCAAAAGATCTTTATTAAAGTAATAAGCATAACATAAATTAACATAACCACAAGATCAGTCAAAATAGGTGAGTGTTCATTACAAGGTAAACTTTTTGGCATGGTAGAAGTGAATCAGGCATGAAACATCATCATGGCCTGCTTGGAAAACCTGTTCATACCCGTCTGTGCTTAGTTTCCGGGCACAGCCAGAATGTAACCAGACCGCATCTTGGTGAAGTCAGGCTGTAATTGGTTGATCTTGGGCTCCACGATGACAGTGCGCTTCCTGCCATTCATGCTGCACTGGATGGGACTGGTTATGTTCACCAGCAGCTTCCTCCTTTCGCTCTCGAAGTGGCTGAGTAGGATGCCGACCAGCTCCCCAATGCGGTTGTCGGTGGCGGGCACCATGCCCTGCAGGCACACCACCAGGTCCCTGTTGTCCTTGGTGTGGAACACAACCAGCTGGTCCTTCCCTGGGGATATGCTCAACCCTGTCACGTTGTAGAGGGGAATGCTCTTCATGGTCTTGTACTGCTTGAGGGGGTCCATCTTGTACAGGTGGCGGTCGGTGATCAGCACTGTGCGGTCCTCCGCCTTGTGGAAACGATTGATCTTGCGTACGTTGCAGGAGAACAGAACTCTCGTGAACTTGTCCTTCCGCTGCAGTTCGCTGGATACCAGTGTAAACAAAGAAGCTGTTTTAGGGCTGTCTCGCTTCAGGTAGTTCCCCTCCCAGGCTCTCTGCAGGCCCAGGTCTGACCTTTGACCCTTCATCGCCTCCAGGGTGGCAACCTTGGCCCTCACTTGCAGGGCCTCCTCTGGAGCCAGCCCTTTGATCAGTGTCCATGCCCACCACCTGTTATAGAGGCTCTTGAGGGCCTCCTCAAACTTGCAGAGGACTTTGGGTGGTGTGGGCCACTTGACATGCCTGCCATAGTCTTTCATGGAGCGTACGTTTTTGAAACGCTGGTTGACCTCACGGATATAGGACTTGACTTTGTAGTGGCGGTAAGCCCGCAGGATGATGAGGGCAGCACGCATCCGTCTGTAGCGCATTCTGGCTATGGCACCGCGCCACACCTTCTGAAGAAGGATGACAATTTTTCGGACCATGTCAGTGCGCTGCTCCTCAAGGCTGAAGAGGGTGCGTGGTGTGCGGACGAAGACCTTGGTCTTGCCGTAGGCCACGTCATGGTCGAAGCCACAGCTCTGCATAAGCCTCCTCACTGCATCCTTGTCCGACTGTAGGTTATGATTGGGCCACGTGAACTCTGAGATCATCTTATACCTCTGTAGGAAGCGGAGATAAGTCTGTCGGTAAGCAAAGCCAGCACGACGAACTCTGACATTCTCCAGCAGCCCCAGGTACTCCACCTGGTGTTGGCAGCGCTTATAATCAAACAGCAGAGGGGACTTGACGTCATTGGGCTTGATGCAGCGCACGTAGTAGGGTTCTTTGCAAGCCAGGTTCTCCACCAATGAGATCATGGAGTTCTTGAAGAGGGTGCCAGCAGTCAGGGGGCGCCTGGTAACCTCAGTGATGCTCAGCTTGCCTTCCGGCCACATTGCCTTCAGCACAGGGTTGGAACTGTTGTACAGCAGCCTCTTGAAATCCTGGAAGAGAGTGTCTTTGTTCTTATCAATAAAACCCACCACAGAGTACACAACATCTCCTGCATAATGCCTTATACGGAAGTCTCTGTCAAACTCCAAACTCTTGTCAGTGGGTGAGAGCTTGCGGCTGGTGTAATGTGCATGTTTTGCCAGCTTGCTGTTGAGTCCCTGCAGGAAGACCTCGTCAGTGACTTTGCCCACATTCATGCAAGCCTCGTCCAGCACAGAGAAGATTCCTTTGTGCTGCTGTTCCACAAGATCTACGATGATCTGATTGTTGAAGTAGTCAATATGTTTCCAGGGTATGCCTTCTCTCTGGTACTCCTCCTGTTCCTGTTTCAGAACCAGCTGGATGAAGAGCTGCTGCAGTTTCTCGTTGCAGTAGTTGATGCAGAACTGCTCAAAGCTGTTGTTCTTGAAGATCTCAAAGCCATAGATGTCCAGCACTCCAATGACTGTGTTATTCCCGTGGTCTTTGGAATCGTAGTCTTTCACATCAATGATATCATTGATATGACCCACGATCCAGCAAAACAAACGCTCATACATGGCCTTGGCTAATGCATCTCGTCCGTAGCTGGCCTCCTGGAACGTGTGCTGTTTGTCAATGATGTCCCTGCCCGATGCAATGGTGCGGTAGAGCAGAGCCTTTTCCACGTTCTCCACCTTGGTGGACAGTAGCTCCCCAATCACGGACACCACCTTGGAGTTCTTAATCAGTATCATATCTCTGTCCGCCCCAAACATCAGGTTCCCCAGATGGAGGATGGTAGCCAGGATCTTGTAAACGGTCTGGATCTCATCTCCTGTGAAGCCAATCACTTTCATTGCGTCGGCCACAGCTTTGAATTCTGCACCATCATTAATGCAAGACTTGATACGACCTCCCACTTTGATGTAGTTGTAGGTTGTTGGATCCTTCTTGATGTGCAGAGAATGTAGGAGGGACTCAGGACCTCCCCTCAGCAGCTGGTAAAATGAGTGAAAACTTCTCTCTCCCTCCTGCTGGACGATAACCCTAGACTTCTCCAGCAGGTAGTTGCTGATGTGACCACCGATGGGGTCTCCTTTGAAGTCAAAGTTGATATCCATGTACTTGCCGAATCGGCTGGAATTGTCATTGCGGTTGGTTTTGGCATTGCCAAAGGCCTCCAGGACGCAGTTTGATTTGAGCAGCATATTCTTCACTCTTTCAACTTCAGCCCTCTGATTGGGGTTGGTGATAGCAGTGATGTATTGCATTATGTACTTGCTGGCTTCCGTCTTCCCTGCCCCACTTTCTCCTGAGATGACAATGCAGGTGTCTTTGTTTCGTCTCTTCATGGCTTTGTAGGCGGCATCAGCGATGGCAAACAGGTGCGGCGGCCTCTCGTACAACTCCCGGCCCTTGTACTGTTCGAGGGTGTCATGCCCATAGATGTTCATTGCACGGTATGGATTGACGGAGACCAGCACCTCTCCGATGTAGGAGTAGATTCTCCCCTTCTTAAACCTAAGTTTGAGGTTGGCCATGAATTCTTCCATAGAAACGTTGTCCAGAAGAACAAAGTCAGCCTTACCAAACTCCAGACTCTCGTGTTCTGCCATAGCTGTAAACGTTATTACGTTACAAGGTTATTACAAAAAAAAAAGGTGATGTCTGCCCGTTTGATCCAAAGGATGGCACAGAGTGACTAGCAGTGAGTGAGCAGTGCAGCTTGTCATGAGTGTGACACTGCAGGCGGTTGCTTATAAACTATCTGGGTAGTGATGATGTCACGATGAGTCATCCATGCCCATATATGGAATTTCAGGTCAGGTGTGACCAAATATGAAGTTTGTGATGTCAGATTCAGCCTCTGTATTCTGACTAGCAACAGTGGTAACCATAACAACCTGGACTCACTCAGACATATTGAGTGACCATGGCAACCTAATGTAAACAAACCTGACTGCTATGCCCATATATGGGCATGCCTATATATGGGCGTATAATGATGACATCAGGGATCTCCATATATGACCATAAAAGGGACACAGGCAGGCAGAGAGACACATACAGAAATCTCCATATATGGGCATAAAAAGGACCCGACAGACAGACGGGTACAAAAATGTAAATAACGCACAAAATCCCCATATATGGAGTACCCTGATGTCCTCAATTTGATGTCATAGTACTGCCGTCATAGACTGTCCTGGACTCCATATTTGGGCATGCCTTACACGGAACTCCATATATAGGCAAAAAAGGGTTGCTGACAGACAGATGCAGAAATCTCCATATATGGGCATAAAAGGGACACAGACAAACAGACGGGTACAGCGGGTACTCTGACATCGGGTATCTTATATCGTGTACACCGGGTATTACATAACTGGGTGGGGCATGCATTTCCAACTTGCATCGTTCTTGACTTGCATCATTCCCAAGTAGGCTGGTGTGCACCGGTCTAGTGAGTATAAAAGACAGACAGACCTATACTCGGTAACGATGAAATGATGCAAGTTGGGAATGCATGTCCCACTCGGTTATGCAATACCTGCTTGTTGTTGGAGTACTGGTTGTACCCAGCGCGGTACCCACCACGTCAGTACTATGGTGTCATATTGATGACATCAGGGATCAACCGCTGATCGGACTGACTTCACACTGGGCACGGTAATCCTTCGGGTATAGAGAGGTGGTTCCCAAACTTTTTAGCTCAAGACTCAAAAAAGACATTTGATGTCTCCCTGGGACCCAAGCTAGTGAAAATAGCAGATCTGCTATTTTCACTACTTCTTAGAATTTATGTCTTTTATTTATGATTTTGAAAAAATATTGAATTCTATTTTAATCCTATGCAGCTACACCCAAATATGGAGTGTGTTGTCTAACCTCAATGTGTCGCCATGGCATCAGCAAACAAATCAGTCAGCTCCATATATGGGCACAAAAGGAACAAGGACTGACAGATACAGAGATCTCCATATATGGGCACAAAAGGGACAAGGACTGACAGTTACAGAGATCTCCATATATGGGCACAAAAGGGACAAGGACTGACAGATACAGAGATCTCCATATATGGGCATAGCAGCATACCCATATATGGGCTTATACTGATGACATCAGGGATCTCCATATATGGGCATAAAAGGGACAAGGACTGACAGATACAGAGATCTCCATATATGGGCATATCAGTCGGAAATGCGTAGGTGTGAGGGCGGTATAGCGGCCCGAACCTCTAGTTTATAAAAAAGTGATATTTACTTGCGACCCACAAAAATGGTTCCGAGTCTCCAACCCACAGTTTGGGAACCACTGTACTAGAGGTTCGGGCCTTCACATCTAGAGTTCGGGCCGCTACGTGGCCCTCACTCAGGGGCGCCGATATTTATAAGCTCTACTATGTGTGCGCGAGCGGGGCATTTTGCAGGTTTTGCAGGTATTGCAATTTTGCGGGTTTTGGCCGGATAATTTACTTTTTTGGGGGGGTTTTGTAACTTTATTTCGGTTAATTCGGTTTATTCAGTGGCGATCTGAACCAGGCGATCTGATTTTGAAAAAAAAAAAAAAAAAAGTATTATTATTATTTATTTATTTTTAAATTTTGACCAGCACCCAGTGGGTGCTCCTCATTTCACCTGGGTGCTTTAGCCCCGAGGCACCCACAGTATCGGCGCCCTTGCCCTCACTCTTATGTCGCACCGGCGATCCGACCGATATGCCCATTTTTTCCACATTATGAAGTGTTTATTTTCCCTTTCAAGATATTTGTGACATAATACACATTAGGCTCAGACATTTACATCGTCATCAGAAACTCCCCTGCTAAAGCATTTAAAGGAGTGTCTTCATTTAGTAAACAGGCTGAACTGCGGTGTATTTCACAAAATCTTATAATAGTAGCAATGTGTATTTACTGATTATAATGCAGACAAATTGGTTAGGCCAGTGGTTCTCAAAGTGGGGGTCCAGGGACCCCCAGGGGTCCTTGAGCATGTTACAGGGGGTCCCCAGTAAAGCAAATTAATATAGCATCAAAATCACTTAAACCCTATTTTATACTTTGGCTAGGCCTATTTGAAGACAGCATATCTACAAGCTTACAGCGTGTTGCATTGTGACGTGTTGTGAGCTTATAGATCAGCAATATTTGGGAGAAAACATTATAATAATAACACATCTTCTCTTAACCCTTTAACACCTTTACCGCCGGGCCCGTAGTTCTACGGGCCGTTAAATCCAACGGTTAAGCGCCGAGCCCGTAGTCCTACGGGCTGCGGTCTTTTCGCGCATGCGCGGTCCGGGTGCACTTTCGGAATTTTTTTGATCCACTTCCGTTTCCGGTTTGATGACAGGAAATAGAATTATTTGGGATCCGGTTTCGACGATCACGCCCGCTCCCATTCTACAGACGAAACTGAAACTCAATTCTCTTCCTGTAGTTTTTTCTCCTCGCATTTCACTGTTTAACGTAATCCGCTCTAACTACAGTCATGGAAGTCCGTTTGACATGCGGTCTTCACTGGGAGATACAGGGAGATCTCGCGGATGTAAACAGACCGTTCACGGCTCAATCTTAAGGATTTTAACAAGATCTATGGCGACATGAAAAAAACAAAAAAACAACAAAAACACCTTGGCACTGGTGAGTACATTATGAGATTAACCTCTGGCGGTGGATGTGTTAAGACCGGGGACGCATCTGTGTCATTTTAAGATTTCTTTGGCTATAAAAAAATATCAGATCTACAGAGTGCCGCGCTATGAGCCTGTAGATCTGCCATTTCTGAAAAATCATGAAAATGTGTGCAAATATTTGAAAATATATATATATATATATATATTTTTTTTAAATAATTTGTATTCATCGATTTTGTAACCCTTTTTTCACCCGGTGCCAATTTGCTAAGTGATCCTGGGCACTACACTCCCCCCACCAGCCTAGGGAGGCCAGGGCCGAGCTCATGCCTCCTTCAATGCATGAGAGCCAACTGACCTTCTTGTCACGTGACAGGGGGGAGTTTCCCTGGTTGGACGTAGCGCGTGGAAGGAACACGTTATTCCAACCAGTTCCCTTCCCCTCCATCAGGCGCCCCGGCTGACCAGGGGAGGCAGTATAGTGACCAGGATTACTACATGTTTTTGTGAGGGTATTAACTACCCTAGGAGACACAGGGAGAACATGCAAACTCCACACAGAGTAGGCCCTTTCGCCAACCCCACCTAGGGTTAGAAATATATATATTTTTAAGCGAACACCCGTAACTCAAATCTTTGCTTCTGGGGTTCCCTGGAACTAAATATTTTACAAATGTTCGCTTAAAAATATATATATATTCCAATATTTTCAAAAATGTTCACAAACAGCAGATCCACAAGCCCACAGCGCGGCACTCGCACGTCACACAGATGCTTTCCCGGTCTTAATGGGTTAATCTCTGGCTCAAAATATTTTCAGATGGGGGTCCGTGGCCAAATATGTATCAATTTGGGCGGTCTTTGACTCCATAACGTTTGAGAACCACTGGTCTAGGCACCTATTAATCCTGATATTTTACAGCTGTGTCATTTGGACCCTCTTAAGGAGCTCTTTAATATCCGCCTCGATGTCACTGGTGAGGAACTTCCGGCTGTAGCGCTTGTAGGGTTCCCCGTCCGGAGCTACCAGGAACTTCTCAAAGTTCCAGGAGATGTCACTCCTCCGGACCGGGCTCCACATGATGTATTTGGGGTCCCCCATGAGAGCCATGGAGTCATCACTGGGGAAAGGCAGCTTCTCTTTCAAATAGACAAACAGGGGGTGGGTGTCTTTTCCATTCACGTCCACTTTGTCGAGGAGCTGGAACTTTGGCTCAAAACCATTGCCCGGACGGACATACTTCAGGGACCTGAGTATTTCGTCACTCTTGCAATTTTCCTGATGTCCAAACTGGTTGCAGGGAACCCCCAGGACAACCAGTCCGTGCGCGGCGTAGCGCGCATGGAGGTCGTTCATCTGGGAGTAATCCCTGGTTGTTGTTCCTCAGAGGGAGGCTACGTTCTCTATGAGCACAACCTTTCCTTGTAGAGCCGACAACGAAAGGGTTTCTCCAGAAATGAGTTTAGCGGTCAGATCGTAGAACCTTTTCATATTTGCTGCCATGTTGTGATCGAGTCCAACAACTGGAAATAGACGACCAAGGACCCGGTGTGTACTATGAGTTTAGTTATCTGTCTGTTTGTTATCTGTAAACGGTTGTGAAGACCAACCCACCAGTCCTTGTCCCTTTAATGCCCATATCCCTGATGTCATCAGTATATTATGCCCATTTATGGGCATGCCCCCTTTTGTGCCCATATATGGAGCTGACTGATTTGTTTGCGCTGATGCCATGATGACACATTGAGGTTAGACAACACACTCCATATTTGGGCCTAGCTGCATTGGGAACTCCTTATATGGATATGGCTGAGTCATAGTGACATGAGTGTGACGCTGTGTTCCTCAAACCAAAAAACATTCAGAACATACACTGCTCAGTAATGTTCAGTAACACGTTTCATTTCATAACAACTTTGTTCTCAGCATTTGAGGAAAAAGCTTGCTGAGGCCCAGGAGAGAATCAGTGCTGATGATAAGCTTGATGGAGGAAGCCCCCTGATGAAGCTCCTCTATGGGGACCCTGCTCCCATGTTATCCCTCACCCTCACCCCTGACTGTCCCACACACCGCTCCTCTTTCTGGAGTCTACCTGAGACACTGACCGTGGAACGCTTCTCTCAGCTGGTTGGACAGGCACATGGAAATGCCTCTGTACCCCTGCTTACCCTGTTCCTCAAGAAGGTACCTACTGCACACCTTGTTGACTGGAGCATGTATCCACATACAGAAAGAATATAATATGTCATACAAAAAACTACCAAAAATACATATTTTTTGTAATGGCCATCAAGGTTTATATTCATATCTGTAGAATGAAAGTAAACATAATGATCAGTAAAGCATCATACTTCCATGTTCCATCTTTGCATCTGTCCTAGATCCAGTGTGTGAGACAGTTGCATCATCTGCCTGAGCTGGCTGCATTACAATCAGACCTTCTAAGAGCATTTCCCCTGGTGTCAGAACATACACACCAGAGTATTGCACAGATGTTACAACAGATACCAACAGGTATAACAATATCCCAGCATTCTTCTTATTAAATGTACTCCACCATCGACATAAGTGAACCTCACCATCACATGTACACACATGCACACACGCACACACACACACACACACGCACACACACACACGCACGCACGCACGCACGCACGCACGCACGCACGCACACACACACACACACACACACACACACACACACACACACACACACACACACACACACACACACACACACACACACAATCTGACCAGACCACTCTCATCCTTTATAGGATACCAGAGGAAGATGCTGCTTGACCGGATGATGATATTCATTGGGGTCTGGAATTGCCTCAGACTGGAGGTGGCCAACAACTGTAAGCTCATACTCTGTCTAACACTCCTCCACCACTTACCCTTTGGCAACCTTTGGTTGCATAGCACTGAGTTTGACCTTGCACATTACAAGTCTAAATACCTACCTTGTAACTGCCCTGCCCGCGGCAATGCATGGCAGGGTATTGTAATCGCTCCTGTATGTGTGTGTATGTGTCTGTCTTCCTTTGAACAAAATAAGTTGAGAACAGATGGGCGGAAATTTCATGAAATTTGGTGGGAAGGATCAGTTAACTGCCCCGAAGAGATGATTAACTTTAGGGTAAAAAAGTCAAAGGTCAAGGTTAAAATTGAGAACAGATGGGCAGCTTTTCGGGATTCAAGCTCACAAGCTTGTGAGCTCTATTTTTGTCAAAGAGATTTGGTGTAGAGTTAAAAAAGTACAGTTGCAACTCCGATCCATTTTACTAACTGACGTCCACAGCAGCAGACCTGGGAGTGGAGGTGCAGTTGTGTGAGATGGAGGTGACAATGGACAGCTCTGGGGAGTTCCTTGTACCATGTCGACGTGGCCCTGGCTCATGCCTTCGAATACTGGTAGACTTCCTGTCAGAGACTCACAACTCCTTAGTGAGAGAGGCCAGGAAACTGAGCCACCAAGATGACAGGTCAGTTCACTTTCACAGAGGTCTTTTAAAAAAAAATATATATACATATATATATATTTGACTGACGTTTTCAGTTTCAAAACGGTATCAGTGTATCACCCATCTGTAGTCTGAGTGGAATTTGAATATTGAATGTCCTCCCAGTGACTACAGTATTCAATTGGAGGGGGCATCTGAGACACAGCTGACCCTCTGCCACCCAGAGAGAGAGCTGCTCCCTCTGGTGTTAGCCAACTGCCACTACACCCTGAGGAAAGGCAGGGAGACGGACAGCAGTTACAACCTGCCAGGAATCCAAACCCAGCTGGCTCGTCGCTTTCTGGCCGGGAAACCACTCATACAAGTGGTGAGAATGGATTAGAGTCATAGTAAATGCATACAAATGCTACCTAATGCCAATTGTTCTAACCAGAACACGTAATACCTGTCTTACTATTATCAGGACACGTCGAGGTACTTGAACAGGCACCTGCAGGACTTCTCTGTGGTTCTAGCAGAGGTCAGAGACAGGATTCGTCAGGTGAGTGCAGTATAATTATGTGACTTCTTAGCTTTCATGCTGCCACACAGAAAACGCTGACTGAACATTATGGTCGCTTTCCGGCAGAAATCCTGTATGTCCAAAACCATTACTTTTCAAGAAATTCAGTGGAAAGAAAGAACCTGTGTTTTAAGGGATTCAATGTAGTTGGATAGAGTCACAAACTCTTACTTTTAATTTATTAAATATTTATAAAACCCACAGACAGACTTATCCACTTTCAACCTGCCGTCCCTATTTTGGTCATTTCAACTTATTTGAAAGGGTTTCACATTTTCAAGAATGGCAAAAATAACAGCTCTACAAGCTCACAAAAAAAAGCTGTGAGCTTGTATATCTGCTATTTTCTGTACTTTTGCGTGACACTGCCGTACAACGTAGTTTGAAATATTGATTTATGAAATAACATAAAAAGATGATACGTGGATATGCAAGGTTTCTGCTCGACAGTGGCGATAAGCCCAAGTATATACACAGTAGTTCCCCTTTGGGATTTGAAGAGGCCTCTTTGTTGTAGGTCACATTCCTTCACCCGAACTTATTTCTGTTTCCATTCACCGGGAGAGCATCCGACCCCCAACCCATCCCACCCCCACCCCCACCCTGCTCAGTGCCACTCGGTTGCCTGCTGACAGTCACTCTGTGCTCCTATGTCTGTGGTTCACCCTGCAGGAGCCGTTGAAGGGCTCGGTGAGTGGTGCCGTGAGGACGGTGCTGCGATCATACACCGATGTTTGTGACGCCGTGTTTGTGGTGGAGATCGCCTTGCGCTTCCTGGGGAAGACCGGCGGGGATCCCCAAGGTCACCTTCTGTCCTTCCTTACTGATTCGCTGCAGATGGGCCCACAGATGTCCAACACTGTGGTCAAGGTACAAACCTCAGGGCCATTTCCTTTAATTGACTGCAGTGATTGTGAGATTCAACTATCTAATTGTTGCTGGTCTCTCCTAATATAATAGTAGTATTTCCCTCAGCAGATTGCTCCACTTTACTGATGTGTGCATTGTAAATAAATGGTATACAACATTTTCTCCTGCTACTCTCTGACCAAGTATGATTGAAATTGAAACTCATTTAAACTTACATTTATTCTTTATTCTAGGCCCTTGGTGATAGTAAATTGGAGCATAGCATCTTCACCTGGCAGCTCCTTACCTGCTGGAAATCTGAGCTCATGTTGAACCGCAAGCAGGTTAGACATACAGTATTAACCTCTGTTTAAATCAAAACATATGCGTCACAGTTTTCTGGATAAGGCAATCGCTTCATCTGTGCACCATCCAAACCACTTGCAAAGACGAAACTCAAGCCATGCATGAAACGACCCCTTGCTGCTGCCCACATACTTTGCTTTGGAGCGAAGCTTTTCATTCATGTGACCCCCGCTCACTGCCAGGGACTGACCTCAAAGACCACAGAGGGATAAACTCTGGCCTGTAAATCCATGGAAAGTGTGCCGTCTGACATGGTTGGCGCAGTGGCGCTCAGTGTTTGACCCTAACAATAAAGTGCATCATTTGAATTCCTTCTCTAATTTCCGCCATTAAGTGGAAGATTTGAAGTTTTTAACCATTTAACAACTGAGCCACTAAACCACTTAATTCTAAATTATTTCGAAAATAGCCAATCTATAATCTTATAACGCATCACAGCACAACGTGTTGTGAGCTTGTAGATCTGCAATTGTTGAAAGTGTTTGAATTCTTTCTTTGTATTTTCACCTATAAAGACATGCCTAAAATTGGGATGCCAGGGTTAATGGTCGTGATATGGCATGATGCAGTCTATTATATAACATCCAGGCTGGAAAGATGTGAATTGGGTTTTGAATGCCATTGACTGTCATCTTGTTGCAGGATCCATTTCAGAGACTGCCTTCAGAATTCCAGCAGAGTTTGTCCGAGGAGGAGAGGAGAGAGATGAAGGCTTTCCTCGCTGTCACAGACACTAACACTTTCTCTCTGGAGTTGCATGAAATTCTTCTCCTGAAGACTAGCAACTCCATGCCAGACGAGGCCTACCCACCACACTGGGAGTAAGCAGTCCATAATATCAACACAGTATTTGTATTCCCTCCTCCATTTGGTACCTGTATAATTGAATACCCACAACTAAAGACACGCTGACCATTTGACAGTTTAGGATCAGTGGAAGGGAACGCAGTACACAGGTATAATGTGTTTACAAAGCAGTCAAATGTTTTGCCGTCAAGAATGTTTATTCTCCCCGTTTGCTAGAAATGGATTTGCTGGGGATAAGACATTTTCTTGATCTCAGAAATGCTAGAAGTGTGCCCATTGTCAGTCCGGAGATTAGCACTGTGGTACAAAAGAATCCATTGAACATGGACACTTTCAATCACAGTGAACTGTGGGGGTCTCACCCTGGGATGCCCCTTACAATTCTGGGCCTTTTGACTCCTAGGGAGTGTGTGTGTGACCCCTCCAGGCAACCATCTGTCGAGGCGAAAAGGGGCTTAAGTTATACGCACTCTGCTGGCCCAGGTCAGCTCTACTGAGCCAGCAGCTGGACAGGGAAGTGAATAGGAATGCATGTGGAGAAAACAATGGGTGCAATGCTAACTGTTGCTCCTCCTTCCACCCTCTCTCCCTAATGTCTCCAGCATCAGGTCCACACTGGAGAACCATTTGGATCAGAAGAATCTTCCTCCTCTGCCTGGGCTTGAGTCTCTACCAGACGACATCACTCTGGAAAAAGGAGCTGATGCGTGGAAGATGGCTGTAGAGTTCAGGAAAAGATAGATTATTTTCACAGCTACAGTATACATCATTCCAATATACAGCATTGATTGTAGCATGCTAAAATATTTGCAGGCTTTCTGTTATTCAAAAAGAAATATTGTTCAATTAACCACTTAAGCCAATCTACAAGCTCACAATGCATCGCATCTGCTAATTTAGAAGAATGTATGATTTTTTTTTTTACTATGTTTAAGTTGCTGTTATACATTCCATGTTATCGAAAGGTGTAGAAAGTAGAACATATCAATCAAATGTGCCCTTCTATTAATTCAATTCAATTCAAACTTTATTCCAGGCACACAGTGGGTCCATAGAGTACATACAAGTCATCAACATCACACAACAAATTAAACAATAAATACAAAATAAATAAAAACATAAAATCATAAATAGAGGCTGACTCTCCAGTGTTTACACAGCCTGGATGAGTACCGGAGATAGCTCTTCCCAGGATTGACTATATCCTCAATAATAATGTTCCGGGACTCATCCAGTTCCAGGCAGTTCCACAAATCATGTGCAACCCAGATTTGGCTCAACAAAGGGAATGAACTCTTTCTCATGCTATTCATCAAAAATGTGGAATGCCCTACCAAAAGGAGTAAAGGAGTGTAAAACCCTACTCACTTTCAAAACTGCCCTAAAGATACACCTTCAGGAGGCTGCAATTCGAAAATGGCCCCTGTCTAAGTCTTAACCTACCCCCCCTACTTACTAAATAAAGTACATCAATCAATCAATCCAGGCGTGACATAAATCCTTACATAGAGTGCCTTAATAGAGCCTCACATGTGTGGATTCCACACGTTACAAACAAGTGACTGGCACTATGCCATCTAGGGACCTTAAGTAGTATCCTCAGGGCATCATTGTAGGCCACTTTAAGCCTCTGCATGCTACCTTTCTTGTATGTGCACCACAGGAAAGCTGTATACATGGGAGTAAAGAACATTACGTAAATGTTAGGAATCTTATGGAATTTTCAAATTGTGTTCGCAACTGTGTATCAAACTTACAGCTGTGCAATATTGTCCCATATTGTATAATAGTATACTGAGTCTGACATGTATTACATATCAATAATATGTAATAGAGAGAGAAAGCTAAGCTCTGGAATAAAAAAATATCAATACTGTATTGTATTCATGTGGCTTAACTTAACTATAACCATAAATGAATTGACCTCTAAAACTTGAATAAATGTGCAACCCAGGGGTCATCAATATGTCCGTACACAGTCCGTGGCAAGACTTGTCCGTGTCCCTGGCAAATTCTATAATGTTCTTATTTTGATCACAAGACCCCATTACTGAATGTTAGTCACCAGGTTTTCTTCAGAATATGTATGACACTGATTTACTATGACACTATGGCACTTTTTAGGATTAGGAGTCCACTTGTAGGCTACATTGGTTTCTCAAACTTTTTTATTTTCAAGGACCACCCGAACTCTGAGAGTGTACAAATGGAACCAAATGGGTCCATTTGGTTCCATTTGTGCACTCTCAGAGTTACAGACCTGTAATGGTCATTCAGGGCTATAGCTCTTTATGTGTTTCTGGTAATATTATTGTCCGCTCATTTGCATGTCCATGGCAAAAATAGAATTTTGTCAACAATGTCCGCCACAAGCCAGCATGGCGATGATCCCTGGTACAACCACTTGAGCCTATATCATTTAGAATGTATGCTTTTTGAAAAGCCCTCCTTTCAGTTTGTCATCACGGCTCTCTCTGTCTGCCAAGTCAACCAAACGTTCCATAAAGTCCACTCCCCCCGTTGCTCGTCCCACAGTAAACTGACACCTCCTCGCACCCAATCAGACGCTCGCATGAGCTGGACAATGTGCGACGGCGGCCAATCACGGTCGTCGGTGGGCGGAGTTAGGTGGTGTTTTGTTGCCACAGAGAAGATGTTGCGCGTCGTTTCGTTCCTAATGTGTTTTTTGTTGTTGATGGAAGAGGAGTGAAAACGGAATACTTTCCCTGTCTGGACCGTTTTAAAGACATTCTCCACCACGTTGTTCGAGTGGCATGAGCCAACAGAACACCCAATGGTGATGATATCCAGTTATTGATTGTAAGTAAACCAGTACATGTTGGCTTTTTCTGGGCATTTACAAGGCATTTCAGACCTTGTATTGTGAATTTGTACTTCCATGTACTGTTATGTACTGTCATGTACTATTCTCATGTCTTTCTAAATAAACTACATCAATCAATCAATGGGGGAGAAAGAGGAGAGATATTTTGGCTTTGGCATGAGGATGGTCTCTGTTTGAAATTAAAACTCAGTCAGCACCTTTTTATATTTCTCAGAATATTTGTATCGTCTAGGAATGATCGATATGGGATGACTCGTACATCGTTTCGTCAAGTCTTCGCTTCTTAATTAGTATGCTAAATCATTGTGTCAAATCAGTGTCTTCCTCTTATTCTAAAGTGCATCCTAAATTTGGACCAGACCAGAGAAATGATCTGCAAGTAATATAATGTGCTGACTTGTGCAGATATTAAGGAATAACAGAAGTGGCGTGCTATTGCTTAGTAATGAACAACAGTGTGGGTCTGGTTTGTTGAGATTAGCACGTGTTTCTGTTATAAACATGTTTACTTGCTTGTCATCACTTTGGCTTCAGCTGGTCTTGATTTTCCAATTATTGGGGATGATAACTCCACCATTACACCTGCAACACTAACACCAGTGGTGGAAGAAGTACTCACAAAAGTGACACTTTTACTTAAAAGTGACACTTTTACTTAAGTACCTGCAATGCAATGCAGAAATACTCTGTTACAAGTACAAGTACAAGTCTGGTATTCAGAATTTACTTGAGGAAAAGAACAAAAGTATTGGCATCAAAATGTACTTAAAGTACCAAAAGTAAAAGTACTCATTGTGCAGAAATCTTCCATTCATGTTTTCAAAATGTATGTAATCGTTTGAAAATAGCAGATCTACAAGTTCACAACGCGTTGTATCTCTACACGTTGTGAGCTTGTAGATTTGCTATTTTCAAATAGCCTAAAAGGGCTGAAGTGATTAATTTATGTTTTGTTATAATGTATTTAAAATCTACAAAGTAACTAATGTTGTCCAATAATTGTAGTTGAAGTAAAAATACCTCAAAATTGTACTTAAGTTCAGTACTTGAGTAAATGTACTCAGTTACTTTCCACCACTGCCTGCAACACAAACACATTGTACACACATTTGTAGTTGTAGTTATTGTACTTCGCGTTAATTGTTACAGTTGGCTAAGTATCTAGACAAGTATCCCATTCTGTTTAAAAAGAACTAGCAATGCACGCTGTTATACAATATTTATGTGGGCTGTCGTGAGTCATTGTTTAATAGCATCAACACTACATCTAAATAAAGACAAGCCTGTTCAGAGTCCGCTTTGCTCATAACGTTATGCTAATTAATGTGCAGGCTAGCCCACACACACAATGTTACGTAATGTGAATATTTAACATTACACATATTTAATCCACCCAACACATGCATTTATCAATTATCTATTATACCACTGTCTTTCTCTTGGCACCTCCTTGTCAAGCCATCTGAGTCACATTGTTGAGTGACTTTGTTGTTGGTTGCTCTGGGAAACCAACAGTGGTGGTAGAGGTAGGCTAGGTAGGCTAGTACTCTGATTCTTTTACTCAAGTAAAAGTATCAATACCACAATCAATGTAGAAATAGCCTACTGTTACAAGTAAAAATCCAGCTGTAGTTTTCAAATAATTGTAGTGGAGTAAAAAGTACAATATTTGCCTCTGAGATGTAGTGGAGTAGAAGAATAAAGTATTACAAAATTGAAATACTCGAGTCAAGTAAAAGTTTTAAAAAAAGTACTCAAGTACAGTACTTAAGTAAATGTACTGTTACTTTCCACCACTGGAAACAAACAAGCCTCTGTAGTGTGAAGTGACTGTTATTGTAGCAGCCTATTGGCATTGCCTTCTGCTGGAATCCACAAAAGAACCTGGGTCCCGTTGTGGCCTGCTGAGCATTATGGCTATAACAATAACTTTCGCTGCCCATTTTCAGGCCTGGAAAGGATGCATACAACAACCCGAAGCCCTTCGTCCATCTCGGCAGGTGGTCCAGGAGATGCCTTGGACCTCAGCTTGACAGGTTCCCAGCTCTCTGTTTCCAAAAGGCCCAGCGGCGCATCTCCTGGAAAATACTTCTCTCGTTCTGTGTCTGTGTCAGTGACCAGTGACAGCAAAGGGAAACGCAACACATTGGTGAGTAGACGGTTGCGTCACAGCCTAGGTGCCCTATGATGTTCATGGCAATAATAGGTATTGCATGTGTAATAAACTAGATACAATATACTGTATAATAAACTATCAAATCATGCTACATACGGTTTGCAGTCACATGTTCATCGTTCATTTCTGTGTCTGTGAATTCCACAGAGTGATTTTGCCGGCTCACGCTCTATCAAGAACCTTCGGCGCTCCAACAGTACCACTCAGGTCAACCAGCAGGCCAACATCAGTTTAAGGTACACACACACACACACACACACACACACCAATTAAAGTCTAGTCCAATACAATAAAATGTTGCTTGTATCCGTGCGGTTTCTGCAGTTTTGAAAGGGACTTTTCCTCACAGTTTGGGTTGCTATTCAGATTGTTGTTTTCTTCTTCGTATAATGGTATGTGCTGCTACATGCACCCTGCAAGGCTTCAGGCAAACATGTCTTTTTTGAATTAATCAAATGTCCGTCCTTCACTGTAACTAAGCTCACCTGCCATTGAACCTGTGAGCTGTTCGATGTTTTAAATGTCGGCACAGGATGTGTACGCTTCAAACAACGTTGTGTAGCGCGGCCAGCCCACTGTCATCAACCCGGGCTTTAAGTTACCAAAGTGACTGACTGCAGGAACAATTACCATAGATTTAACCGGTTCGCCTCGAGCCTCGCACCTTTAAAGCAGCACACTTCCCTTCAGTGAGCAACAGCTGGCTCCCCCGAAGCTTCATCACGGGGACAATGGGCATTGTGGCACGGCGGCTGCTGCATGATAAAGAGTTTGGGGATGCCGTTGCATGGGGGGGCAGCAGGGCCCTGCTTTGTCCCAGGTTAGAGGGGGGAGGGCTGGGTCCTTGGGGTCAGGTTACCCCCTACCCCTCCCACCACCAGGAGCCAATGAAAGGAAAAGTGTGTGCACACGCACTGATTCTATTGTCCGGCAGCTGCCGCCAGCCAGCCCTCCTCTCTGCCTCCTAGGATGCAGTAGAGGGGCTTTAAATTTAAAGAGATTCTAAATGCCCCCCGTACCCTCCAACTACTCTTTGAGTGGCCACTCCCCACCACCTCCTCCTTTTCCTCTCCGCCACCATCAGCTCTCTTGTAAAAGGAAACATAGCAGAATGTGCTGCTTGAATCCATGTTGTCAAATTGCTTTTCATTGGGCCAGCTGGCTTTTTCCTCCCCTCTACCCCCTTTAAGCACACACAACACACACACACACACACACACACACACACACACACACACACACACACACACACACACACACACACACACACACACACACACACACACACACACACACACACACACACACACACACACACTGGCTGGCTGGCCCCAGACAGTAACACCCTGCACGGTGCAGGCAGGCTCCGGCACAGATGCCAGTGCAGGCCGAGCCAGACTGGAGGTCGTCCTACATCTGTGCCTGATGGGGAGGGCTGGCGGGTTTCTGTTGTTATGGGGAGTGTAAGGCTATTTGAAGGATGTGTGACAGGCCATTGGGATCAACATATGCATGCATGCATTTGCATGGAATCCGTGAAGGAATTCCCCCTGCCTGGCAGAGCGTCCGCTGCTACGCAGAGAATTCCAGCACTTGTCGGGGTGGGGAGGTGTGGGTGGGGGGATCCCGTCTACGCAGCTGTCATGACAATATGTAATCCCACAATCTGCCACCGAAGGCCACGCTTAAAGGTCCTTGCTTTGTGTCAAGAGTTGCTTAATTGTGAATTGTGAGCAGTGCTAAGCCCTTGTTGGATGAAAAGAAAAGAAGGCTTTTTGATCTTCCCACTTAAAAGGATAGATTTAGCACCGCAGCTAGGAATATCTTTGGTTTGGTTTTAAAACAAAACCAGCCTTTCTCTTTAAACCCTTTTGTTGTGTACACACACACACACACACACACACACACACACACACACACACACACACACACACACACACACACACACACACACACACACACACACACACACACACACACACACACACACACACACACACACACACACACACACACGCACACACACACGCTTCAAAATAGAAACCGTGGCTGATATTTGTGTCACACAGGCACTGAACAAGCATTGTGCAACATTGTGCTTGCTGTAGGACTTTAGGGCCATAACTGTGGCTGCGTTGTGTGTGTTTTACAGTGAGGACCAAAATGATGACTTCCTGGCCCTGTTTGACAGCAGCTCAGATGGACGCAGGAAGCTGGCCAGCCTCAGCAAAACCTCCCCAGACAGAACCACCTGGAATATCTTGGTACTTCTATATAATATAATATTGAGTTGCTACTTAACACACATTTACTTTACACACATTTCTTTCTGTGGAATTGGCACTGTGTGTGCGTGTTTTGGTCACAGAAAACCCCTCCCCATGTGTAAACCCGATATGTGTCGCTCGCCAGAAATAGCCAATTTACAAGCATGAGCTTACATATCGTCTATTTTCTGCAAGCAACACCCTCGGATGAATAAACGATGATAATATTATCCTTAGCCTACTGCATTGACGTGTAACCAAGGTGATGCCAGTTGTTGTCGACTCGCTGTGGCGTGAGCTTGTTCAAAAGTTTAGTTGTGTCCAACAAAACAGCTCAAACAAAATACTTCATGCATACTCTCATGCAGAGAGTGACTCCTATGAGCGCAACATGATTAAAACAAAAAAGCCAGCGATGTTATTGCCGTAAAGTGATGTTGTTTTGTGACAGTGCCATCATTTGACAAATGTCAGCTTTGCGACATGCCCAGACATGTCCTCCCATACGGTAGATACATTTCCTCCCTCTCCTTCCCCCTCATAGTGACATAAGGTTAGTTTTACCATTGAACACACGATGAAAGGCAGTCAACCATGTTAACTAAACAATCATTTTTGTGTTTTTGGAAATGTGACACCAGTCATTTACTGGAATATGTCTCAATGGAAAACATTGACAGTACAGTAAAGAGAGAATTTTGGAAACATTAGCATTCTTTGATCTCCTTACATTTATGAAACGTGTACCGAAACCCTGACCCACCCAGAAACTATTTTCAGCTAGAATATTCAAATCAATCGGTGCTTTAAAACTCATGATAACATAACTTTAAAACATATATAAGTTAATTTCATGTACTGAAGTTAACATAATCCAATGGCTTGATTGATTTATTGAATACTTTATCAGTCAAAAATGTAAACAGCACAAGGTACAGTCAGACATTAAGGCTAAAAGGATAACACAAAGATGTAACACAACAATCGAGTTGTGGTCCTATGTATTCAATTCATCAACATAACACAATAACACAATAATACATGTCATCAACAAATACAAAACACTATATGTACAAAGGAGAAAAGGCAGCAGAGAATGATATTTATCTCCCCTTGTGGTCTCCTGATAGGTGATTTTTCAAGCCAGTTTTGATAGAAACCAGTGATTTACATCTTTTAATGGATGGTGTCATGGCATTCCACATTTAGGTGGCAGAGTCGTAGAATGAAAATGTTCCCATGTTTGTTCTATATTTGGGTAGTACCAAATCGTTGTCGCTCTAGTATCGTGGCTGTGGGTGTCACTCACTTTGGAGAAGTAGTTAGTCAGGTATGAGGGTATGGAGGGCACTGCCCCTTTGACTATCTTAAACACCAATCCCATTTGTATTTGCTGAGTGTGTGCTTCCTTGACAATCACAGCAAACCACAACATGCTTTGGAAAATGGTGTGCAGTAATGTCAGGCTAAACATGTCAGACCACCAGTATGGTCCTTTAAGTTCCCAACATCGTAATTATAGTTCTTGATTGATTAGTCATCAACTCTGGCCTAACCACGATGTTTTATACTTTCTAAAAAAGTGACTTCGTATTGTTCTTACACAGTCATAAATTAGCAAACCCACTTTTTAAGTGACAATTATTTAGCTCAGCTCTATTCTCTTGGGTCCCAACTCAGCTCAATTCTCTTGGGTCCCAACAGGCATAACAAGGGTTCTTCTCCTCCTGTCTTTTAGGACGACCAGCCCAGAGTCTTCCCTCTGCCCTCTAGCTCACGAAGCACGGGCAGCATGGACTCTCCCACCGCTCTGAAGAAGAGAGAGTCTGGCATCGCATTGGCTGCCAACTTCACTGCCAACAACAGGTGGGAAGCGTCTGTGACACACACACACACACACACACACACACCCCCACACACACAGGCACACACACACACACACACACACACACACACACACACACACACACACACACACACACACGCACACACGCACACACGCACACACACACACACAGCTAGGGAATAGGCTTAAACTGAGCTGTGGCAGGCCTCTCCCTAGCCTAGAGACTACTTGCACTGCCACATTCTGTACTTGTATCAGCCTCTCGTGTTTCATACCTGTTGATGATGGCAGCTGATACGGCCCTCAGGCTATAATAGCTCACACACATTCTTCCTACTTTCTAAGGCTTATTTCTCCCTGAAAACAGTCTTGCCAAAGTTCACGGCAGGCTTCGGGTGGTTATGGTAATAATCTTTGTCAGAAATCTATTTTGTGGATGTTTCAGCCCTGACAGTGACATCAACAAATTTAAAAGTAGAGATGTGAACTAAGTTTGTGCAGGATTAACTTTTGTATTTATTTATTTTGGCGGGGGGGGGGTTATTATGGGGCCCCCCAGCACCACAGTTAGGAATATCTTTGGAGTGTGCTTGTTGTTTTTCTTCTTTGGAGGAATTTGTGTCGGGGCACGCAACTCAAGACTGTATGGCCTTGAGGGTGGCGTAGTAAAAGAGTTTGGAGCAGCGTGCTGTCAGTTCCTCTGTCTCGTAGATGCTGACAGAGGAACTTCTCAGCCCATTTGTCAGTCAGAACTGTCTATTAGAATGTGGTCACATTTTCATTTTTTACAGCGTGGCGCCGAAGGGTCCTAGCCGTCTAGAACAGGGTTTGTCTGTTCTTCTGTCTCTGTATTTCTGTCCGTCGCTTTCTCTGCGTCTATCTCTGTCCTTACAAAAGTAGATCAATCACAGCTCAGCTTCTACGTATACATACAACGAACCACAATGCCAAGCTCCGTTGTTCAAGATAATTTGTATCCATATCAATGTAGCCCGATGTAAAAGGATGAATGAAAGCAATCCTCCCACTACAGTAAGACTAAATTAAGAAGAAATGTTTTCAGTCTACATTTTAAGATGTAGGCTATTATACTGTATGTAGGGGGATTCAAGCCAGTAACTGATCATTAATTTAGCTGTCTGAAAGCCTTTTCAATTGCACAGGGAAGCCATGCTGTTATTAGACTGTGTCTTGTGTGGGTTGTATTAGGAGCAACAAGGGAGCTGTGGGGAATTCAGTCACGACCATCCTGCACAACAACTACTCCGAAAAGCCGCTCACACCCAAGAGTTCCAACCAGAAGCCATCCTTCAAGTGAGTCCGAAAATACTCGCTGTTTGTTTACTCAGCATAGTTATTATAATCCTTTGTTCTGGAAAGCATTGGCCCAAATAATGCTTTGACTGTCTTGTTTCCGTTCGGTGCTTTCAGTAACATCCTCAAGGCCACAGGGAACGATGAAGTGTCACTGGAGAACGGTTCCCTGACCAAGTCCCAGAAGAACTTCTCCTCTGGGTCTTCCACCTCCAACAACAAGACATCGCCCTCTGCCCAGCGCGGCAGCCCCACCCCGCCCAGCAGGAGGGAGGTCACCGAGGAGGAGGCTGAAAGGTAGCCGATCTTAGCCGAAATAGCCGATCTACAAGCTCACAATGCATTACACTGCATTGTGGTTTGGCCAATTTCATGGGGAAGATTATTTCTTTTTGATTTAGAGGTAAACAAGCCAACTACCGAGCCAACTCAGGTCAGGTTTACTAATTATAGAGGGTTTAAGTTAACATTCACAACTGAAATTCATAATGACATCTTCATACAATACGTATGAATATCTCCCAGACCATACATTTCACAGGCTTATGAATAGAAACCCTATTTTGTGTGTGTTTACATTACTATTATATTCCATACAACTGTTATCTGTGTATTTTCAGGTTCATTCAGCAGGTGAACAAGGCAGCAGTGACCATCCAGCGCTGGTACAAACGCCACGCCAGGAGACGACATACTAGCCACGCAGTGCTCAAACGCATCCTTGATACCAAGAAAAAGGTTCCCATCTCACTTCCACCTTCCTCACCTCTCACATCAAACTTAGTTACCTTTTTTTCAGTGGAAAATACAAAATGTTTGTCCTTATGTATGTGTTCTCTTGTTGCATCTTCTTCTTTCATGACCTTTTTCTCTGTCTCTTCTCTGTCTTTCCTTGAAGGAACGGGAACAGAGAGCAGAGGAGGAAGGATGCCTAGAGCAGCAACAGAAAAAGAAGAAGAAAGAGGAGGACAGGAAACAGGTCCGTGAAGAAAAGGCTCGCCTGGCCCGCCTCGCTGCCATCCAGGTAGTCAGCACGTCAGTCCACACAGGGCCACAGTACTCTCATTCTGTCAAAATAAATTGTTTAGCCGGAAACACAATTATGTAACTCAGTGACTCAACCTTTTTCATTTGAGGGACACCCAGTTTGATGTTATAGTGACCAGCATTTGATTCTTTTTAATCTCTGGGACCCCAATGTTTACTGTAAAATTGGCAGTGTTCATTTAACTCTTGAGAGTGTACAAATGGAACCAAATAGACCCTTACAAGTCCATTTGGTTCCATTTGATTTGTACACTTTCAGAGCTACCGACCCAAAAGGGTCTATTTGGACTACCTGATGTTGAGAAACAGTGATGTTACTTATCCTCACATACCAGTATCCCAATGTTTTCCTCAATGTCTCGCTGCTGTCTTAGCAACAAATGACAGTGAAAATGAAATTTAACAGCCCACTGTTTCCCTCTGGTGGCGTGTTGTAGGAGCTGCAGCAGAAGAGAGCCCAGAGAGCTGCCGAGGTCCAGCAAATTGCCGATGAGGAGCTAGAGAGGCACCGGCAGAGCGGCAAGGTGGGCCGCAGGAAACCCCCCAAGATCTCCCCCTCCAACCAAAGCCCCACCTCCCCGAGCAAGAACGGCCCTCCATCTCCCACCGATGTCAAAGCTAAGAACACAGGTCCATATTGCTTTTCTTCATGAGATCCTCCCAAGGATTTACTACGATCGAGTCATCCTTAAAGATGATTGCAGATGAGATTGGCTGCAATACGTTTGCTCACCGGATGTGTTTCTTTCTCCCGCAGACACTAATGTGAACGTTGTTGCAGACCTGGGTGAAGTAACCAGCTTTAGAGCCGCTTCTCCAGCTCTGTCCAATCGCAGAGGTTCCCAGTGCTCCCAGGTAGCTATTACTAGAAAATGTCCATCTCCAATTGTTTATGAGCACTGCCCCAAAGGTTAATTTCAGCCCCAAACCTCAAAGGCTTGTGGGCCGGTAAATACTGACCCGTCCCATCAAACCTTTCTCTTGAACAGAACAAAGCTTGCCTTATAGTATGTCTGCAATTTATCCAGGAAAGATTTCAAGAAAAGGTTCACATTACTGTTAATCCGCTGATGGGAAAGTAATGATGGGCCCTTCTCAATTTACACACTCTGATTATGAATGGGTCTGTCATCTGTGTCCGCTAGGAAATCCTTCAGAGGTCAGTGAGTCTAGAGGACCAGCGTCAGGGTGCTTTGTCCAGCAGGACCCAGTCTAAGACCACCCTCAACGAGCTGCTGGACACCCTGAAGCTCCTGGAAGAAGAACCAGAGAGGCTGTCTGAGCCCAAGTGCTACCGCAAGGACAAATATGCCTGGATTGATGAGGTTCGTCTTCTTCTTGGTGAAATAGGCACAATGTACCTGGAAGTCGGTCTATGAAATCAATTAACTATAACGTCAGGCATCTCCATATTGGGCTCCATATTTAATCTCCTTTGACTTCCAGTGTAAAATTTAAGTTTTCAAAAGTTTGAATTGTCTGTAGGGTTTAGTTACCAAAAATGTAAATGTTAAATAATGTGCTTAACAATTCTTTGTCGACAGTCAGGATGAAACGTATAGAGAGAACTCGCTCTTGCTGTGACTGTAACGTGTATCTCTCTCTCTCTCGTCAAGGATGGAGACTCAAACTCTCTGACCACAGACAACTTGGAGCGCCACGGTCAGTTGATCCACAACCCCGCCCTGCAGGACGGAGGCGCCCTGCTGTCCGAAGCCAAGCTGCAGAGCATCATGAGCTTCCTGGACGAGATGGAGAAGTCTGAACAGGAGCGGCCGCGCTCTGTCACCTCGGGATCGCACAGAGAGGTGAGGGTCTCAGAGGTTTGCTCGGACGCCACCGCCGGAGCACTTCAGGATGACTCTGAACGTCTCGTTACAAATTAATTACCAAACGACCACAGCAAACGCCTCTCGGAGGCCACTTGCAATATTATTATTTTTTTAAGGCATACAGTAGTATTTGCCTCTGTATTGGGAAATGAGTTTGCACAAAGAACTGATATAGTAAATTAAAACATTATTCACACCTTTTTGTATAGTTTTATATATTGTAATAACAATGTGTGGTTGACTTAGGTTCAGTGTTAGGCAGTGTTAAGTTTATTTACCACAACGTTGGGCTTGTTTTTTTCCAGAGTTGCGTTTTTTGGGGCTTCTTCAAAAACATTGGTGGCTTCTTTGGCAAATCTAACAAGCCAACATTTCTTTGATTTATACTATCTATTCCACATAATAATACATGCATCTAATAGTTTCTATCAGCAATATATGGCTACATTGTTGGGCTTGTTTTGGCTTGTTATTTCGAGGTTAGGTTGGCTTATTTCTCTTGCGAGATTTGGCTTGTTTTTGGCTTGTTTTTGGAGGTGGGGTTGCTTGTTTCTCTCACAAGCGTTGGCAACACTGCTTAGGCTGCCCGTTGAATGCTTCCCTTTCCATTGTCAGATGGTGTTGTCTGAGGAGGAGCTGACAGGGGTGGACCAGGCCTCAGCCACCGCTGCTGAGGTCACCGGCTCCATGATGAGACTCAAGCTGGAGTTGGAGGAGAAGAGACGTACCGTCAACTTGCTGCAGACAGCACTGGTAGGACAGATGCATGCAAACACATTGTCACCTACAGTCACCCACTGGTTTATTGAGTTTATTTGGATCCCCATTAGCTGATGTCTAACTTCAGCTTATCTTCCTGGGATTCACACGTGACATACAAGACCTTTACAGAAAATGGGTGTGCATACAAACACATTGTCTTGTACAGTCACAGCTCACTGGGAAGTTAGTTTTAGTGCAGTTAATTTGTTGGTGAAATAGATGTATGAGCTTAGGATATCATGTTATAATGCCTCTCCTCTCCTCTCCTCTCCTCTCCTCTCCTCTCCTCTCCTCTCCTCTCCTCCTCCACTCCCCTCTCTTCTCCTCTCCTCTCCTCTCCTCTCCTCTCCTCTCCTCTCCTCTCCTCTCCTCTCCTCTCCTCTCCTCTCCTCTCCTCTCCTCTCCTCTCCTCTCCTCTCCTCCTCCTCCTCCTCCTCCTCTCCTCTCCTCTCCTCTCCTCTCCTCTCAGGCACAGCAGAGGGAGCTGACAGTGAGACATGTGAAGGAGACAGAGAAGGAGCTGAGCAGGAACTTCCAGCTCCAGAAGGAACAGTATGAAGGCACCATCCAGAGACACCTGACCTTCATCGACCAGGTAGAAACACACGCAAGATCAGATGGAGCTTTATTGATCCACGAGTGGAATTTGGAATGTTTTAGTAGCTGATATAGCGCAAGTCACTGTTCACAAATCACTGTCATAATGTGCGTCCAAGTGTTATCTCGTCTTCTACACACATCTTCTCAACGCTTGTCCCCATTTTCTCTCCAGTTGATTGACGATAAGAAGGCTCTGACAGAGCGCTGTGAGGGCGTGGTTGCAGAACTGAAGCAGGTGGATCAGAAGTACAACAAAAGGATGTCCCAGATGCAGGAGCAGCACGAATTGGTACGCCTGCTTTTGGCCATAAGGGGGCACACTTGAGTTACTGAATGACCTAAAAGTGTTTGAAGAGAGCAGTGATTGTGTCCTGTCCTGTGTGTGTGTGTGTGTGTGTGTGTGTGTGTGTGTGTGTGTGTGTGTGTGTGTGTGTGTGTGTGTGTGTGTGTGTGTGTGTGTGTGTGTGTGTGTGTGTGTGTGTGTGTGTGTGTGTGTGTGTGTGGTTGAGATCTCTTTCTGCAAATAACTTGTCTGCTTATACTTATACTGCTCATGTGACTGTATTTGCCCTCTTGCATTTCTGCTTTTGTTTAACTCCTCTCTCATCTTTTCTCTCTGTTGCCTTTCTTTCTATCTATATCTCTTTCTTTTCCTCCCTGTGCTTGTCTGTTGCGCCTCATGTCTTCTCGCTTTAGGTGTGGCAAATTCTGGGTCCCTTGTGCGAGGTAACCTTTTTTCCCCCCTAACCCACCCATCCCCATCATCAACCTCTCTCTCATTCCACCTTTGCTTTTCTCTTCCATATTTGTTATTTTCATCCATCATGTCTTCTGTTGGACAGTCTGTTTGCACGTGAGTGTCCTCAGCCTTGTACTGTATGTATTGGTCTGATTAGTTTGTAGTTTTGGTCTCTGAGCACTAACCTTGCCCTAGCTCATGGCTAGCTGCGTTGTAGGCTCTTTGAAATTTCTCATTTTCCTTCCCTCATCCCTGTTGCTGCACTAGTCTTGGAATAGGGCTGGGCAATAGTATCGATATTGGTATTTTGATATGAGACTCGTAATAAGGCATAAGTGTTGTCTTTTCCTGGTTTTAATCACTTAAGCCCTATTTTATTTGATGTAAAAAAAGAAAATAGTCAAATCATGAGTTGTGAGCTTGTAGGTCGGCTGTTTTTGAACATAGACAATCAAGATATTGATATTATCGTCACAATAAGATATTATTGTCACAATATTGATAT
Source organism: Gymnoscopelus braueri (assembly GCF_963280865.1). Taxonomy (NCBI): domain Eukaryota; kingdom Metazoa; phylum Chordata; class Actinopteri; order Myctophiformes; family Myctophidae; genus Gymnoscopelus; species Gymnoscopelus braueri. The sequence continues at coordinate 34,567,425 of NC_137617.1, read as the reverse complement.
AGAGGTCAGAGAGAACGAGGCAACCAGGTGCTCACCGGTGACGTAATAGTCAAAGACGTTACAATAGTTAAAGGTGCTCCTGGATCAGACAGGATAAAACATCTGATAAAAATGGGAGATCCTGGCACTGCAACCCTAAAAATGAATGGAATCCAATGACTTCCACGAAAATAGCATTGTATTTGTTATAGTTGGTGTGAACTCTGCCATCCACTTGACGATTTTGAAAACTATATAAACAGTGTGAACGGCCCTTAAGAAATAATGTTGTAGTCAATGGACTAAACATGTCAGATGACCAATATGGACCTTTAAACCCTGTTAAATCTAATAATTTCCCTTGTGTACATTGTCACCTAATGATGCCACTTATTGTGCATCAATATTTAATTTAGCCCCCTGTTTGTGTTTCCCACAGTGTGCCATTTGACCTACAATGTAGGGCTGCAACTAAACTTTATTTTGATAGTGATTATTCTATCAATTACTTTTTAAATCAACAAATCAACCTGAACAGAATCGACTAAATTAATTAGCCTAATTAACCACTTTTTAAGCCATACTTTATTCTTCATATATAACAGTCTAGCACAAAAATACCGATAATAGACAATCTACAAGGTCACATGGTGAATATAATTGAGTGTCGCGATGCATTGTGAGCAGGGGTCATCAACATGTCTGTCCACGGACATGTCACCTCTGATAGGAATGTGGAGCCTTTGCATAAAACTATTGTGACACTGCATTCAATTAAAATCCAGTCATGCCCTTCATTAATCACTCATCATGTACATAATTAGTTTTGACTCTGAAGTTTCTTTTTTGCTATTGTTCCATTGGCATGCCTTAGACTTTCTCATTAGACGTTCTCATGTTTTGTTTGTCTAAAACCAAGGACCACAATGAATGGCAATAACTCACAGACTTTGTTGTGTTTTTATCCTCGACGTTTCTGTGAGAAGCATGTAATGTGTTTTTCTTTAATCATAACGTCTAATAAATCAAACCAAATCAAGCATAGAATACCTGTTAACCTTAATGGAAACAAACAAAAAAAAAATTTAGCTGGTAGAACTTGATCTCCTGTCCTCAAGTAACACGTTACATGCTTCTCACAGAAGCACTAAACTTGAGAGTCAAAACAGACATGTACATGATGAGTGATTAATGAAGAGTATGACAAGATCGAATTGAATACAGTGTCACAATAGTTTTATGCAAAGGCGCCTAACTTGGGTGAGAAATGGATTATGATTGTGGAGTGTTACTATAGTTGTCATTGTTATTTTTGGACACTTTTAAACACTTCTCTCAACTGACGAAAATCAGCAAATTAGCTCCTTCTAAACAGATGACGTGTCATCTGTTTTTGGCTCTTTTCCTGCACCATTTTCACTGTGGTCCCTTGCATACCGTTGACTTTAATTGTTTCATTGTCTGACCACACCACATACACTCCATTAATCCATTGTCTTAAAAACAATATGGAATATGGCCTATATTTAAAAAAAATTACAAATAAAAAAATGTGCCACAGACACAAGTCTTGCCACACGTTTGTTTGTGTACGGACATGTTGATGACCCCTTTGTGAGCTTGTAGATCAGCTATTTTGGAAAAAAAATTCACCTTTCGCCTATAATGACATGATCAAAGATGAAAAAAGTTCTTAATTTACTTATGCCTTTGTGTTCCTTTCGGAACATAGGCCATTGATGAATTGTTTCCACCCAAGATGAAAAAATAAATTATGATAATCTTTTATAATCGATTAATTTGATAAACTGTTGCACCCAAATGTACAGTATGTACTGTATGTACTGTACCTCTGTTTCTCCTATAGGAGGAGGCTATTTGTAGGGACCAAGGCTGTTATTGTACGGATAGTCTTCATCACTCTAGTGTCATTTCACCATAGTTTGTCCTTCCGTGTCAACAAACCACAACCCTAAACTGTCCCTTTCTTCGCTCCCTCGCTTCCTTCCCTTGGCTCCATCTCTCCACAGGAGATCAAGAAGTTAAAGGAACTAATGAGCGCCACAGAGAAAGTCCGCCGGGAGAAATGGATTGACGAGAAGACAAAGAAGATCAAAGAGATCACTGTCAAAGGTATCGCTTTGAAAAACAGTTTTTTTTTGCTTCGTAGAAAGAGCTTTAGTTAAGGCCTGCAGGAATTACCAGAGCTCTCTAGCCTTCCATTTTACACTACCAGCAGCTCAAAACATGTGCTATATCACAAGACGCACGGTATTCTGTCTGTGTCTCAAAGCATGCGCTGTCACAAGTACAGTATTTTATGTATTTTGTGTGTGTGTGTGTGTGTGTGTGTGTGTGTGTGCGTGTGCGTGTGCGTGTGCGTGTGCGTGTGCGTGCGTGTGTGTGTGTGTATGTGTGTATGTGTGTGTGTGTGTGTGTGTGTGTGATGGTTTAATATTGTCACCCTAAAAAGAAAACTCCCAAGACAGAGTGTTTGCAGACATAGGCGGTTAACCTTGGCGTCAATGTTGTCAGTTACTGGGAAGTCGGAGGTCAAGAATTTCCACAGAAGAGGGAGTTAGAATCTCAAGAAGGGAAATTGTACCGGATTGCCTGGTTGAGTCATCATTATTAGGAAATTTGCCCATATGATTGCATGCTCATAAGTTACAATCAGTATGTCAGTTAACATGAGTTTAATATAGAAGGTTAAGAGAACGGGACTTAGGGTAACCGTGGGATAGGAATTGATCAGTGGTTCTAAACCTTTTTTGAGCTCTGGACCACTAGCATATTTCAGTTAAATGACTGTTAAGTGCATGATTTAATTTGTTGCGCATAGCAGCCTATCGTGCAACAAATTAAATCAAGCCCTTAACCCATTAAGACCTGAGGCCGATTCTACAAATATCTTCTAAATCCTACTAACAGTTTTCTGAAAAACTTGTGTTGCTATATCAGTGGTTCTCAAACTTTTTCATGTCAAGGACACCCGAAAATTATATGTATTTGGCTGCCGACCCCCATCTTAAAATATTTTGTTCCAGGGCCCTCCAGAAGCAAAGATTTGAGAGAATGTTCGCTTAAAAATATAGATATATATATATTGAAAGATTTGCACAAATGTGCAAGATTTTATCTAAAATGACACAGATGCTTTCCCGGTTTTAATGGGTTGACAGTCATTATCTTTTTCCCCTACACCACGCCCATATCGCCTCCCAACACAACAGTGGTCCCCAGGGTGATTCTTAGTCAGGTTGGTGGTCCCTGTTTCATAATCAGTTGAAACCCCCCTACACATACAAGGTTTCCACCCACTCTGTGGTGCAACTGACGTCAGTACTTGAACGCAGCAAACGAAGCCAACTGTCTAATTAGAGACAGCGTCCAAATAAAGTTAAACATCATCTGTCCTTCTGGAAATATTTTCCACCGCTTTACTTTTTGTCTCTTTATCATACGGTTTCAGAGCAAAGCCTTTCATTTGTTTCAAAAGCCAACCCATTTAAAACGAAAGTGAAACTTAACTGCGGTTTATATAGAATACACAAAGCCGTAAAGATAGTTTAGTTAAATTTTACCCTTAAAGTGCCTCATGTTTTTATATGGATTTCGTGGTGGCCGGTGACATATATAATCAAGTTAACGTTAGTTGTGCCCATTAGCGTAGTGTAGGGCATTCACGAATAGTGATTTTTAGCATTCGAATTATTCGACCTATAAGTATTCGAATATTCGATTAATCGATTTGATATATATATATATATATATATATTTTTTTTTAATGGCATTGATGACTCGACTCAAGGAATGCGAGTTGACGTCACACCAGAGCTCACAGCTGCGTGTCTGCTGTAGAAAAGCCACAAAAAAAATCGGTTTGATAGTCGAATATTCGAATATTCGACTGTTCGACTATTCTGTTAATGCCCTAGCGTAGTGCCAATTGACTCATTTGTTTTTGCATTAGTTAGGCTAAGCACTAAGCCAGCATTCACAAAAAGGTCACTGGAATGATAACAGGAAAATAAATCACTCATATCATCTGTTACAAGGTCACCTTAGGACTAATTGGACTTAAGCCGGGTCAAAATCTTGGATTTCTGTTATATTGATATTTGTAATTAGTAGGAGATAAAAAAATGTTTGGTTGGTAGTAAAAATGTCAAATTTTCAGTTCCTTCTCAGAGGACACTGAATGCAGGAAGTTGGCAAAATACATAACTCGTTCATGAAATCTGTAGGAAGTCTTGAAATGCTTCTCACCCAGCATGCACAAACAGAATCCTGCTTCTCAATATGCATGTTGTCTGTTGGGTTTGGGGGAGGGGCTTAATTCATGCAAGAGCTTGGTTTACATTGTTCCTTTGATCAGTGATCTGAAAACACTCAAAGATGATAAAGAAATGACACATTTGTGTAGGTGGGATTTAGAAAAAAACACTTATACCAAACTGGACAAAACAAACTACAGCAAAACACAAGAAATAAATCTGTGTGTCCC
>NC_137617.1:34475439-34557939 GCF_963280865.1 Gymnoscopelus braueri | reverse complement strand
GGGGTCCCAACATGATTTATGGGGGGTCCCCAGATGACAGTGAAGTGACTTTTAAGACCTTTTTAATATCTAAAAAAAAAATAAGGGAAAAAAAGAAAAGAAGACCATTACTGCATCAAAAGTAATCAACAAACTATGCTATACTATAATATACTATAGGCAAAATTAGCCGATCTACAAGCTCACAACGCCTCGCATTGCGAGGCGTTGTTAGCTTGTAATATTTAAACTAAATTGAATGCCTCAACTCCTACATTCCAAGTGCTTATCAGGGTGGGGGGATGATTATTTGGGGGTCACCAGTTCAAATATGATTATTTTGGGGGCCCCCAGTTCACTCAAATATGATAATTTTAGGGGTCACGGCCTGAAAAGGTTGAAAACCACTGGTGTAGACAACCACGTATCCTCAGATACACATGCATGCTCCAGTCTCTTCTTTTCACCTGATAGCGAGGCATTTCACCATGCTTTTCACATTGCCACGCATTGTGAACTTGTAAATAGGCTATTGTCTGCGCACAGCACTGTCATTCGACAAATAATAAGGCGTATGGCTGTGCAGGAACAGGCGGTGGTCAGATGCTTGGTTTAGTGGGTAGTAGAACTCTTTTAGACTAATTGAGTATATTTTATGTGTGACTAGGTGGAGATGAAGGCATTACGAGAACGGCTGGAGATTGAAAAGCAAACCTGGGAGGAAAACTACATGAAGAAAGAGGTTTGTGCATGTGATGTGCCATGTCAATTTGTGTGTCTGCACTTGGCCAGTCAATTACATCCAGTAACCATTCATTTATGTAAATGTGCAATTTCTTAGGCCCAGGTTCAAATAATCCCCATTTAATAGACATTGAGTTGAATTACAACCATGCACTGAGTATCCAATGTGCAGTGCACTCCTTCCATCACATGCGAGGCATAATGAATGGTGATCAGGTCATTGTTTAGAAATAAACCCTGACAGGGTGATAGGCTTTAGTCTTTGTCACCCTGAAGGGGCTTATTTCCCAACAATGGCCTACTCACCATTCATTATCCCGCTTATTACATGGCTACTTAATAAATTAATTAATTCATTGAAACAAAATGTAACAACAAAACGATTTCATTGATTTTAAAATAATTGAATTGCTTACGGTAAAGCAAGATATTGTCCACTAGATGTGTGTCCAGTGCAACTGTTAGGCTTGCAAAACTCCAGTAGGAAGTGTTGATCAAATATTAATCTATATTATGTTGCTGCATTGCCTATTTCTTTAGTATACTGTTCAGCTGTAAAATGTAAGATTGTGCGTTTGTTTACATGGCTGCCTTGTTGAATATTGCAAAAACAAGCATTGCAGATTAATATATTAATTGGTTGATATAGATGCATTGTCTCCATCAGTCTGTTATTCACAGCAGCGGTCATTATTGAAAAATAATAGACTGCTGAATTCAGTTATTGAACCAAGCTTGGTTGATATCAGAATCAGCCAAGCTGTGTAATAAAAGCACAGATAATTTGCCAGCATCCCGTGTAATAGTAATAGTTCACAGCACTCATATTGACATGAACAGTTGAGTATTGTTACGTACTTCCACAGGTGTTACCAATGACAAGACATTCATTAAAGCTCTGTTCCATTTAGTATAGCAGAGCCTTTCTAGTGAGCCATCGTGCACAATAGCACGACTTTGACCAGTTTGACCAGAATGTAATACAACATCTTTGGCTCCTGGCCTTCCGGCCTGGCAGAGATAATTAGTATCACTGGGAAGGAAGTAACATTACACTATTCATGTCAATAATACCTGCCATGAAAACATTCTATTGAGTAGAACCCAGTGTGTTCTGCCATGTGCAGATCACTCTTCCCTCACATTGCCAGATGACTCTAAGCGTCTACTATACTAAGAAAGGATATATTGATCCCCAGAGGGAAATTAATCTGTCATAACAGCAACAGCAGTTAGAATGAAACATGGGAGAGGTACAGTTAAGAGTCAAGAACCAAACCAAATACAAAATAAATAATAATAAATAGATGTCTGCACTGGATCTCTGAATGAGAATGAGAATGAGAATATATGAATGTATCTATTGCCACTGAATATATTAAATTAATATATAATCGAGTATAATGTTTATCCGCAATGGGTGGATATAGGTATGGATGTCTATTGATGCTAATGCAGTGCTACTGACACATTACTGCACTGTCTGCAGTGTCTTAAGAAGACTTTGGTAACTTATATTACTGGGGTAAATATTGAGCATAATATTTGACATATCTTTAAGTTAACCAGCTTATAGTTGCCTAAAGCTACATCTTGCTCCAATGAAGGCTAAATAATTAGAGCATGGTGTGTATAATTAGACCCAAGGAAAGAAAGGAAGTGGAAACTCATTGATTGTAGAAAAAGAATTGAATCCTGCTATTGTACAAAGTACAAAAAATAACCTTTATTGTAACATTTAAACAGCTGTCATCATACAGTACATTCAACACGTATTGAAGTAGTTCTTCCTCAGGCATCATTCAAATGCCGGTTGGGCCGGTTTAGAAGCCAACTGTTCTTTTCATAAATACATAGTACATAGTACATAAGTACATAATGTCCCAAGCCCTTATACATTCAGAATTATTATCTTCATAGGTGAGATTCAAAATATAATGATTATTACATATTAATAGATTCAACATATTGACATATAGCTGCATCTCACTTTGGGGTACAGCTGTTTGATAACCCCTATATTTCCTTTCATTTCCTTATTCCTGTTAATTTCCTTTAATTCCAGTATACATTTTCCATCTTTAAATATTTCCCAAATCTTGCAACCCTAATCATCCTACTCAGTCATTTACTTGTGGCCCGCAGCAGCGAAAAACATAAAGTATAACATTGCACATTGGCAAGCACAAAAGGCTTGTTCCAAACTGAGAGTTAATCCGCTTTCCCCCATTGGCAAGAATTGGGACGAGGAGTGACATGGAGTTTTGGTTGTTTTGTGTTAACCCATTTAGACCTGTTACACCTAGACTTTGTTATGCCTTTCCATCCAGGAATGCCTCTGTCATTTTTGTTGTTGTTATATAGCAACATAATTGTTGCATTGTTTTTCGTTTTTTTTATAAAGATTTGAAGTTTTTCAGAAAACTTAGGTCAGGATATATAGTTTTTAGAATCGGCCTCAGGTCTTAATGAAAAAAAAAAAAAAAGGGTTAACGTGTAGCTAAAACTTTTTAAAGTGTGTTATAATTTTATACAGTCCGACTATCAGAATTTTATTTCAAAATAGATTTGTTTTCACATTTGTGCATGTGTGTGTCGGTTGGTGTGGACAAACGCATATACAGTGTGTGCATAAAATGGGTTTGTGTACATTTTTGAGTGTGCATGGGTGTACTGCTTTTAATCCCCTTTTTGTGTACGCTACCAGCTCTCACTGCTGTTCTTGATGCAAACCACTAAACACACTGTAAATGTGAATTGTCAACCGGACCCTTTTAGCCTTTTGCTAGCCACCCCTCAGTAAACTGTGAAACCCAGGGTTGTAACTTGTCCTTGGTGCCACTGTGTTTCAAATTGAAGAGTAATGCTTGCACAGTGGCTCATAAAGAACAGAAACGGGCCTTTTTTTCTGTCCAAATGGATTCCATTGTGTTTAGCGACGACAGGCGTTGTGCCAACTCTCCGCCAGCCCTCTGCAGTCCATGCACTAAAGTGAGGGCAATGCACCCTACACCTCCCATTCTCCTCTTAAATGTCATGTAAACAATACCCACAGCGGGCAAGGGTATTGGAATGAGGAAGGGATGACAAATAGCTTAAGTCAGGATAGGATTTAAAAACAACATCTCACACTTGACACTGCCCCACACGTTCGCACAGGGGAGTGGTTGCTAATTGATGAGCTATTCCGAAAGCACTTGGCATTGGTGTATCTGCACGTAAGTGTATTTTCATTAGAAGGTGAAAGCATCTATGCGCAGGTTATCTTTCTGAACGTTGCGTTTGTTTGGCATTCTCTCCTATCAGAAGGCTGGCAGGAATTACATGTGTTTCCACATTCATAGGAAGCATGGCTGCTGAGCCGAGAGCGAGAGCTCAAAGAGGAAGTGCGTCAAGGGCGAGATAAGGAGATTGAGCTGGCCCTCCAGAGGTTGGAGGAAGAGACCAGCACTGCCAGAGAAGAGTGTGAGCGAGCAGCAGACAACCGGTGGGTTTGCACTTGATGCAAAGTTTAATTATAAATCCGTTTTTTATTATGCATTGTGTTGGCAAGGCACTCACTGGGTTCATTATACCAAATACAATATTGTTATTACCCCCTGATAGTAGGGGGTACTAAGTGAAAAATCGTTACGCGGCGGATAAAAGCATGAAATTTGATACAGATGTCCCTTGGGTCATCCTAAAACATCCTAGAAGGGGTGCCCAAAAAAATCTTAAACAGGAAGTGAGTTATGGACAAAATCCAAAATGGCCACCTAAACTGTTGACCGTTGACTCAAAAGACACCAAAATAATCTCCAAAAAGCATAAAATGTGGCACACATGTCCTTTGGGTCATCCTAAGACATCCTAGAAGGGGAGCCCAAAAAAATCTGAAACAGGAAGTGAGTTATTGACCAAATTGAAAATGGCCGCCTAGTGTTGTCGATTGACTCAAAAGACAACTAAAGAATCTCCAAAAAGTATAAAATGTGTCACACATGTCCCTTGGGTCATCCTAAGACATCCTAGAAGGGGTGCCCAAAAAAGTCTTCAACAGGAAGTGAGTTATTGACTAAATTGAAAATGGCCGCCTACAGTGTTGGCGATTGACTCAAAAAGCCTATAGAATCTCCAAAAAGTATACAATTTGGCACATATGTCCCTTGGGTCATCCTAACACATCCTAGAAGGGGTGCCAAAAATAATCTGAAACAGGAAGTGAGTTATTGACTAAATTGAAAATGGCCGCCTACAGTGTTGAAAGATGATGCAAGATACCTACAGAATCTCATAAAAGCATGAAATGTGGTACAAATGTCCCTTGGGTGATCTGAACGCATCCTACAAGGCGTGCCCAAAAAGGTTTTAAACAGGAAGTGACCGCCTAAAAGCAGTTGACACAAAAGAAAACATAAGGGGACGTCATAAAAGTGTATAATTTGGTACGTACATTGAGTGCTTCTTAATATATCCTAGAAGGGGTTATTTATTTGTTTGCTTGTTTATTAAACTTTTTAGGAAGGGACCATGTTGAAGAAATTCTAAATGGCTGTTTAAACAGTTGACCATGGCAGTCTGCATATTATGCAGACTCAATACGACAGGTTATGCAGTGCATAACTTGCCGTATTTTGTAGTCTACCTTCTGTTTTCATTTCTACATCACTTATTTATTTTACTTTCTGCATATTTTTTTTATTGTACTCTTTGAATCTTCTTTATTTATCTAACTCTCTGCATATTCTCATTTATTTTACTCTGCATCTTATCTTACTCTGCATATTCTTATTTTACTCTCTGCATCTTATTTATTTTGCACTCTACATCTTCTTGCTTGTTTTACACTCTATCTTCTCATGTATTTTCTTCTTGATCATTACTGTTTTTTTGTGATTAGTGTTTAGTAACTACATGTATTCATGTGTGCCATTTCGCAATTACCAGCACATTGGCATAATGCTCTGCAAGGTAACCCAGCATCCCGGCATCTACACTTTCTCGAACAGAAGGGCTCAGCTTTGCAGCCACACTTGAGTTCTCTACAAACTTAAGCAGCCTCTGGCAAGAGTGTCCATAAAGGTGTCCACGAATCAGCGACTTTCATTTATTTGTCAGGAGATGGTAGAGATTGCATAGCTTTCAGGCTTCTGGACCAAATGCTAGATTGGCTGCTCGATTTGAATATTGTAGCAGTGCAGCCCGTGTGGGAGGAGTGTTTTCCATTGAGAGACTATTCAAACTTTTTTTGGCACCCCTTAGGATGCATTCAGATCACCCAAGGGACATTTGTACCAAATTTCATGCTTTTATGAGATTATTTTTTATGAGTGTCTTTTGCATCATCTGTCAAGACTGTACACAGCCATTTTCAATTTAGTCAATAACTCACTTCCTGTTTCAGATAATTTCAGGCACCCCTTCTAGGATGTCTTAGGATGACCCAAGGGACATGTATGCCATTATGAGATTCTTTAGTTGTCTTTTGAGTCAATCGACAACACTGTAGGCGGTCATTTTCAATTTTGTCAATGACTCACTTCCTGTTTAAGATTTTTTTGGGCACCCCTTCTGGGATGTCTTGGGATGACCCAAGGGACATGTATGCCAAATTGTATGCTTTTATGAGATTCTTTAGTTGTCTTTTGAGTCAATAGATAACACTGTAGGCGGCCATTTTCAATTTTGTCAATAACTCAGTTCCTGCTTAAGATTTCTTTGGGCACCCCTTCTAGGATGTCTTAGGATGACCAAAAAGACATGTGTGCCAAATTGTATGCTTTTATGAGATTCTTTAGTTGTCTTTTGAGTCAATCGACAACACTAGGCGGCCATTTTCAATTTAGTCAATAACTCACTTCCTGTTTCAGATTCCTTTGGGCACCCCTTCTAGGATGTCTTAGGATGACCCAAGGGACATATGTGCCAAATATTATGCTTTTTGGAGATTCTTTTGGTGTCTTTTGAGTCAACGGTCAACAGTTTAGGTGGCCATTTTGAATTTTGTCCATAAGTCACTTCCTGTTTAAGATTTTTTTGGGCACCCCTTCTAGGATGTTTTAGGATGACCCAAGGGACATCTGTATCAAATTTCATGCTTTTATCCGCCGCGTAACGATTTGGCCATTTTTTGTGCTTAGTACCCCCTACTATGATTTAAATACGTATTTACACATCCAAGGAAAAATCCTTAGGGCCCTATTTTCGCCGGTGCCATTATCCCTAAACTTCTTTGCCATTTTTTTATATTTTTAAAAACACTTTCAAATAGTTCAACTAGCCGATCTACGTAGACACGTTGTGAGCTTGTAGATTGGCTATTTGAACTATTAGATTTTTATTTTTTTTAAAGTAAAAAATGGCAAAGAAGTTCAGGAATAATGGGTAAGGCACTAGTGAAAATAAGGCCCTTAGTGTTTATTCATCCATTTATACCTCTTGAGGGTGTACACATGTTTACAAAACTTGTACATTCTCAGAGTTAAATTCACACTGAGGACTTTTTACTGTGTACTGACAGTGTGTCCCGTTGTTCCCCTCCAAGGGTGAAGCGCGTCAGGGAGAAGTATGAGGCAGAGCTGATGGAGCTGGAACACTCGGAGAGGGCTGCCGTGGACAAACAGCAGGAGCTGAAGAAGAGGCAGATGGACACGGAAGGAGAGCTGATCCGAGTCCAGGCCCTCTTCCGACAGAGGGAACAGGAAGTGGAGGACATCACACAGGTACAGTACAGCTGTCAGTTCTGCAACTTTGAAAATTTCAGGGACCCCCCCAGACTGGTTGCAGGTTGGGTTGCAGGTTGCATTAGAGAGAGGAAGAGATGCATGCATGGGAGAGAGAGGGAGAGCTCTATTAGCGTGAGAGGGGGAGAGGGAGGGAGGGAGAGCTTATTTCACCAACACAATAACCTGGCCAATACTACAAAATGAATTAAGAACAGATTCTCATGGATTAAAGTCATTTGGATTCCAGTCAGCAGGTCTTCTATGGAAGCGATATCGAGCACCGAAAATAGCAGATCTACAAGCTCACAACACGATGCGCTGGGACGTGTTGTGAGCTTGTAGATCGGCTATTTTCGGCTACTAGTTATTTTAAGATTAAAGAGTATTTGAAGTGGTCAAACTAGCAATAGAAGTACATGTTCAGAAGCATCTTCCATAACACAGGAATGGTCTCAGAAATGTCATAAAAGCAAAAATGTTAAAGCCTCAATCTGTGATTTATTCAGCTGGTTTTCTGTATGTAGAACAGCAGCAACATAGGTGTAGAAGGATAATAGCTAAACATCATTACATTTTCAGTCATGAGATGTTATTTAGCTTCATTCCATGGATTCTTATTAGGGCCAAAATAAATCAACATACTCTGTACAGGAACCGAAACACGCTGACAGTGCATCGCTTCTCGACGCTTCGTCAGCACAAAAATCACATTTTCAGCTTGTGTGTATATACATATATATATATATATACACACATATGTATACTGTATATATACAGTATAATGAACTCTTTGTCGTCTCTCAGTCCAGGGACAAGCTAGCGGAGGAGCGGCGCAGGCTGGCAGAGGTGATCAGGGAGGAGTTTGCCGAGCGACTGGTGGTGACCGAGGAGGAGAACCGCAGGATGAAGGTGGAGGTGTCAGAGGTGCGGGCGCGACTACGGCTGGAGGTGGAGAGGGTGACCAGGGAGAAAGAGGAGGAGCTGGCTGAGGTGCACCAACGGTAAGCAGTGGGCAAGGAGATGAATGGATGGAAATTGAGGTGCGGATGGATGGATGGATGGATGCATGCTTGCATGCATGCATGCATGGATAGATGTGCTAATGTGAAAGTACATTCCCTGAACGTTCCCTGAAAACAGCAGATCTACATGCTCGCATTGCGTTGTGAGCTTGTAGTTCAGCTAGATCTATAAGTTCACAAGGGATTTGGTGTGGAGGGAGAAAAGGAGGGGACCAAGTATAGAGCCCTGGGGGACCCCGGTCAATTAAGTTTAGGGTTTAAGTGGTTAAAGCCAGAAAACTCTTCCACATTCTTTGAATGCTACGGAGAGTCTGTAACTGCGCCCCGCAAAAGTTGTGCCAGGAAGCTGTCACATCTATCTATCCTAAGGATCGACTTTTTCATTTCCATTTGCGCTAAGCAGCACGCTAGATAGGCTTCGACTAATCTCATTTTGTGTAGGACTTACGGTATTTACCGGTACGTGACTGCAAACGCAAAACGGAACTGGAGGGAGGCGCAACATCGCATTTTCAGTGCTGCTGTTCAATGAAGTACAGACTGTTAGGCAGAAGCATTTTGTAAAATTGTGTGAACCAACAATCTGTCTGAAGAGACTAGCATCTGATCAACATCTTCCTCCTGATTTGACAGAGTGAAGTCGGCCATCTTGAAGAAGGAAGAGACTGTCAGTAGCCTTCGGAAGCAGCACGAGGTGAGGGGCTTGTTGTGCAGTCATGGCTAAAGCCTGTATCTTTCTGTAAAAAAAAAAAAGAAGTAGTGCGGTCAGTGGGTAAACATCGCCGGAGAGGTGATTGACGGCATGAATAAACACTGCTTTCTCCTCCAATAGGCTGCGTTGAAGAGGGCGGATCACCTGGAGGCCCTGTTGGAACAGCAGAGGAAACAGCTGTTGGAGAAATGACTGACAGGGTGGGCGGGTCTCGGCTTGCCAGAGCGCCTCTCCCCCCCCAAACCTCTCTCTCTCTCTCTCGCTCCCCTCAATGCTCTGTCTGATGTGCCACTTGGGGGCCCCTACCTGTTTTTCTTTGGTGGAGAGTGTTCCGCTAAGTGAGATTGGAGCTTGTAGAACTTGAGAGGGAACACAAAGTGAACTGCGGAGACTGTCCTACCTCGTTGGGAACACACAAAAAAAGAAGAAGAACAGGGCGGAAGGGGCCTCTTTGTACAGGCAGGAAACGGGACCTTGTTTTGTGGAACAGATGGCTCTGTTGTTTGACAGTGACATCCCCGCTGGAGCTAGCGGAAAGAGACTTATCGGCGTAGTCGACCATTCTCTTCATACCACAGGAGGAAGGCTGCATTTTTTCCATTTTATCTGACTGTGCCACCGCAGACCCCCACCCCCACCCCTGTGGGGTAAGCCCCCGTCATGCTCCTCCACTGAGGCCGGTTGCCACAGAGAGGAGTTCCAGATGTTTCTCAGAGCCAGCCCAGGCCTGTGCTGCTGGTGTAAAGTTTTTACAGAATGCAAAATGAGAGGGGAGAGGGGGGGGGGGGTCTTCCTGAAAGCCCCCCACCTCACCCCTGGAGTCCAGATCACTTGGTCGTCAAAACTTAAGAGTTAAGCCTGAGTTACACGTAGTCGCACACCAGTGTCTCGCACCAGTGACACGTTATGAGCTTGTAGATCGGCTATTTTTGGTGCACGACACCAGTGCGCAACTATGTATAACTTTGGCTTTTTGCTTGTATGCAGCCCAGGCGCTCGGTTCCCCCTTTGTGTGTGAGTTACAGATGCCTTTTGTCCCCGTGCCCCCTCGGGTTAGTGATAATTACAGGCTCTAGCCTCACTAGTTACAGCCCAACCACCCCGTCCCACAGGCCCACGATCAGCCCAGTATAGCTCTGAATCCGAGTATGTGGTATTAGTCTTGAGCTAAAAAGATCCAATCTGACAGAGAGGTCAGAAGCTGTCCACTAATATTGGTTTTTGACTACAAAAATGTACAAAGTTATAAAAATGTGTTCTAGAAACGTCACTAGTAAGAAAGAGGAATGAGGCGAGGAGCAGTGGGGAAAGGAAAGAAAGTCGAGAGTTTGTGCAGCGTGTTTGAGGTCAAAATGCTGAGGAGCCATGATTGCAGATAGAGTGGTTTTGAAAGTTTGTGAATGTGGAACAGAAAGAAGAAGAGGAGAAGGGAGTGGGGGAGGAGGAAGAGGAATGTGCATAGAAAGTGTTTATAGGATTAGGAAAGCAGAGTCTGGGACGGAGTGTGGTAGTGGCGGGGTTGAGAGGGTGCACAAGGCCGACAGACGGTTTCATGTGACCCGGCCTGCGCTAAAAGCCTGATAGGTTTCGCCACAGCGGATTCAGAGGGCGCACTGTGACAAAAAAACATCGAACTCTGAATGGGGTGAAAGGGATGCTTTGACCACGCTCGAATTCACACACAAAAGTACAGTGTACAGTACTCCCTCGTCAATCCATAATACTCAAAGGAACCGGACCCACCCCACAGCCCTTGGCTTTTGCATGTACAGTATCTTTCTTTTGTCGTCATGTTTCGAATTTCTTAGCCCATAAAAAAACAAACATATGAAGATGTTTGGAAATGCCACTTGGACACAAAAAAGGACAACTGTGGTAAGTCCATGGCTGGTTGGTGGGGGGAGTTTAACAGGAGTTTTCCACTGCAGTAGGGAAGCTCTAAACCAGGAAGTCAGCCTGTTCTATAGGGGCAACATAATGTGACAGACCACACAGCTGTGTGAAGTTCATAGCTTTGTGGCCATCCCACTTAGTTTTTGTATCGTAAGATGTTTTTATTTTATTTATTTCGATTATTGTTCTTAATTTATGAACCCATTTAATGCTCTTGCATTGCTTTCTAATAGTGATTCTAATTTTTCTTATGTCCATGACTCCTCTTGACAAGTTTATGATTTTGAAGTAATCATTTCACAAATCAAGCAGACCATGCCACGAGTTTGCATTACGTTTGCAAAATGACAACAAGGCCAAATGCTTGGTAGAGCCAATGCGGTTATGTTAGTACTTTGTAATTACGCCATTTATGGATGGTCCAAGTACAGTATGTCAGGTTTTGCTGATATGGAATGTAGGTGTCCGAGCCACAATATAATGAAGTATATTTTAGTGATAGCTAGTTTGGTGGTTTATGTAGTGCAGAGTAATGCATAATGCATTTTCTGACCTCAGACAGCAGGACATGGCAGTGATGTCACGTCTTCCGTCTTCTTCTGTTGAGAGTAGGCCGGTAAAAACCACAACAGAAAATGTGAATTTGCGACTTTTGCGGCTCGCATAGCCTTATGAAAATGAAAAGTAAGAGACGGAGAAATGACTCATTTGGTTCTCGCGGACGAGTCGAACACCCATCACACATTATTAGTCTGGGTTTCACATAATAGCAGCTGAGACGGGACGTGAGTCATGGTGACCGTGCATCTGAGGCCCCACGGTCGGAATAATTCCTCCTAGCCTTTCATTCCACTGCTGCTTTTGGCACTGCAGACGGGGCTGTTCGCCTCATGCCCAACAGGGTGGCAACATGGTTGGCATTTCTCGCCCATGCCCGTCCCACATGTGCCACTGAGTCTGGCCTTTGTGTGTGTTCCACTGCACTGTTGGTCCATTCCTTTCTTTGTGACCTGGGGTGACCCTGACAGTGCAAATGCTAGACAAATCACACACACACACACACACACACACACACACACACACACACACACACACACACACACACACACACACACACACACACACTCTGATGATATACACAAATATACCCTGGTTGGGTTGAATTTGAAATTTCACTGTATGTAAAACCACTCCAGTTGTCATTTATTTTTGTTTTGTCTTCACTGTTTCCATTTTTGTATATTGTTGACAATGTAACCCTCATGTGCCCAAAACTTGCAGTTCTTCAGCCAGCCATTTACTTGTGTTGTTTTAGTCTGATCGCTCTTCATGGTGATGGTTCAAAACTGTGAAAAAGGTATTGACTAAAGTGAAAAGAGAATAAAAAGAAAAATGCTGTTCGGAAGACAAGTTTTGTTTCTCTCACTTATTTATTGGGGGGACAACAAAAATGGTTGGCTTGTTTCAGCTTCCCACCCTTCGCTCATCCTTCCTCCTCTCAGACTATAACTCACTGGTTGGTTGTGGGAGAAGTATTTTCAATCACATCTGGTCAATAACCTCTGGAATCTGAATATGTCACCAAAATTGCATTTGGCTTGGAACTCCATGACCTAAATTGACTGATACATTAGCGGTTTCACAGCCAATTAAACAATTATAGTGTCTAAATATCCAGATATTATTGTGCTTAGATTCTCTGCAAACAAACATCTCAACGCGAGCATGTACTTTTACCATAATAGCTTTGCAATCGCAGTACTTTTTATGTCGAGTGGCACTTATAAGGAAAAGGGTGGGGGGGGGGGGGGGGGGCTCAAAAACGCCAAGGGGATTTGATAGCCTATACATCTGGAATAACGTCCACTGCTGACCCACTTTCCTCACAAATGTACATTTTTTTCCCCCTGGCCCTCTAGCAAGCAGGCTTATTGGCAGACTGCTAAAGCAACCAGTGGTGCATAGAAATCTATCCCCATTCTGTATCTCCATATCTCCATTTGTTGTCGGAGAGGAAAACCAAACCTAGAGAAGCAGAGACTATATTTTGACTACATGTGTGAGGTAGAGGAGTTGTGAATAGAGTTTCTCTGTGTTATAACATGAGTGCTGATGAAGCCTCTAGATACACAGTAAAGACCTCAGAACTCCAATAGTGTATCGTAGAAAGACGATTTTTGCACTCTTCTGAGTTCAGTTAACACTGAGGATTTTGCTGTGTAGTAGCTGATAAAAACAAAACAAAGACAACAACAACAGCAACAACAACACACAGACTGCCATAATGTCTTTGGTTCGAGCTCAGCACGTTTTTTCCTGTACCTGGGGACGTTCGTCCTGCATGTTCCTTCTTGTCCCCTGGCCTGCCTGACAGCTCCTTTTTGTGTTTGTGTTGTTTATGACTTCTGAATGTGTCTGTCTGTCTGTCTGTCTGTCTGTCTGTCTGTCTGAGTGGGGGGCACACTGTTGGTCTGTCATTAGGTTTCATGATCTCTACACATTGTTATCATAGCGAGGATTCCCTTCAGAGGCGTCTTCCCTTCTCATCTTAACTTTATTACAACCTTGGTGAGTGGGACTCTCTCTGATTTCTCTCTCTCTCTCTCTCTCTGTCACCCTCCCCCCTCCCCCCTCACACTGTGGTTTGAGGGGGTCGACCAATTGCCAGCAGCTGTTGCTCATTTCACAATGGTACCGCCCCTACTGTGCCGGGACTCAGACAGAGTAGCACTCCTCTCTCTTCGAGCAGGAAGACAAGACAAACAGACAGAGCTCCTCCTGACTAGGAGGTATTGTAACTGTAGAGAGAGGACACAGCCGCTACAGGAGAACTGAGGACCGCTCATCGGTGAGGGGACTTTTAAAATGTTTTGGTTTTCATATTAAAACTTGTGTAAGAGGACGCCAGAGGGAGAGAGACAGACAGACAGACAAGAGAGTACAGTAACAGTGTGACTACAGGGGGAGATTATTTCTAACAGTTTAGTTTATTGAACTTGGTAAAATGCATTACTTTTTAATAACTTCTATGGGCATTTCCCCCACACTTTGTTTTTGTGAAGAATTATTTTAGAGGCAAAATGATTAGATTTCTATAAAGTGGAAATTCCTGCCAAGGACATGAAATGCCTATTATGTATAAAACCTTTTGTTGGGGAAGAAAACATTCTTTCTCAGTGTTCCTGTGTGCCACTTATCAGAGATGTGGAGAGCTGGGCTTATCAGCTCTTCATCACTACACATTCTTTCCATTCCCCATTTATCTTCAAACCATATGAAGTGCTTTGTTGACATTGTTGTCAGTTATTTGTTCCTACTGTTACTTCTTTGTAACGGACTTAACATTCTGAAGTCACTGAAGTGAATTCAGCAACAGTGAAGTGCCTCAGGACCTGTTTGTTACACAGTGGTTACAAAGGGGTGAGAAGTAGTGAAGTGTCATGAAGGGAGGTCTTCAATATGTATGCTAATGTCTTTAGATCCTGGTGAGATTTGTAGAGGCTCAGAATGTTCATTTGAGGGGGGGGGGGGGGGGGGTTGCATAAGAAAACATTTCCTGGAAGGGACTTTTCTGCTCTAGTTTACCAGTTTACCAGTAGCAGCCATCCTTTCCCTTATTTTGCCAGAATCAAGGCAAGGTGAGTGTGAGTGTGACCTTGTAGCGATTGGTGTCTGAGAGTGATCCAAATCAGCTAGTCCTCCTCCGCAACCTGCTCTCAACATACTTTATCCACCAGGGTAACTGACAGAGTAAATATTCCAAAGAAAGACACCAACCAAGAGAGGGAGAGATGTACTGTAAAGGGATACGGAGGTGGCGATCCCGCGTGGGGCAGAGGTTTCATTAAAAAGGGATTATTTGGTGCTCTGTTGACACCACAAGATAAAGTTTCCCTCTCTCTCCCTCCTTCCCCTGTGTGTGTGTTGACAGAATTCCAGTGTGGTGCCCAGATACTATTGTGGGCTAATTAACACCCCACCCCACCTCCACCATCGCTGCCCCCCCTCCCCGTCCCTCTCCTGGATGACCCAAAGCATTGTCTCCAGAAGGACCGAGCCCGGCCGTCCCGCCTTCTCCTCGCTTTCTGCTCGTCGGGCGCCAGCCCCCACATCTCCTCATGTTCCCTCCGGGTGAGCTGAGGGCAGGGGCCACAAACGCAGCCTGCCGGCCAGGGTCGGGCTCACCATGACGGGCATGGGACGCAAGAGGAGACTGGTGCTTTTTGTCCTGACTGTCGCGTCCTTGCTGAGCTTCTACATCCTATGTGTGAACCTGGAGATCCACGTGCCCTGGCGCACGGTGTACCTGGCGCGCATCCATGGCACCGGCGGCAACTCTCCAGAACCAAGCAGGTGAGATGGGGAGAAGAAACCTATACTTGGGCATGCATTATTCATGCATCTTTTCTTCAGCCAATGGACAAGATCCGTTTCATATAAATCCAGTACAAAATCGCATAGTGCCCTCTACATGGAAGGTTAATGGCATAATGGCATAACTTTACCCAGAGATATACACAACCTCATCTGGAAATGACATAATTCCCTATAGTTTGTTGTCTAGGGGATCTCCCAGGGATCTCAGAAAATAGTAAAATCTACAAGCTCACAACGTGAGAGATGTTGTGTATATCTGCTATTTTTTGCCAATTGTTCGCCTATTTTAGCAGAATGTTTGCCAATAAGACAAGAGGGTTCATGTGGTTAATGGCCAACGGTTGTATAATGAGACGGGGTTAAACCCTTAGTTCATGGAGGGAATTAAAAGTTCCAGGGTTTCAGTAACCACTACTTATTCCCCTTCTCGTTGTACCATTGTGGTTTTCACAAAGGAGCCACACAGTGCTCCTGTTAGACTGATGAAAAAAAAATGTCCCTGGAGTTATTTCACTGGAGGTGGTCTCTTACATATGTGAAATGTAAGCCGTGTTACACTGGGCAATGTTCCAGCTTTAAAAGCCAGCAAACCCAGATAAGATGCATTAAGAAGAGAGAAAGAAATGTGTGTAGGTGGGGGGATGTCCGTCTCTCAATGGTCTATTTCAGACACTAGGACTAAATGATAAGTTTCAGTATTCGGCACCCGCAGGTCTTCAATTTTGAGCTGCCAGAGTGGCTGGATCTTCTTGAGCTGTGCTTTTATCTGAATGTGTGGGTATTCAAATAACCATGTGCATATCCTTCTCTCTTCCTTGCTATCGCTCTCTAGCCAAATCCTAGTGGATTTTGTATAGGAGTTTTTGCGTGGTTTTTATGTATGGTAAAACGTTCTGTATTTAGAAAAGCAATTCGAGGAACCATGCCAGTTCTATGAAATTGAGAAACTGGTCATTTTCATTTTGCTCCTTTAGATAGATAGAATACTTAATTGGCCATTTTAGAATCTCAACAGTGTCACCTTTTAAAAATGCTATGCTAAATGATTAGACACAAAAAAGGAGAAGTTGTTTCACTTCTCTATAATATTTCAATGGCATTTATGAAGTACAAACAGTCTACATTCATACCAGCTAGGTTGTCCTCGCCTTCCTGTTGCTGTCCTTGTACCTTTGATCTCCGTTGGATATTAACAGGTTCCTGTTACACTTTAATATGACTGCTCTATTACATTTGTTCCTCATTAGTGGGCTTTGAGGTTCACTTCCTGCTGAGCGCGACATCAGCACCATATGGTTGGAGACTCTAGCAAGTAACCAATCAAGTGCAAAGCAAGCACCATGGTTACCTGAAACTGCAGCTGTCTTGCTGTAATTGAAACAAATTAAGGTCTATCAGGTACTGAGCTATTGCTAATGCAACCCAAAAATCTGAAAAACATGGCGAGTAATTCAACAGGATGATTTATGACATTGCTGGATTTTGTGTGCATTTTTGACAACGTCTAAGATTAAATATTTGACTGAACTAGTTTCTTTAGTTGCCATGATAAGTCATAGTGTCAACTAAGGAAGAAATAGCTGAGCACAACAAAGTTTCCATTTTAGTTGACAGACAACAAAAACCTTCATCCATCATCTGTTTTTAGTTAGCATGTGGCTCGGTACTTCCCCTTATCAGTAAACAACAAACAAGGATAGCCATGATAGCAAATAGGCTGTGTCAAGTAAAACAGCTGCGGGTGAAACTCAACTGGTAAAGTCTCCTAACGGATCTCAATTAAATCAATCAATCAATCAATCACGCTAACCATGATTAGCTCAGAGAAAACAAAGTCTATAGGCCTACTGTCGAATATTTCACGTGGAAGTTAAAGTCTGCAACAGAGATATAATCACCTCTTTCCACCGCAACTCTGTAGAACTTATTCACACATTTTAAGTGTCTGTAAAAGGACCTTCATAGTAAAAAAGAGATAACCCTTTTTTAAGGATACCGTTATTATGTTTTAGTTCCACATTATTGTGAAAACGTGTTTATGTAAAAATATATTAAATAATACGTCATGATGATTAAAAACGAAAAGCCAAATATTGTGCTGCATTGAAGTAAGTGAATGGCTCCCCAATGATGAACATTGTAGCTTTGTAAATTAGAGGTTTTCTGAACATCTTTGAAGGGAGTAACTTCAGTCAACATACTGGGGTCTAACAACATAACATAATATAATAATGAGTGAATATCATGTGTTGAAAAAAAAGATGTGGCATGCAGGGAGTGACTTGCATTCTCATTTGCAAACCTTTTGTCTCTCGGCAGATCACAAGACTCTCTTGGCCTCAACAGGGACCACTGGATCCATACGTCTCCTGCCTCGACCTTTGACCCCACACTGTCATCTGGAACAGTCGTTAATGAACATACAAGCGCTGCACACGTTACCACGACAAAACCCAGAGTACCCACGACCACTGAAGCAAAACCAGGCAAGAGTAGCGACCGGCCTCCACCAGGAGATCTTTCGGAGTCTAAAACCTTGTCTGATGCCAAAGATAATGCCAAGCCTACTACCAAAGCATCTAATCTGCAGCCGCCGCTGCCCACCCACGCTGCCAAGTCAACAGAGCCACCCTACCTCGGAGATATTTACGCCACTGAAGATATCCCATTGCAAACAGTGAGTCCAAATGTCAGTGTCGTGATGAAATTTGCATGTTGTGACTGCAACCGTCCATGCAAACCTCTGATGCTGAGAAGGGTGTTGCCCTTCTCAGTCAAAGAAAAGAGTTGTGCAATTAAATGTAAATGTTGTAACGTCATACAGATTCTGCAGTTAAAATACATTACAGAAGCCTGTAGGTTATTAGCGCTTGTCGACACATGTCAGCACTATAGTATGTTCATTAACTGAGTAGTGCTGTCCAAAGCCCAGAAGGCTCATTTGGTGTTGTGCTCTAGTTCACCCAATGTATTAGATTGCCTGGAGAACATCCAGGGCGGACTCCTCTGTCCCTGTGGCAGAGCCTCACACATGTCTGACGCACCTTTTCAGCAGGCTGGACAAGGTGATGATCAGTTGAGCGAGCTCAGGCTGACATAAAGTGGATGCCACAGGGTAAATGCCTGTGCTTGTCTTCCCAAGTGAATCAAGTCAAGTATCCCAGGCACAGGGCTCAATTCCTCGTTCTCCCCTCTGCCCCCGGTGTCATAAGCACAAAACACACTCTGTAATGTTTCTTGGAAGTTCACCAAGAGGCAGTCAGAAAGGTGTGGAAAGCACACACACACACACACACACACACACACACACACACACACACACACACACTCACACACAACATAAAATGAAGACATTCTTTGAAGTATACCTCAGGGTTTTGTGTCTCTCATGTGAGCAATCACTAAGTTTTGATGCAGTATAGAGGTTTTCCCACTGAGTAGCGCTGCCCAACGCCCAGAAGGCTATTATGGTAAAGACTGACATGCTCTTTTAACTACAGCTCAGCCAATCAGTCCAATCAGATTAGGTTTGTTTCTGCTGATGTGTCAGGCAGATACTTTACTCTTACATGTACTTTTCATAATGAGCACAGCTCGCTTAGGTCAAACCCACAGCTTCCCACGTATCGTTAGAGTTGCTCTTGTCTAGCTGCACTGTATAATTGCTATATAATTGCCTCCAATGAGAGGTGTGGGTTAATATTGTGGTTGAGAAACCTATCAGGTAGAACTAATGCTGTTGGTTTGGTAGTGTGGGCTTCGTAATGATCTTGCAGACATTATGTTGTATGTATGTTGGTATTAAAACCGAAATTATACTCACGCGTGTGTCACATTTTTCCAGGTGAAGAGTTGTTATGTGCGTAGGAAAGTTTTAGCGTTTGCACCATGTGTTTGTGTGTGTCCGTGGTCGTGTCTGCCTATGTGTATACAATTATGACACTGCCGTGGTATTTCCTCCCACCAGGACTGCCCCGACAGTGTAACAAGAAGGGTCGCGTCAACTGACCTCGCCGACCGTTTTCTGAAGCATGTTCCAGTCCTTCAGTGGGCCAAGTGCGCCACTCCTGATCAGTATGAGCGACTAAGGCAGTACCCAGGAGCACATGGTTGGGGAGTGGTTGACTATAAGAGTAAGTCTTCAATTGCTTTTATTATAACTTAAAATGCACTTTATTGATATCAAGAAAACCTGAAGTGTTCTTTTTGCTTCGGAAATGGGCGTCATCACAATCAGTAGAACTGGACTTCACAGCTGTCAGCATGTGTTGCTGCATCTTGAGTTATGTGCCCTAAATATGTGCTCGCAAGTAGGCGCTATACCTGTCAAGTAGGCCTTCTCAAGTTGACTGCTAGAGGATAGGATGACAATTCAAGCAATTCATCAAGCACACGTCCTTACACTAGTTCTTATCGGTTATGATGTTTATTGTGTTCAGTGAGAAATAGATATGTGTCTGTTTACCCCTTACACATGCTCTCATTCTCCTCTCAACCAATCACATACAAGTCTGTCTCTCAGAGTATGCAGTTGCATGAGAAAGAAAAAACAAACAAACTGCTCTAGCAATTTTTGGTCACATTCAGCAAGAAGATTTAATCTTTTAATTTAATTAAAATACAGGTCATCTTCTGCTGTTTTTAGGGAGTCTGGGAAGGGAAGACATTTTCATTTATGGCCTACATATCCATTGAGACCTGGAACGCATCTGTGTTACTTTAGATGTCTTTGGCTATTCAAAAATAGCTGATATACAAGCTCATAGCGCGGCACCGAGTGCCGCGCTATGAGCTTGTAGATCTGCTATTTTTTTTAAATCTTGAAAGATTTTATTTTAGATTTTTTTCCAAAAACTGTTAGGATTTAAAGAATCGCCTCAGGTCTTAATGGGTTATATACACTTCCCTTCCAAAACTGGAGCTTCACCATATAATATGGGGACGCTCCAGGTCAAGTCTGAAGCAAACGTTAATTGTTTCTATTTCTGTGCCAACAGCGCTGGTGGCAACTCTCTCTGTGCTCAACTCATCCGCTAACTGGCAAATGTTTGACGACTGGAATCAACGAAGCAACCGATCCCAGTGTGTCCGCTGTGCCGTGGTGGGGAACGGTGGGATACTGAAAGACTCCAAGCAAGGGAGGGAGATCGACCGACATGATTACGTCTTCAGGTAGATGGCATCTTTGGCCTGGTCGAAGCTTTAATTCATACGTCATTGTACGACGGCGTTGCTAGCCAAAGATAGTGTCATGGAATTCAATGGTCAAATGGTACTAGGAAATAAAGGCGTCAGAGTCAGTACTTAGAAGGTGGTGGGGGTTGGTGCTTTAATACATGTATTAGACAAGGACAAGCTGTACCATAAACAATAGCTATCAGGCCTAGGAGAGACAGCTTGACTCTACGTCGCGTAAAATGTAATGTGCCATAGGGCACAAAGATGAATAACATAAGATGAAGAACATAATGTACTAACAATAAGGTTACATATAACCGATCATGATAACATAATATGATTTCGTCCACAGTTGGCTTAAGAGTTGATAAGCACAGAAGTACCATGTGAAAAAAACATATACCGCGTGAACACAGTTCAATTGTAGTCTTTTACTAATGTATTGTTGTTGTTATGTCATGCTGTGTGAGCCAAAGACAATTTCCCACTGGGTAATCTAAATCTAATCTAATTTTCACACTTCAAAAATGTTGCCCTACACCCCTACCTTAATTCGCTCTCAGATGAACATAGGTGTAGTTGTTGTAGCCTTTGTGGTCTATGATGAATAGCAGGATATCATCAGAGGCATGTTGTGCTTGTGTGTCACTGAGGATGTGTCATCCAAGTGCTCCTCCAGAGCACAGCGACTGGTGCTCTGCATGTGGTTTCCACAGTGACTGATGGACTAAGTGGCAATTAACGTGCTGTTTGTGGGTTTTTTTCAGGACCAATGGGGCTGTCATTAAAGGTTTTGAGCAGGATGTGGGGTCGCGGACCACCCACTACACATTCTCTACCAACACACTGAGGAACTCCATGAGGAGCTACGCTGGCCAAGGCTACAGAGGACCCCCTCTGTCTGAGGTCAGACATCACCCCAGCAAGATAAATTCACTAAGCGGAATGATAACAACACAGTACCTTTTTTATTAGAATTTAACTAAAAGTATGAAACTCAAGCCGTACAATATAAATAAAAGGGGTATTGGAATAGAGTAGAATAGAATACAATTGAATGGGATAATTATTCAATTATCCATGTTGGCATGGATGAGATTTTCAACTGTATTTTTGTTTTTAAACACTTAAGCCCTATATACTTTGCTGTACACCGAATAGTGAAAATAGAAAAAACAGGTTGAAAGAGGGTAAGAGTGTCCCATACATGTCATATACTCATCACCAGCCCTCCTTCCCTCTTCACTGTGTTCCGTAGGAGACACGTTATGTCTTCTTGCCAGACCACGACCGTGATTACCTGCTGATGAAGGCAGCTGCAACACACACCCCAGTGGAGAGAGGACCAGAGCACAGTGACTCGTTAGTGTGGCTTCTGTTCATTTGAGTGAATCATCAACTCTTGGCGATGTTCTGATGAAAGACTGTGAATGAAAGACTTCCTATGAAGTCCACGTCTATAATGCACTAATCTGCTTATAACACTGTATAATTACAGTTATATTTCTTTATAACAATAATCTTAGCACTTTATAAAGCATGTTATAATGACTTGTAGAAGGTCATGTATGAATACATTGTAATGTGCTCACAACACTGTGTAATTACAGTTATAAACACTGGTAAGAAGTCATAATGCAATCATAACACATTCTAAAGCATTTTATAATTATTTATATTGTCAATTATCATAGAATTATAATACACTATGATCCTGGCCAAACAAATGACCAGCAATTATTAAAGGGATATTTCACTTTCAAACATCATTTCACCCCAGACAGTTTTTAAGTTGCTAGATTCAGTATTTAGATATTTGGTATTCATTTTATAAATAAAAACACCCGTCATTGGTTCTATTATGAGAGTTCTTATAATAATAATTAAACAATCATCATTGTACTCATAACTCGAGTCATAAGCAGATGATATTACATAAGTATGTTTATGATGCATTATAGACATGGACTTCATAGAAAGTGTTACCAAGATGGTAATTCTATCTTGCTATGTGTGCGTGTTTATTGTTAGTGCGTATCTGGCCTGTGGGGCTGTATCTGATTTGGGAGCGTTCCCATCTTTCCTTTTCTAGGCCACCTAACTACTTCGGGGAAAATGTGTCAGCAAGCAAGTTTAAGATGTACCACCCTGATTTCATCCGTTACCTCAGAAACAGGTGAGTGACAACGGTGCTCAAGTATCATACCATTGAAAACAGAAGTTAATAGGGCACTGTTTCCCAAACACTGTATACTGTATATATGTATTGACTGTGAGTCATTAAAAGGTACTTAAGGTGTACAATTATGTGCCTTCGGCCTGGCGGAGACAATAAATTCAACACATTTTTCAAAAGAATTTCATGAATACAATTAAAACAATTAAAATAAATTACATAAGTTCCACAAATGTAACTTTTAAGTGGAAGTGAAAATAGACAATCTACAAGCTCACAACACTTGTAGATCGTCTATTTTCACTTGTTTGGGTCCCAGGGAGAGTCTTATGGGTAACAGGCTAAAAAGTTTGGGAACCACTGTGATAGAGCATTCATATTTATCTTTGAAAGTGGTATTGACGACAACAGGGTCACTAGGACTTACAGTAAACAGAGGAATCACGTTTTAGTGTCCCATGAAACTGATAAGGGACTTACTTTATGCCTTGTAACATTACATGCAAGATCCATTGGGCTCTTTCCTGACACTCACACTTATAAATAGCATTACTATTACTATACTGTAGGTAGCACTTGCTTGCAGGGACCCCCAGAAGCAAAGATTTGGGTTAAAAAATATATAGATTCACAGATTCAAATATCAAGATTTGCACACATTTTCACATTTTTCAAAGATAGCAGATGAACAAGCTTTTTGAATAGCCAAAGTATGAAATATGGCTAGATTTTTTTTTTTTTAAATATATTTTTTGGGGCTTTTTCTGCCTTTATTGATAGGATAGTAGGCTGACAGGAAATGGGGAGAGAGATGGGGGGATGACATACAGCAAGGGTCGTCGGGATCGAGAGTCGAACCCGCGACACGCTGTCAAGCTGGATTACCAGCATATGTTAGACCCTCCAGAAAAACGCGGGCAAAAATCCTTGATTATGCGGGCTAAAATCCTTCATTTTGCGATGAAATATGCGGGGGGTTTTGCAATTTTATGCGGTGAAATTGCAGGAAGTTGTGAAATATGCGGCAATATGCGAAATGTGCGAAAAGTTGCGAAAAATGCGAAATATGTGAAAAGTTGCGAAATATGCGGAAATATGCGATGCGAAGCGCATATTATGCGATGCGATGCGCATATTATGCGATGCGGCATTTTTTTAAAAACGTTACCCCCGCATAATTATGCGCCATTTTGCTGATTATGCGGTCAATTCTGCGATCGCATAATCGCCAAATCGCCAAATATGGCAAGATTCTAAAATGACACAGATGCTTTCCCGGTTTTAATGGGTTAAGGTTAGGCACTGTTATTATAATTGAGTTTAGGCATGGTTGCATTGTAGTTAAGTTTAAGGTATGGATTGCATTTCATTGAGCTCGACTCGTCACACAATACAAGCTGCGTAATGTCCTGCTAACCTCTCGATTCTTATACCTACTGTAGAATATAATATCTTATATTCACTTTTTGTTATAACCCTACTGTCTTGTTATTATGTTGTTCACCCTTGGACTTATATGTTCTGACAATCTGAATATTATAGAATCAAAACTCCATGGCACAGGCCTAGTATTAAATTGTTTTGAGTGCAGCTAGGTCCTATGACACAAGATCACTCGTATGTTTATTGTTTAACTGTGGTCTGAACCCTGCTTTCTCCAGAGAACTACTTGACCACCGCCCTGTGTGTTTAATGCACTTCTTCCATGAGTAATAAAACAACTATTTTAGAAATAAACAGTGTCTCCGACTCCAGTTGCCCCACCCTCCTGATTGATCAAGAATTTCTTGACACTGCCAAAAATAGTAACATGGATTTTTGTATGTAATTATGTCATCAGATTCCTCCGATCCCACACTCTGAAGACCAGATATAAGGACATATATCGTCCATCCACTGGGGCTGTGATGCTATTGGCTGCTGTCCACACCTGTGACCAGGTATTGTAAACTAACAGACACATCTTACTGTATAAATATACACACACAAATGAGTTAGCAACAGCAGTATGAACATGACTGCACTTGTCTGATCAGCAGTTTCAGTAAATATTTATCCTGTCATATCTGTCATATCTGACATATACTTCCTATCAGTATGTATATTTGATTGATTGATTACTGATAGCTGAGATGAGGCACTCCCACCACAGCCGTCCAAAGGTTAACCGAAGAAGCAGTCAATAGTTTGTGTCTTGTCTTCCTGTCTTCCTTCTCTCCCCATGATGTTTAATTATGTACTCACCTATTGTGAGTCCAAAGCATTTGATTTGTGTGAGGCCTGAACCAAATAGTATTTGGGAAGTAAATGAGCAAAGCTCCCCTAACAATTATAACAGAATTGGTTTGGAGCAGACCATTTGTTCCAGTGGAAATGCTTAGCCTAATAGCCAGCTGTGAAATATAATAATTGTAGTGGATTCAAATTAG
The DNA here is from genome assembly GCF_963280865.1 of Gymnoscopelus braueri. NCBI lineage: Eukaryota > Metazoa > Chordata > Actinopteri > Myctophiformes > Myctophidae > Gymnoscopelus > Gymnoscopelus braueri. Next base: position 34,532,722 of record NC_137617.1, on the reverse strand, counting down.
CATGTGTGCAACCATTATTGCATGAGGGGTAATTAGGTGTTGTACTCAGAACAGCAGGTGTGCAAACACTGCACGCCTGGCTGGCAGATCAAGTTTAGAGCAAAAATGGCAAGCTAAAGCGTAATGGGAAGTTCACACCAAACACAATAACTATAAATATATTGTTTTAAACATTGTTCTAACTCAAGTGGATGGCAGAGTCCACACCACAACTCTATTAACATCATTGTAGATGCTCTTATATTTATGGTTGGAGTTAGAGTTGTACTTGGTGTGAATGAAACTCTACAGTATATACGTCCTTGTACTGCAAATAGTAAATATAGCAGATGTACTAGCTCACTATGTGTTGCAAGGTGACACGCTTGCAGATTGGCTAATTTCTCAGAATGTTGCCCTATTTTTGCCAAATATTATTTAGACTACTTTTTGCCAATTTTTTGTCTATTTTCACAGCAAAAAAATGATTTTCATGTGAAAAACTCGACAGAGTTAGGCTTCACAGGTGCTATACATAGGCAGTGAGAACCGTCACTGGCCCCTAACCTTGGGTCTTTCTTTGTGTGTTGTGTTGATGAAGGTCAGCGCGTACGGCTTCATGACCCCAGACTTCAGGAACTACTCTGACCACTACTACGACAGCAGCTACCATGCTGTGGGCTTCTTCATCAATCATGACCTGCGAATGGAGATGAGCCTGTGGCAACAGCTCCACCAAGCACGCCTCATTCGACTCTACATGCGCCAGTGAACTGCAGTCAACCAGAGCCCAAGTCGTCCCCGGATACCACACGGATACCAGCCATACAAAGACAGGCTGCTGCTGCTCCAAACCCGAGGGAGACCAAACACTGGTGCCACAGGAAGTGGAAACACATGACAGGAAGTCCCCAAACTGACACCCACTTCCCTTTTCTAGCGCTGAGGGTTAACACTTCACTTGAACTTCCTGGGGCTGAAAAGAGAGCGGCAGATCATTTTCTTAATGATTCTCCTCATAGCTGCTATGATCTCTTAGTAAACACAAACAGACTTAGTGCTTTTACCAAATTATTATTATTATCATTGTTATTTTAAACGTTTAATTATGTTTTACAGGCTAGCCAAACACCTGATTAGGCTTTGGACCTGTGAATAACAGAGTTCCCACTGTGTTGTACTACTGTACACAAGGGAGAAGACTGCAATTGAGTTGGCCACTTACTTAAAATACCCTGTCTCCACGCCCTAAATAGATGTTCAGAGCACTGCGGGCAGTTGTCATGTTCTATTCTGATATTTACCCAGATTATGTTCAGTCTTTTCTGTGTTTCTGTGTTGTGTGTGACATGTGTTTGGCTAACAACAACTGTGAGAGACTGACCAATACTGAAGGGGAACAGTATTTGAAAACTAAAGGGAATTTAGTTTTAGTAACTTATAACTTATTGTTATAATTATTTTATACATTACAGCTTTTTCAAAGAAAATGTGTAGACCTTTTCCACTGGTCAACATAATAAGGCTAACAAGCATACTGTATGGAATCCTTATGGCTCTCAGTGCCTTTAATGTGAATCATTAGTCTGGTTAAGCCTAATTTATACGTTCATGTTTCAGCTATTTTCGGCGGGCAACACAGATGTACGACCAAGTATAAATTAGCCGTTAGCATGCCATGGTTGAGGTAATGGGAGGGGATATTTGAAACGATGTAGGATGTTTCCACAGCAACACAAAGTGGACAAGTTGTCGTGGCCTTTTCTCTCTGTGCCAAGCAGCGATGGTTCCCAAGGACTCCGGTGTAAGCTACAATCTGTGTGAGTGGCCATTGGCCAGAGCACCTGGGCTCATCTTTGTGCTGCTACAACAAAAGGACAATATTCAAAGACATCCATCATTCACACTTTTGTTGATTGCTGATGAGGTCACCCATACTGGATGCTGAAATGAAGTCCACTTATGAGGCCATGGAGACAAGAAGTTATCAATGACCTAATCTCTCTTGACAGATTAGTGCGACAATGTAGGTCTGTGAAGGAGTTGCAGGCAAAAGTAACCAAAGAGACTATTCAGTTCAGGGAACTTTGTGTTTATTTAAAACGGTAGACTTTTCAGAGTGGAACATTTTCCATTGTTCAAATGGAAAGGTCTGGTCAATGAAACATTGTATTGTTGAGATTGTGGATGGGAGGGACATCTAATTGTGCAATTTTTGACTGTGACTTTTATATGTTTAAAAAAAGTGTATAAAAGAAGGCTGTGATATTGTAATTATTTTGTGATTTTTTTTCCCACTGTCTTATTCCCCTTGGTCACATTTGAATGGATGAACAAGAACATTGGCTGTGACAAGGTTTAAGAGCATCATGTGAACAATTGCTGTCTGCATGTGTTCAGTTTATTGGTGTACATTCTTGTATGACTGCAGTAGATTTTCAGATCACATGGTGAGAATTTACAGTCAAATGGCAAAAAAAGTGTCGCAACACATTCAAGTAACACAACACAGACACTTTCTACAATGCTTAAAATTGTTGAGGAAAACCACAAATTGAAAACAGAAAAGCCTACTACTGTGTATTTTCAAGCTAATCATTTACTTATTTTTCTTGCTTGTCATTCAGCTACTGAAGTATTAACATCCAATTATCACCACCATTCACAGTAAACTGTGTAGCTATATATAATGTAGAGATGTTCACTTATACAATATTTATACACAATTCTTTGTCAGTGTAATGCGTTTGTGAGCTACAGCCAGATCTACTGGTATCAGCAACGGTCATCATTCCAACTCTGCCTGGATGCCGTTCAATCCTTAGGATAACGTACGTAATCTTTAGGGAGGGGAATGCAGGGCCTCTTTCCCCCCCTCTCCTCTCTCTCAGTCACTCTCACTGGAGTACAGATGAACCGTATGACCCCCACTTTCTGGGTTTCTTCTCTAACTTCACCATGTCTGAGAATTCTGCAAGGCAGGGAGGGGACAGGGTGAAAGCCAGATGTGTGAGTGTGAGTGGTAGAGAAGGGTGGGAGCTGCCTGCGGATGGGAGTTGTCATGGTCATGAGTCATGCATTGCGTTGCTGGACAGCAACATGTCTGGCAGCTGGACATTAACATACACCAGTCTACACAGTCAGCAAGCCAGCCTAGCCAGGCACTCCTAATATAATTCCCTTGTAAGTAAGTGTGAGTGTGTGTGTGTGTGTGTGTGTGTGTGTGTGTGTGTGTGTGTGTGTGTGTGTGTGTGTGTGTGTGTGTGTGTGTGTGTGTGTGTGTGTGTGTGTGTGTGTGTGTGTGTGTGTGTGTGTGTGTGTGTGTGTGTGTGTGTGTGTGTGTGTGTGTGTGTGTGTGTGTGTGTGTGAGTGAGTGAGTGAGTGAGTGAGTGAGAGAGAGAGACACACACACACACACACACACACACACACACACACACACACTCATATGGATCGTATTTTGTGTGTCCAGTTAAACGCAGCCATATAAAACCTCATTATCAGATAAAACTGTCACATTAACTGCCTGACAGATTTATAATTAGAATAACAGAGTCTGCACACTGGATTATGGTCCCATAGTGAATTTTAATAAATTGCCAGTGGTGGAAAGTAACTAAGTACTCAAGTACTGTACTTTTACAATTTGGAGGTATTTTTTACTTTACTGGAGTATTTCCATTTTCATTACTTTTACTTCTAGTCCACTACATCTCCGAGGCAAATATTGTACTTTTTACTACACTACAATTATTTGAAATCTTTAGTTACTAGTGACTTTGTAGATTTCAATTCTTATTAAAAAAACACTTCAGCCTTATTTAAACTTTGACTATTTGAAAATAGCAGCTCACAAAGCGTCGCTTTGTGAGCTTGTTGATCTGCTATTTTCAAAAGATGATTTATACATTATAAAACGTGTGAAATGGGATATTCTGTAAAATGAGTACTTTTACTTTTGGTATTTTAAGTATATTTTGATGCCAATATGTTTATACTTTTACCCTAGTACCATTTGAACACCAGACTTTTCATCTTAGCTCTTACCCAGAGTTTGTCTGAGACTTTGTTTGAGTCTTCAGATAGAAATTCACTATGATCCAGATCCAGTTTGTGCTTGCTTTGTTACCTTTTTCATCTATGGGATAGCTAGCCTATTATTGTAATTTGGGAGGTTTGACCTGCACCCCTGAGGCCCAAACATATTTCATTTCAACTCATCTAATAAGAACATCACATAGCCTAAAATATGTTTCTTTGCATGCCATAATATCAACACACTATGGTCGTTCCTATCAGTTTATTACTCATATCTTCCAGCCACCTCTATGTAGTGCTTCATAAACTTCAGAACTTGTCATGTGTTGTTCGCCTGGTGTCATCTTGTTCTCTGAGCTCGCTGAGTGCCTACATTAAAGTAATTCAACTGAATTATAGCTCACTGCTAGAGGAAAACTCACAGGACAACAACACAGAGTAGTAGTAGGCCTATCCTTAATTCACAACATCTATGTAAGCTTCGTCTCAACATAATCATTTTTGGGCTCCAGGTAAAAGCCCCAAAGTACAGCCTGTGGGTGGTGTGCTGGACCATAAACACCATGCATTGATAACCGAAGCTATGTTTACCGTGTTCTTTTTATAGACATTTCACTTACACTATGTTTAGTTTCTCTACTGTTATTCTTGCAGTTAAACACCCTTTGTCTTACTTTGATTTTCTTTTAATATTGATTTTTATTACATGTTTATTTGTATATTTGTTTTATTATTTGTTCTGCTAAAGGTAAAACTCAAATAAAGTGTTGATCACAAAAAAAACACCCATTTTCATCAGCATGATGACAGTAGGTACACAGTCAGTGATTAAACATAACATAAACAAACATTTGTGAACCTCTCCACATGATGATACAGCTAAACCTTAATGTTAATGCCGCTATTCCCTGAGCCTTGTAACGTTACCAACTTCTGACCCCTAGAGGTGACACTAGGTCAGTGCATCTAAAATCTCAGGTCATTCAACTATAATAGATGGTCACTCCAATGGACCATTTTCTTTTACTTTTACTCAAGTACATTTTGAATACCGGACTTGTACTTGTAACAGTACTGTGTACTGTTATGTACTGTCATGTACTGTTCACATGTCTTACTAAATAAAGTACATCAATCAAAGTACATCAATCAATCAATCAATCAATCAATCAATCAAAACAGAGTATTTCTACATTGCAGTATCTATTGATACTTTTACTTGAGTAAAACATGTGAATACTTTTTCCACCACTGCTCTCAATAGTTCCCGGAAGTTATCAGCAAACACTAGCAGCACAGTACAAACAGACCGTTTGTGATGCACTTTTAAAAGGTAAGACGTTCAAAGAATGAGATTGTTCTTTTAGCTACAGTGACGTCAGTCCCTATGGTAACCAGAAAACTCGCCCCAAAACACGCGTACCAGCAGTTCTCGTATTTGTTTTTTTTACTGAGGATAAGGTTAGAAATTAGTTTAGGGTTAGGCCTACGTTAGTTAGGCATAGTTTTACTGAGGGTAAGTTTAGGAATAAGGTTAGGTTTTGGCTCCATTTTACTGAGGTTACGTTTAGGAATAGGTTCGTTTAGGCATAGTTTACTGAGGTTAATCATTATGTTTACTAAACATAATGATTAGGAATACCAGGTGAATACCGCCGGATTTGCCCCGGGGCGACAGTGTTTTGGCTTTTGGGGCGAGCGTTTTGGTATGTCATCATGTGATGATGTGAATGTTGGAGGTGCAACAAAAGGCGCTTCCTGCGTATATTTGGCTCTTTATTGTGGTCTGCCGAGCTTGACAAATTAATATTTGTGTGTGTGTCCTGTACATTTTAGGGGCAAGGGCCACTTGGGCCTTATTTTGTCAATTCTTTGAGGGCACAAGGCCAAATGCCAGGGCAGGAAGGCCATCAAATTTAAAAAAATAAGTCCATGGAAATAATAAATTAAATATTTATTTTAAAATACATAAATTAAGCTGTTTATGTAATAAAATAATGTATAGGTATTTATACATGTCCAATATTCATAGTCAAAAGTTAACTGCCCTGAACTAATTAGTGTCACTGGATTCATTTGAAGATGGGAAGGGGGAGTACAAATTTAAGATTGTCAACAAGAGACATTAGTGTTTAAAAACAGTCTTAAAAAACTGAGGAAAGATAAGAGGCAGAGGAGAAAACAATCAGCTGTGGCAGTGCAGGTGGGGCATTAAGGCCACTGTGGATCTGCCATTTGCCTCATGGGCATATGAAGTTTTCAAGGAGTAGAAGGTAGGAGTGTTGGAAAAAATCGATCCATGTAAAAACCTGAATGGACCAGAACCTTACCCTACTATTTCATGTCAATATTGCTGCCTTGAAAAATGTTGTCCTTTAATATTCGGTACACTTTCCATAGCTTAACGACATAAGTGGTACACAAAAGAGGAGAACCTCACCTCTGAAGTCAAGGCGCCCGTCTCCATCTTTGTCTGCTGCCTGGATCACGGCCTCTGCCTCCTCGTCAGAGAGGGGCGCTACAGGGGTCGAAGATGGCACAATGGATACAATATACCTATTGCAAGGAATAGAAAATGCCTTTGAACTTGAGCAGAAGTGACTCTAATGGAATAAAACCTATTTAACTGGAGCATTATGGTGTGGAGATTTGGTCATTGAGCTCAAATATGTCCATGTGAGTCAGCAGATAAAGCTTGATTTGTACTCAGTTGTATGACAGTGTCCCGTGCCAGAAATAGCAGATCTAGATCTGCTATTGTTGGTGTGACGCCTAATTAGGCATATGTTTGCATAGAGCCCCTACTTGATTTCATTCAACTCAATGTAGCCACTGCTGTCTTTGTCCAGCATTAGGAAGACCTTCTTGATCGCCTCCTCCTGCTGCTGCTGCGATGTCTTGAACTGCCTCATGTACTCCAGAAATGTGTTGAAGTTGAAGCTTCCACCTGCGGTGCCACAAGATGACATCAAAGGATCGTCGATCAATGATCTTTAATGACCGACCAGCATGGTGGGTAAGCTCAATTCAACAGTGTCAGTAACATTAAACATAAGGCAGATATCAGCATCACAGTCACACATACGCATCAGAAACAGAAGTGTGACATTCACATCTAGTCTATGGGACCGAAGGGGTGGAGCTTCCTGTTGTGGCGCGTTGATGGGTCGCGTTCAATGCGTGGAGTTCAACATTGGTGAACTTTGACCGTGCGTCAACCAATAGGAAAGAAGCATGTGGTTGACCCCACTCTGCGAGCTTTTTGCTCATAGTTTTCTTTAAGTGAGCTTATCACTCCAAATTAAGTCTAACTACACAGTCACACCAGCAAATTGGCACTGCCAACAAACTACCAACCGCAAGACAACATGAGTCATCGATGCGTTTGACGCCTCGGCAACTACTTCAGACGCGTATGTGTGACCGTGCCCTTTATGCAACATTGATCTCACAGGACACTTATTTCAGAATTCTCCACATTATGTGTGGTACATGTGTGCATGTTATTTGAGGTCTTCTGGGGAAACCAAACATCTACCACTCATCCAAGGGTGAATTGTTGTAGTTGGGAGAAAATGGAGTTTTTAAAATGAGATGTATTGGTGGGCAGGGATCTATACCGCCCACTATTCCTAGAGGGCATCACCTGAAACAGGGGAACATAAGACCATATACCAGTCTAATTTCATTTGCAGAGTTTCCCCCGACTGTCTTAAAAAAAATCTATTTTTAAACATCTATCACTGCCATTCGTGATTAAACAGTGTGGGAAAACACTCTATGAGACTTTAAAGTTGCTAGGTACAGTATATGTAATTTACACTTTTGGAAATCAAGTTTTAATATGCCTGGGGGGAAAAAAAATTCTGCTGCTTTTTACAGTGAGTACAGTGAGTTTTAGCTAACATTGACAATTTATTTTTAATCTAAAATCTATTGAATATGTACAAAACAAACACAAAATGTAAAAAATAAATAAAGCCATTTTGCTAAAAAGAAAATTGCCCCCCCCCCCCCACACACACACACACACACACACACACACACACACACACACACACACACACACACACACACACACACACACACACACACACACACACACACACACACACACACACAGTGTCACCCTGCATTCTCAGATCCTGTGGCATGTGGTCAGCGTCCTGCTCAGTGATGTCCCTTGGGTAGAGATACAAGTCATCTGCTCTGCAGCTTGTAGGTGGGATGGGCTGAGGAGCGGAAACGACATAAGCAGAAAGTTAATCCTTCGTTCAGTGTGGTGCAGTTATCAGTTTACCGGTAGTCTGGTACCTACTTCTTTAGCTGAATCTGCCTCTGTGTCTTCATATACCGTTATATTAGATGAGAGAGATATGTTTTGTGTCGATTTTTATTTGGATATTGGAAACACATTTTCACAAATATTTTATTTGAGATATATTTTGGCCATAGGAGTCCCCAAAATCTAAGTAGGCTTGTTTTGTATATCTGGTGCCGGCCTACTCAGGAACGATGCAAGTTGGGAATGCATGCCCCATCCAGTTATGCAATACCCGTTGTACGCGTCTGTCTGTCTGTCTGTCTTTGTCCCTTTTATGACCGGATCCACCTCAGAGGATTTAAATCCCTATAGTCTTCCAGGTGGTGGGCACAAACTTTATCCCTGCACCATCCGAGCGTCCCATTTCCTATATTTTGAAATGTGCAATATATAGTATACTGTTTCTCTTTTGCATCAGTCTGTTAGCAATTTGACAAAGCAGTCTAGTTGTCCTTGCTCCCAAATCCATAGCGCTTTAGTCACTGCTAGATAATTGATAGCTGGGTTACTCATGGTGTGGGTAGCTCATAGATATATTAGGTCCTCCTTGTAATAAGATCTTTCATCATGACGCTGTCAGTCAACAGTGATCTCACAGGACACCTCATTTCAGAATTCTCCACATTGTGTGGTTCGTATGTGCATATTAGATTTGAACTGAGGTCTTCCGTGTGGGAAACCAAACATCCAAGGGTGAATTGGCAAAGGGCTACACAGGGCTTCTCTGCTACATTCATAAATACGTAAATACTTTGGCTCTCCCACTGAGAGAAAACAATCTCAACATGCACTCAATGTATCTCCCTGAAATCGAACTTGAGCCCGTGTGGGAAACCAAACATGTATCGCTCATCCAAAGGGGAATCCCCTCTTGTCCTTTAGGCTTCTGGGCATCAGGCAGCACTACCACTCTGCTACACATAAAGCATACTTGTGTAAGAGTGGGAGAAATTATATAGCATTTTTGCATGAGACTAGTTGCCTAGTTTATAGTGCTTAGTTGCGCTCCGGTGTCGCACACTGAAAATAGCAGATCTACAAGCTCACGACACGTTGTGAGCTTGGGTGAGTGTTTGTAAAGTGGCTTCCACTCTGATCATAGGCATAGCTTAGATGGTAGAATGACAACAACCACTTAAAATATGCAATTTAAGCACTGCATTTCTGTTGATTTCATCACTTTCATCACTCTCTTCTATTTGCAATTCAAGTAGTTTTTCTTTTTAAATCAAGATGAAAATGCACATATATTTTCTCTGTCTAAGGCCAGGGTAAGATATATGAATTCAAAGATCAAAGAAGATTATTCTGCTGTCAGTCTACAATGTTCAAAGACCATGTACTCTGGATACAGTGATGCAAACTCCCACTAGCACTTGCTTTACACAATCTGGAAAAAACAAACCATGCTTGAAAATGACACACACAAAACCACTCAGAGAAATTGGAAATCAATAATACTGGTCAATGATGTCCACTGCACAGACAGAAGACTCATCTCGGCAAACACAAGGTCTGTCCCATTAAGACTCCCACTGTTTTAAAGCATCTATACAATTCCTGTCCAGTCCTACTTACCAGATTCAAGGGTTCCTGGTAAAGCTGACCCTCCCCCTCTCTCAGGGTCTTTTATATGGCAGAGATGTAGCCACCAGTGGCCTTGCACCTGTCTCGCCAACCCCCGTGGACACATTTTGCATCAGAGGCTTGGCTCCGGCTACCCTAGACAGGGCACTACTTTCCAGATGTACTGGGCTAAGACCCCACTTTATATCCACTCATAGGGTTGAACTGGAGGGCAGCCACCCCTTGGTTGGGTTGAAACAGAGGCCATGGTACAGCACTTAAAGATTATTCATAGAGATGGCATGAGATTTTATTTCTCTCTTAAAGATTCCGATGTAGTGCTGGCATGTACCATAAAACTTATCTGAACAATAGCATAACAGCAGTGCAGCAAACTTTCAAAGCTTTCATGCATTTCTACTAGAAATGGAAGCACATCATTAAATGCGCTGCATTGTGAGTTCATCGTTCTTTCTTACAATAATCCCTTTGTTTGCAGTCATACATTTTTGTGTCTTCTCTGCCTCCTTGTTCCTGCCTCCTTGCACCCAACTCTCACCACTGTGCCAGTGCCTTTGTATGACACTGAAACATGATTTAGTAGTCCAGTATTTCTCAAAAAGGGGTATACTGAGGTATTACACAGGCACATGAAAGAAAATGGAAGAATGTATTTTTCTGTTATGTTTAATGATAAAACATTGACAAACCTGTGTAAACCTGCTTAACTGTAAAAAGTAACCACATTATTGGAACATACCTGCAATGGCCAAAGAGTAAAATACATCTGCTCGGGAGATAGCAACTCTTTCACTCCATTTCTTTGTAATGATGTATTAAAAATCATTCGAATCAATCATTCATAGCATCATATACTATGTGGTTTTCTCTAAGCAAAATGTGTTCAGGAACTTCAGAAATCAGAGAAAGGAGGTAGCCTACTGAAGCCAAAAAAGTTTTAGTCTATTCTGCAATGAAAGTTTTTAGGCTGGCAGCCAAAAAGAACTTCACTATCCATATACAGTAACATCCAGTAAATGTTCTGAGGAATCCATTCTATTGTATACTATTGCATTCTTTGTGTTTTTGAGATGAGGAAGCAAATTAGATATCTACAATCTCACAGATGCGTTGTGAGCTTGTAAATCTGCTAGCTATTTTTCACAGAATGTTTGCCTTTTACGACATTCCCAGAATAGGAATGCAAGAGTTCATGTGGTCAGATAGTCTTAACTGAGTGCTCTGCAGTCCACTAAACCGGTCCAGTCTGCACACTGATATGAGCTGAAATGTATTATGGCTGACCATTCAATTTTAAAACCATATTTCATAGACATGGACTGAAGTCTGCGCACCATACTAGCTATAAAAGAGTCTTTAACACATACTGATGCACGCGCGTGCACGCTGTACAAAGCAGAGCAGCTGTGGAAAGCCAGTCAAGGAAGCCCAATCAGCAATCAAATGTGTTTAAACAAGTTGTTTGAAAAGAGAGAGGTGTATTGGACACATAGGAGCTGGCTGCTTTAAAGTGACAACTCTGTAGAGGGTCTTTCATGGATTTTTATTGCTTGCAATAAGATTCTCGCTATAGTAGTGTTTTAGACGTGCGTGCGTGCGTGCGTGCGTGCGTGCGTGCGTGTGTGGACATTTTATGGTTCTCACATTTGCGATGCCGATAAGTAATACAGCATGACTGTTATGGCTTGGATGAGATCAGAGTCAGCAAGTCAAAGTGCAAAATATTTCCATCCCTGTCTCTATTTTTGTTGTACTTAATTTAATGAGCCTGTTTGACCAGTGTGCTAATAACTATACTATAATCTTTATTTTGAACTTGCAGGTAAAAACTCAATAAAAACAAATCCATAATATATTATAAAACTGAAGTAAACAACAACAAAAAGCAATCATTGATCATCCCCAACATATTCAAAAAGGAGTAGGAAGAAGTAAAGACTTATTTACTCCTACACCCTTCTTATTTAACATTCATAATCCATATAAACAATTACAAATATAAAAAAAGTAAGGGAAGGGCAATTTAAAATTGTAAAGACACATACATGTGTGGGTGATTAGATCAGTGGTTGTAAACCTTTATTATTTATAATAACTAGAGGTTTGAGCCGCTTCGCGGCCCTAACCTCTAGTCCCAACCTCCCAACCTCCCAACCTCACGACCCACCTGCTGTCAAATAGAAAGCCTTTCTTGAGGTCAAAAGAGGTCAAACTTCCTGTATCTGGTTGCTATGGCAACCTGCCAGATCAGGCTGAGGGTCTGATAGGCAAATCAGAAAATCAATCAAGCCGAGAGTCTGATCACTGATCGAGGTGGGGTAAGATGCCTAAATAATAGCCAGAGCTCTGATCAACAGTCTGTGACAGGTCTTGGAGGCATGTGGAGTGATCCTGTGCTTGCGAATCCCGGACGAACTTCGGAGCTTTTGTCAATTATAGTAGTAAGATAAGATAAGATAAGATAAAGGTTTACACCCCCCCCCCACACACACACACACACACATGCACACATATACTGTACAGTATATACTATAGTTACCATTGATCTTAAAGCCAGATTTATACTTAATAGTTGCGGGCCGGTGTCGCACAACGAAAATAGCTGATCTACAAGTTCAAAATGCAAAGCAGCATCGCCAGCCTACAGGCAAAGACGTTATGTTTTCAACCCTGTCTGTATTATGGCGCCATTCATCTATCTTCATATTTGGACATATCGAGTGCCAGCCACACACAATGATACACATCTATATGGATCTATATAAGCTAGATTTTAGGCTATTCAAAGCAAATCGTGTGCAGTTACACCTCCTATTCATCTTTAGCAGGTCCTTGCGGTGGAGATACTGCTGGACAAACAGGACAATAACACCAATGAGAAAGAGTCCTCCCAGTAAGAAAAGGAATGTGAAGAGGGGGATGGAGCTATCATTGCAGAAAGTGAGGATAGCGTGACCACTGCCTCTGAGGACGACATGACCCTCCCCCTTGCCATAAATATAATGATTTTTCAGAGAGTTGGCGGTCTTGTCACAGATCAAACGCAGATGGAATGTTTATCTGTCTTATAATCAAGCAATTCCATCTGCAGGGTCCCATTCTGATTAAGTCATTGGAGTTCACGTTGTTGTGAACAATGGCAGCCTTGTTGTACCCAGCTTTCTGACCATTGAGGACCTTGATGTCATAGTCACAGTCAGAGCCCTCGATGATGACGACGATGAAGCTGCCGGAGGAGGGGCGAGGGTCAACGGGCTCACAGGCATTCTCTGATCAGGAAGCCTTTTTGCTCCATCAATGGGCAGACTGGAGCCGCCACGCTGGAACGCGCTTGTTTTGTTGTAGAATGAGTAAGCAGTGATGTCTGCCTCTACAGCAGCAGGTTGAGGAAGACAAAGAGCGGGACGGTAACGATCGTCATCTGTGTGGTTGACAACGTCACTATGAACTTCATTGCGTTAAGGAAGTACATGCACCCACCCACTTTCTTTTCATTTCATCTCATACATTTTATAATGGAAGTCAGTGGCGGTCGGATCAGGCTGAAACCTTGACTGACGTTATAGACGTACCTAAATATAGAGTTCCCCCCGGCCTGCAGAGATATGCACTCTACTGAGTGCATCTTTCTAGTGCTGAACTCTAGTATACTATGACGTCAATCATCTATGACGTCAGTACCCATTGTCACAGTACTTGGAGGCCAGTCTGTGACTTCAGTCGTGTATAACGTCAGCACTATGACATCAGTACTACCCATAGTACTGATGTCATAAACTATGACTTCAGTTATGTCTATATTTGGGCATATACTGCAGAGACAGAGATACACAGACAGACAGTTTCCTGGAATTCATAGAGACTTTACCTAGATTTTTTAGGCTATTCAAAACAAATCATGCGCATAGTTAGGGAAAATCTTCATGCAACCAGTTCAAAAAGATGTCAGTGCTCACAGTAGCCTACATTACACTCAAGCTCAACATGCATAAACATTACGTTGACTTCTCAAACAACTAAATGAATTGCTATGACGTGACGCCATTTGGTCACAGCTGGTGACATCACACTACACCATGTCACCTCTCAATTTATTGTAAGATGAGACAGGATATTGGGACTGCTTTGCTTCGTGGAATTAGTAAACGCACTGCAGAACAGCCAGCCAAGCAATCGTCCAGCTCTTTTAGGAAATTAACCCTAACAAAAGGCTGCTTAAGTTTGACATTACTTTTGCTGACGAGTTGGGAAGTTGAGTTGATTTCTTGACCTGAACACGAGGTGTGGTTGTTTTTTGGTACTAAAGATCAGGCCGAGTAATAACGTATGTAATGTCCAGCTTGTCACTGTCCAAGAAACGTCCACTGTCCAAGAAACGTCACTTGTCAGGAACAGGGGAAAAGACAGGCTCCTCCTCTAACTCTGTCAGACCTGAACTATCCCACACACCTGCCAAAGGCATGGCTAAGAATGAAAGTAATGCTGAGATTGATGAAGGCCTGTACTCCAGACAACTTTATGTGCTGGGCCATGATGCTATGAAGCGCATGCAGAACTCCACTGTCCTCATCTCTGGCATGAGAGGGCTTGGAGTGGAGATTGCCAAGAATGTCATCCTGGGTGGAGTCAAATCTGTCACTGTGCACGACCAGGGTGTTGCAGAGTGGAGAGACCTCTCCTCACAGTTCTACCTGCGGGAAAAGGACCTGGGTAAAAACAGGGCAAAGGTGAGTCAGTCTCGTCTGGCTGAGCTCAACAGCTATGTCCCCGTGGCAGCCTACACCGGAGCACTCACAGAGGACTACCTGATTCAATTCCAGGTGGTAGTGTTGACTTACTCCACTCTGGAGGAGCAGCAGCATGTAGGTGAACTCTGCCACAGCAAAGGAATCAAGCTGGTCATCGCAGACACACGGGGACTGTTTGGCCAGTTGTTTTGCGACTTTGGTGAGGAGATGGTGGTGTATGACACCAACGGAGAGCAGCCTCTAAGCACCATGATCGCCATGATCACTAAGGATACTGCTGGTGTTGTGACATGCCTGGATGAAGCTCGTCATGGGTTTGAGAGTGGAGACTACGTCACCTTCATTGAGGTTCAGGGTATGATAGAGCTTAACAGCTGTCAGCCTGTTGAAATCAAGGTTCTGGGTCCCTACACCTTCAGTATCTGCGACACAACTGGCTTTTCGGATTACATGAGAGGGGGAATTGTCTCGCAGGTCAAGATGCCCAAAACATTTGATTTCAAGTCCTTCTCATCGTCCATGTCTGAGCCAGAGTTTATAATGACAGACTTTGCTAAATTTGATCGTCCAGGACAGCTGCACGTGGCCTTCCAGGCTCTCCACTCCTTCCAGAAGAAAAACAGCCGCCTTCCTAAACCCTGGAACCAGGCTGACGGTGTTGAGCTAGTGACATTGGCTAAGAACGTGAACTCTGCCCAGGTGGGGTCAGCTAAAATGGAGCAGCTGGATGAAGCTCTCATCAGGAAAATGGCCTTTGTCTCTGCTGGCGACCTGGCACCCGTCAACGCCTTCATTGGTGGACTGGCTGCACAGGAAGTGATGAAGGCGTGCACAGGAAAGTTTATGCCCCTTATGCAGTGGCTGTACTTTGATGCCTTGGAGTGCCTGCCTGAAGAGGAAGATATAGTGCTCTCAGAGGAGGATTGCACTCCCAGGAACTGTCGTTATGATGGCCAGATTGCAGTGTTTGGCACCAAGCTGCAGGATGCACTTGCCAAACAGCGCTATTTCCTGGTTGGGGCCGGTGCCATTGGCTGTGAGCTGATGAAAAACTTTGCCATGATGGGACTGGCCAGTGGGGATGGTGAAGTCATCGTGACAGACATGGACATTATAGAGAAATCTAACCTCAACAGACAGTTCCTCTTCAGACCCTGGGATGTTACAAAAATGAAGAGTGAGATAGCGGCAGCAGCAGTAAAGCAGATGAACCCATCCATAAAAATCACAGGTCACCAGAACAGGGTGGGCCCTGACACTGAGAGTGTATACAATGATGACTTCTTTGAGAGGCTTGATGGTGTGGCAAACGCGTTGGACAACCTTGAAGCGCGTAGATATATGGACCTCCGATGTGTGCACTACCGCAAGCCCCTGCTGGAGTCTGGCACTCTGGGCACCAAGGCCAACGTGCAGGTGGTCATCCCCTTCCTCACGGAGTCCTACAACTCCAGCCAAGACTCTCCAGAGAAGTCCATCCCCCAATGCACCCTCAAGAGTTTCCCCAATTCTATTGAACACACACTGCAGTGGGCCTGTGATGAGTTTGAGGGACTGTTCAAGCAGCCAGCAGAAAATGCCTTGCAATACCTAACAGATCCCAAGTTCACGGAGTCCACTCTTAAACTACCTGGAGATCAGCCTTTGATGATGCTGGAAGGTGTGTATAAGAGCCTGGTCACAGACTGCCCCCATAGCTGGGCCGACTGTGTAGCCTGGGCACGCAATTACTGGCAGTGCCTATACAGCAACAAGATCCGCCAGCTACTACACCACCATCCCCCAGATCAGCTCTCCACCTCTGGTCTCCCCCTCTGGTCTGGCCCAAAGAGATGTCCCCATCCCCTAGACTTCAGCACTAACAATGACCTGCATATGGACTTTATAATGGCAGCAGCCAACCTATTTGCCCAGACATATGGTCTGCCTGGCAGCACTGACCGTGCAGCAGTGGGCAAGATCCTTCAGGACGTCAGCATGCCGACCTTCACTCTTCCCTCTTCACCCGTTTCCGATGTTCTCTCTGCTGACGACTCCCGACTAGAAGAGCTGCAGAAGACTCTTCTCCCATCCCCTGACTCTTGCTCCCACTTCAAACTCAACCCCATTGTCTTTGAGAAGGATGACGACACCAACTTCCACATGGACTTCATTGTGGCAGCGTCCAACCTGAGAGCAGAGAACTACGAAATTCCCCCTGCCGACAGACACAAGAGCAAACTGATTGCTGGCAAGATCATCCCTGCCATCGCCACCACCACCGCCTCAGTGGTAGGCCTGGTGTGTCTGGAGCTCATTAAACTTGTGCAGGGACACAATAAGCTGGAGTCCTTCAAGAATGGCTTCATGAACCTTGCACTCCCTTTTTTCGCCTTCTCCGAGCCCATCGCTGCTTCCAGCCAAAAGTACTATGAGATTCACTGGACATTGTGGGATCGATTTGAGGTCAAGGGAATACAGCCCAGCGGTGAAGAGATGACACTCAAACAGTTCCTTGACTATTTCAAAAATGAGCATAAGTTGGAGATCACCATGCTTTCTCAGGGATTGTCCATGGTGTACTCCTACTTCATGGCTGCTGCCAAACTCAAAGAGAGACTGGACCTGCCGATGACTGAAGTTGTGACTAAAGTGTCCAATAAGAAGTTGGGTTTGCACGTGAAAGCCCTGGTGTTTGAGCTGTGCTGCAACGACCTCTCAAATGAAGACGTGGACGTGCCCTCCGTCAGATACACGATCCGCTGAATTTGCACACATGGGAGAAGCCACGCAGTTATTAGACCCTGTCTTTTTTCTTCTCTTTTTTTATGGTTTACGCACAGGGTCCTCATAGGAACTTTCTTTCTTTCCTTCTTTCTTTTTTTCTTTCTTTCTCTGAATGTCTGAAAAAACAAGTTAACATGAATATGTTAACAAGGATAATGTGTAAACAAACAAACAAACAAACAAACAAACAAACAAACAAAAGAAAACACTGGTAATGGTGTCAAGTGAATCTATGAAGCAAAGCTGCAGCATCACTTAAAGGCAATATGGTCACTTAAAAAATAAAGACTTGTGGAAAATGTCCAAGCTGGTATCAAATCTGTCAATGCTCAACAACAGACATTGATGAGACAATGAGCTAAATATGGTGAGCTAGCTTTAAAAGCTTCATGAAGTTGCATGGAATTAAACTTATTGGGTATTATTCAAGTTTGCATCACAAGTTTTTCATCATGCATCACAATTTTATACTCTCTCTTGGCTAAGTATCGTTGGCCTTAAAAGACCCCTGTCCTAATGTGTTTAATTTTAAGGACAATTGGCTCGAAAATCTTTGTCGAAATGATACATATTTTTCATTATATTATAATGCTCTTACAGCTTGTAAAAATGCAAAAAAATAGTATTTTGGCTCAACTTAATTAATCAGCCACCTGCTTTTTGCGGTAGGCAGATAATACGACTGCTGTTGGAATCACCACTGGCGAGCCTCGGCTCATTTTATTTAATGGCAGGAACAGTATCTCTCGCCACCCTCTGATGGCCTACATTCCACATTCCTCTCTCTTCCCCAGCCGAGTTTGTTTTGTCTGGGAGTTAATCATATCCCCTTGGACATTGTTTCTGCCATTCATAGATGTCAAACACACGCACGCACGCACGCACACACACACACACACACACACACACACACACACACACACACACACAATATTTGACCTCCTATAATTACTTTCCCTTTCTTCCAATTATTTGCTGATATGGGGGATTCTTGAATAAACGGCACCCACTGAAGTCTCAGTCCCATTCAGAGGGTCTCTTCTCCTCGCATTGCCGTTGGCTCTTATGGTGTCCGCTGGGACCAGCCGTTACAAAATAATTAGGCACATTTTCATGAGTTCATGTACTATGCAGGCCTATTACAGCCACTGTCCAGACCTCCACACCAAGCACATGTATTCATAATGCTATTGCTAGCTAGCAGAGGACTTTTAATCACTTTCATCCTGGCATCCCTATTTTGGGCATGTAATTATAGACATTTTTCTTTTTATGCCCACATTTTCAAAAGTTCACAACACAGCATCACGGCTTGTCGTGAGCTTGTAGATCGACTATTTTCAGTAGTTGCGAACGCGGAAGGAGGCGCGGAAGGAGGGCCGCGCCTCCGCCCAAGTGGAGCCTACTATGAAACTCTGCTCGGCTTGTGTGTCCGTCTGTCTGTGTGCAGTGCACTGCCTGGGTGCGGCCGACAGAGTGCGCCAGAGTGCAGCTACAGTCAAAACACACACACACACACACACACAAGTCCGTAAATACACAATATTTTCGAGCTGCGTTCGCTTCCAGCGTTCGCGCGTCTTACTTGTGGTTAAAGGGCAAGACCACTTTGGTAGAGGTTTGGGTATAGTTACCTTGCCATGATGTAACTCCAAAGGTGGACAAGAAATCAAAAATGATTGCTCCATTGATTAGAAATTGATAATTCAAAATATGCTCCTCATTGACTTACATTGTACGGTAAAACAGCTCTCAAAGTCACTCTTTTAGCACATAAACAAACGCGAACAAGGTTGATTCAGACCCATACTGTTTTTTTTTTAAATAAAAATGTCAACTTCCTCTTGATTTTACTATTTGAACATCCGGATCCACGGATCCAGTCCGGGGTTTCTTAATGGCAAAATCAACAGGAAGTTACATTTGTATTAAAAAAAATAAACAGTACTGGGTTTTGTGATGTTCTATATTGTCTGAATCATCTTTGTTTGCGTTCGTTTATGTGCTAAAAGAGTGACTGTTTTACTGTACAATGTATGTCAATGAGGAGCATATTTTGAATTATCAATTTCTAATCACTGGAGCAGTTATTTTTGATTTCTTGTCCACCTTTGGAGTTACATCATGGCAAGGTAACTAAACAACCCAAACCTCTACCAAAGTGGTCTTGCCCTTTAAGTTGAGCCCGAATGTGTTTTCACTGTGGGAAAAGCACTGAGCTTGCTTCATGAGAAATATATTAAATACTGTGGGAATATCCAGGACCTCTGTAACTGCTTCTATTGTGCTTAGTGCTTAGGCCTACAGTATATAGATTCTAGGGATGGGACAATATGAAAATTACATGTCATGATTATTGTGGGAAAAATAAATAATAATAATCAAAATATGCTTAAAACTTAAAATGCCACTTTTGTTAACCACTTGAACCCCCAGCACGTTTGCCAAAAATAGCAGATCTACAAGCTCACAACTGCGTTGCAACGCGCTTTTGACGAATTGATTTGTGTAGACTGAAATAAGAGCGTACCAAATGCACTCTTTACAGGTCCATTTTTTTATGCAGGGTTTAAGTGCATTTGCAGCTCAAAAAAAGCTAATTCCTAGTGTATGATGGAGGACAATTTCACGATAAATTTAAATCTCCGCGGTACGATTATTGTGTTTTTTTATCACGATAAACGATAACGGTTATCGTCCCATCCCTAAGGTGAGATCATGTATACTGTTCATGAGCACTGCGGTATCTTTGGTCCATTAATGCTGGCTCTAGAGCTCCAGGGTTGCTGAGGGGGAACAGAATGGAATATATCCAGGCTGAGCAAGCAGCTGGATGGGGTGGAATCCCCAAGCTGGTGAGGCTTTACAAGCCTTCTGGTGAAACCAGAGCAGGCTAACTCATCAGCTGCAGCTGTCCGACCGGTGCATGCAGAATGATGGGGCATCCAGGGGGAGCTGTTCAAATTGGGCTTCTTGTTATGCACCCTCATCACCCCCAGGGGACAACTAACTATGATAGTGATGGAGGGGTGGAGCAGGGGTGGGTATCAGTTTAAATTCCAATGCTGTGGTTACTCCACCACTTTCCTCAACACAAAACATACATATTCTTTGCAACTGCAAGTCCACAGTAACACTCTCTGTGCTTTGTTTTTGCTTAAAGGTTGCAGGATACCCCTGGAGGGACCCGGGTACTCTTTCCATCTAAATATAAATGTGCCCTTTATACACCATACATTTAGTTGGTCACATTCGGTTGGTGCGTGACGTGAGATGCTTCAGCTACTTGGGCCCGTTTAGACTGGCTAAATCCAGCCTAAATCAGATCTATGTCATATCCAGATTGGAATCCGATTTGTTTTATGAAGCCTGCCCTGAACAGAGACACATCACATGGAATCCGATTTTTACAAATCCGACTTGAGCCACATTCAGAGATGGTTTCAAATCGGATACAAATCTTATTTCTAAAGATGCGTCTCAGTCTGAACGTAGTAACATGCTCTAACCACCTAAGTCGCATATCATAACTGTCCAAAACGTCACTTCCAGCGCGGCCACTGACGTAATTACAGAGCGCGAGAATTGATTTTGATTTACGAGAGCACAAGGAGTGTAATGAAAACAAAACAATAGTGCAGCATAAGATTTACAGAAGAAATGGCGAGCAGTATTCAGTGGACAGACGGAGAAATGTCTCCTAGCACTTTGGGGGGATGCCTCAGTACAAGCGAAACTTGTGGCAATGTACAGGAACAAGGTAATAAATGAAGACATATCTCGCGGCATGGCAGAAGATGGGTTCACAAGGTCCTAAAAGTCATGACGTCATGACGCCTATACGTCGTTGCCACGGCAACCAAAGCAGATATGTTGACTCACAGCTTTGGGTTGACGTTGTTTAAATCAGTCCTACTCCTAACACAGATCTGTGACAGATCCGATCTGGTCACTTGCAAATGCAGTGTGAACAGTTAGGCCAAAAGATCGGATTTGAGAAATAAATCGGATTTGACTGCAGTCTAAACGGGGCCTTAAGACCCTCTGCTGTCTTTTCACCTCCAAGATCCATCTTTCTCTCTCGGCTTTCTGTTTCCAGGGAAACAGCACTCAGGCCGCACAATGTTTCACAGAGAGTGGAATATGAAGTGATAACAAAGAGAAGAGAGGAAATCGAGGAATGGGGGGGGGGGGGGGGTTAAGAGAGACATATATGTCTGAAATTAAAGCAGGCACAACGATGACAAGCCGTGCATCATTCCAATTCACCGCACAGCAGCTTTGCATTTATAGCAACTTGAACGAGGATGTGGCATTCATATTTATCCTCTCATGCTATGTCAAGTAAAAAACAAACAGTCATATGCATATGATTTTATTTTTATTTTATGTTCATCTTAAAATCCCTTCTGTACATTATACACATGTACAGTATGTGTTCTTTTTTACCAATCTGATGGAAGCTGCTAGAACATCTTGCCGAGAGAGTGCAAAGATATTCACTGAGTCAATCTAATGTTTATTAATTATGTATGATACATTGCATAACCATCCATCCATGAAACAACAAACATGGCGTGGGGCTGAGAGACTGTGCAGAATGTAAAAGGGATGTGAAAACCTGACAAAGAAAGGACCTCTACCCAAAACTGAATCCTTCAGTGTTTATTTTTTTAAAGCCCCCCAGGCTTGCTGTTCATCTGCACTGTGAAGAACTGCGATCGACAGTGGCTGACACGTGCAAGGAAAAGTTGACTGCAGCTGGCCCGAGAATCCCTGATGGGTGTGTGTGTGTGTGTGTGTGTGTGTGTGTGTGTGTGTGTGTGTGTGTGTGTGTGTGTGTGTGTGTGTGTGTGTGTGTGTGTGTGTGTGTGTGTGTGTGTGTGTGTGTGTGTGTGGGGGGGGGGGGGTTATGTTGTTATAGGCTGGGGGGAGGTACCTCATCCAACATGTATGAACTGTAGGATTAACGGTGCACATGGGTATATACAGTACAGAGGCATGCCTCACTGGGTGTGCTTTTCTCTGCTGTTGCATCACAAGCGGTCTTATCTGACAGAGGGAGTGAATTATGGCCAGTATGAAGGAATCCTAATTCCATTCTGAGAGAGAGTGTGTGTGTGTGTGTGTGTGTGTGTGTGTGTGTGTGTGTGTGTGTGTGTGTGTGTGTGTGTGTGTGTGTGTGTGTGTGTGTGTGTGCGTGCGTGTGCGTGTGTGCGCGTGCGCGTGCGTGCGTGTGCACACACACACACACACACACACACACACAGGCATACACCTCACATTTGTGTGTGTAGACCATGCAGAATTCATAGTAGAATCATTGTTGTGTTCTGTACACTGCATAAGAGGAACAACATTTATAACAGTGACCAATTAGTGTATATAGGAGGCTGTTGGTTCATATTGTATATAGGTCCACATTCACTGTGTTTTCTATGCATTTATGTGTTTTCAAAGCATAGGCGATGTAGCTCCCACTGTGAACACCCCATACCCCATACACCCCTCCCCCTGGCGTTCGGAGACTTAAACCGCTCTGCAATTCGATTTGGGAGCATTGGCGAGCAAGATGGCGCTCTTGCTGTCAGCACCCAGGACAGCTCCCGCTATCATAGCGCAACAGCCACGATGAGAGAAAATACATTGATTAAGATATTCGTAGTGGCACGACACATTGGTGATATCATCGGACAGAACCTTGCGGATGAGTTCGGCCGTGAGTGGAAGTGGAATGATGCTCCGTCAGCTCCGGACCTGTTATCCACGGTTTGGTGCAAAGAGAGGGGAAATGAATCTGTTGTACAGTGCCGGATCTAGTTGATTGAAATGAATCTGTACAGTGCCGGTTCAAGTTGATTGCTACGGCACTTTTTTTTGCCGCCCTCTCTATAGCCTACAAGAGACCATCTAGTAGCCAATCTCTTGGACTTTAAATCGGAAAAATACCAGGGGGTTCCAGACAGTTCCTCTGGACATGCAGTGATTTAATCCAGTTGCTACACAAGAGGAGAAGCCAGGTGCGCATGTCTCAGCATCTGTTTTAATCGGCCGATGCATATCAAGAAATGGAGGATCGTGTTGTTGAGATACCATTAGAGAGAGGTTTGCAGGGCCAAGACATGAACCTTATTTGTTCAGCAAACAGTGTTGCCTACAGTTATTGACACAGATACCTGCAGTTGGCTTGTCTGCAACAGCCCTCTTCTTCCTCTTCATGGCGAGGAAGATGTTTGCGCTTTTAGTGACGATGTCTTCAGTCTTTTTCAACACCGGCATTGCTCTCAGCTCCCACTTCGACTCAGGTGAGTTGACGATCCGTTGCTTTGATGAAGCCGAATGCAGTCTTTAATTAACGTCCAATAATAGGCTACATCGTGGTTCCCAAACTTTTTAGCTCAAGACCCAAAAGAGAAATGTGATGTCTCCCAGCAAGACCCAAACTAGTGAAAATAGCCGATCTACAAGCTCACAACACGTTGCATCGTCATGTTGTGAGCTTGAGCTTGTAGATGTAGCGGCTATTTTCACTACATTTTATACTTAATCATGGATTTGATTTTTTTTTATGGAATTCTTTTGAAAAACGTTTGAATTTGTTTTTAACTTATGAAAAATGTTGCATTTTGGGGATTTTTTTTGAAAATCTTTTGAAATAATAATAATTAAAAACAAAATATAGGAAACAAAAATAAAGGGGTATTTACTTGCGACCCATAAAAATGTGTCTGCGACCCACATCTGGGTCCCGACCCACTGTTTGGGAAACAGTAGGCTACATGGCTGCCCCCCGTCAAGAATAACCTGGTGTGTGTGTGTGTGTGCGCGCGCGATAGAGAGAGAGAGAAAATGATATTGAGATGATATTGCGTGCGCGCCGCGTGTTGTGTGTGCGTGCGTGCGCGGTGTATCTGTGGTGACCGCATCTCTGAATAAGTGCTGAATGTTATTTTTGTTCACCTGGCCAGGTCAGTGAATCAGGTCAGCTTGGCGGTTGGAACACACTGTACATTTAAGGTGAGGTGTAGGCCAGTGTTTCTCAAAGTTTTTCGTGCCAAGGACCCCCAAAATGATATGTATTTGGTTGCAAAAAAATGTTGTGTGAAAATCTGAAAATGTTTTGTGCCAGGGACCCCCAGAAGAGAAGATTTGTGTTAAAAACCTTTTTCAAACACATAAGATTTTTCAAAAATGTTCCAAAATAGCCAAGGTAGCAAATTTTGCTGGGGACCCCCTGGAACCCCTCCAAGGACCCCTGGGGGTCCCCGGACTCCACTTTGAGAACCCATGGTGTAGGCTACATGGGATGGTGAAAGTTTAGAGCAGGGCTCTTCAACAGGGGGTCCAGAGTTACTACAGGGGGGCCGCTAAATATTTGTGTGATAGGATTCCCTTTTACATTATCCACAATGAGCTTGTAAATCGGCTATTTTCAACAAAGATGTTTTTTTGCTTAATCTACAACACAATTGTATACAATATGTAGTGGGGGTCCCTGCTTCATCTCTCTCTCAGCTAAGGGGTCCTTTACCTGAAAAACGTTGAAGACCCCTGGGTTAGAGGATTTCTGGGAGGAGAAGCTTTCTGTAATTGGAGCATAAGGCTGTAGTGGTGTTATCCAATTACAGTTGAGAAAGGATAGGATTAGAAAACAGATGAGTGAGTACATGTTGTACAAACTCTAATATGGTGCTCCACTACTGCACTTCTTGTGGTAGGTGGTCCATTATTATTGTTATGCTAATTACTATATTATTACACGTTTTCAGCCCTATGGACACTAGACATTTTGTCTATTTGTGACCCAGATTAAAAGATTAAGAAAGTAACCTTGTTTTGCTGACTGTGAACCTTGTATCCTTGCAAGTGTCTCTTGCCTCTCATAGCATATACTATACTATATGTACATATCTAGCCATGTGCCGTATTTTCTATTCATCATCGTTTTGCACCATGGGTTGTATTGGTTCCAACAGGGATCCCAAAGAAATAGTGTGGCATGTAGTATCTCTTGCTGTGTTACAGTACCACAGCCTTTTGTCCAAGGCTATCTATCTTAGACTTGGTGCATATTTCAAATCAATACTTTGTTTATGAAATTACAGCTTGTCATTCAGCTTGTTAGAGCAATACAGTAGTTTATTTTACCGCCTCCTTTCGTGCATACACTGCTCTTTGTTGCATAACCTTCTCCTGCCCTTTTCAATGTGTATTAAATTAGTTAAATCAATCCCTTATGTGATCTTATAGTACCAGAGGACCAAGCCAATACGAAGTCCGTTTCTCAGTCTTCCATCACCGCTTCCTCCTCCGTCTCTGTTTTCCATTCATCACTGTTGTGACATCATCGTCACTTTCCTGTTGAGCATCCAATTGCTGTTTGATTGTGACTCTCCTTCATTCGCCTTTTGCATGTTGTCCGGGGAACCTTTGATTGTCTGCTATTTTTGTGGAGCTAGCCATGGTTCTGAATCCACTGTGCTGAAAGAATTGCGCATCTCATAGTGCCTGCCCTGAATCCTACCTTGGCGTCTCTGAATATCCATTATGGCAGACACTTGCTTTGCCTATGTTATCAAACCACCATGAGAGGAACCTCTGTTGCTCAGACAGTAGGTGTGTCACTTCAAAAAATCATTTATATTTTTTGAAGTGAGCTTCCATCAGCCAAGCTAACATTGGTCGACACGTGACAATATGTAATATAAATAGGTAAGACAGGATTAATCAGGAAAAGTTCTGGCGGAGACCTGTGCTCCAAGGAGCACATTTTCTAGTTTAAATAATTAAATAATATGAGCATTGCAAATCAGGATGGCAGTGATTTGGTGTTTTGGGGGGGAGCCAAACCACCCAATGGGGTCCATTGTTGGACTGACAGGTGTGGGTAATACATGAGGAAATTAACCACTTAAACCCTTTATACTTAGTAAACTTGACCTGAGTTGGCTCTGTACTTGGTCCACTCTTTTCCCCTCTACACAAAATGTCCTTGAATGTTTTCCTCAGAATAGGGATGCTAGGGTTTAAACTGCACAAGAGAAAGAGAAAGAGTTCAAAGAGAGAACTGAGTGTTGTGTTTGTGTTGTGCTGAGCTGGCCCAGGATGACCACAGCACAGCACAGGAAAGGAAAGGATGACATCACAGCCTGGGAGCATTATCATTAGCAGTAAAAGCAGGGCTTGGTATCAGTTATGATGATGTGGTGTGGGGGGTGGGGAGGGCGCTTTTACTGGCAGCATTGGCTGGCTGCCCAGAACCCAGGTTACTCCATCTCTCATATCTCAGAGGGCTCCTTGCTGCACATGACAGTAGCAAACACACGCCTATGGACAAAGAGCAGAAGGAGAAGCCGAAGTTTGAGACTCACACGGATTTCTCTCACCTTATAGCTGAGACACCACGGCCTAATTCTGGAGACAATAGACAGAGACTGTATGTAAACGCTGGAGGTAGGGGCTGATAGTTGGGGGAAGGTAAGTGAGCACAGCATCGGGAGAGGTGCCTTTCAGGCTCTAAGCTCTGTCTGTAATCTATACTGTAGTGTTAACCTACTGTAGTTCCTTCTCCATTCGAAGGGCAGGGATGAGACTGGGTGGAGGAGGAGAGAAGAGACTAACAGATTTAGCATTGCAGCTGATAAACAACAAGCCCATTTAAATGTCTCGGTTTGAGCAAAACACGAAGCTCATGATTGATGCTGTGTTGGTAGGTTGTATAAGACATGTTGATATTGTAGTACTACCGGATGATCGATGTCTGATTTGGAAGAATACCATGTACTGTACATCAATTAATAGAAACAGCGTCTCCTGATAGTACCTGCACCTTATCCTGTAAAGCCCCACCTCGCTACTGGTTTCAAAGGATGTACAAACCTTGGTGGTTTTGCGTAGTGAGTACTGAGTATCAGTCTGTGATGGCCTAGGAGTAACCTATTTTGTTTTCTCTGTAGTGTCTTTACTGCAGAGTGACTTGTTCCAAGCATAATCCTCCCTCTATTGAACAGCCCAAAGTGTTTTAGGCGAGGCTGCTGCAGAGATGCCTCAGATTACTAATGGCTCAAGGGCCCTGTAGGAGGTCCTGTGTGTGTGTGTGTGTGTGTGTGTGTGTGTGTGTGTGTGTGTGTGTGTGTGTGTGTGTGTGTGTGTGTGTGTGCGTGTGCGTGCGCGTGTGTGTGCATGCGCACGTTAGCGTTTGTATGGTGGTGGGTTTTGTGTGGGTTTGTATGGTGGTGTGTTTTGTGTGGGTTTGTATGGTGGTGTGTTTTGTGTGGGTTTGTATGGTGGTGTGTTCTTTTTGCTTGGATAAGTATGTTTCATTTTGATGAAAGATTGAAAGATGCTGTGGAATAATAGTTTCTGATTGCAGAAGGGAGAATATTTCAATGTGCCTCCATATTTCTTTTGAAAGAAGCAAACTGACACACTCAATGTGCTGTAATGAAGCTATCTGTCCAAGCTTAGTTGAATGGAGGATGTAAAAAAGTATGCAAGCATCTGCAACTTGCAGCATACGGTATATCCAGACACGCAGGCAGCCCACTTTAAAGCTTTATTTGGCCCAAAAAGAGAAGGAATGATTTATTCGATGCATTTGACAATCGCTGTGTTTCTTTGCTCTGTTCCTGCCCATTTGTCGAATATCACTGGTCAAACCTGATGATATGGAGGGAGGTTATCAGAGCTTAGGATCTCGGAAATGTGTAATAATGGATTGGCGAAACCCACCCATTAGACCAGAGAAGGGAGCCTAGTGTCTAATTCAGCCATTTGGTCCTCTTGCTGCCGTGTGGAACCCCGAGAGACCCAGATAGAACAGGAGATTGACAGGCTCTCTGATCATTAAAGGCTAGGCTCCTCAATTTAACTTGTGTTTCCCTTAAAGTGTACAGTTAATAATTCATCCCCATGAATCTATTAAAGCGAGGGATGAAAAAGCTAAGTTATTATTAATAATGATTTTAAATCCATGAGGAGGTGAGAGTAACCACTTCCACTGGAGAACACAGGGAAGAGGAAGTCAACCAGAGTACGAGCCTGCAGTCTGCCACAAGGGCTCAATCACAGGCTGTCACAGAGTTGGCCAACAGTCTGATAGCAGCCCTAAATCTCTAGTGGAGAGCTGTCCTCGTCTACTGCTCCGCAGGAGGGAGAGATGTGCCAGTGACAGATTAGGAGCCAGAAGTGATTCCACCATTACTTTCTACACGTGCATTCATCTCTTCTGCACTAAGTGACGTGTTCTGTTTCAGAATTAACACTGACATTTAAGCTGGAGAGATCTATGGTTGGAGGCAATCATTAATGCCAGTGCCTCTGTGAATTATCGGATATTTGTACCAAGTCTGGGGTCGCAGTCACTTCCCCCTTCAGCTAACTCAGTGCAAGGCATTTGAGATGACACATAATTCACATAATAATGGATTAAGATCTTCATAAACTTCATACAGTATACTGGATATAATAACCTTTTAGAGATAAAAAACCTTTTTGGGGTTTTGAGTTTACAAGAAATTACACTTTCTGAATTTGACTGAATTGATAATAAATTGATTTGTGTGGATGGACTTTGCATTATTTGAGACCCTTTTCTGGTGAACATAAACCCACTA
The DNA here is from genome assembly GCF_963280865.1 of Gymnoscopelus braueri. NCBI lineage: Eukaryota > Metazoa > Chordata > Actinopteri > Myctophiformes > Myctophidae > Gymnoscopelus > Gymnoscopelus braueri. The sequence goes on along the minus strand of NC_137617.1, from coordinate 34,503,665 downwards.
ACACCCACTAACATCTGACTTTTGTCTTTAGTGGAGAAGGTTACAATCAGCATTCTCTCCCGGGACAAATGGCTCTGCAGTAGTCACTGGTATTTATTGGCTCCAACTCCGATAGGCAGTGATGGAAACATGACACCCAATTAGCCAATTTTCGGTTTCCCTTTTCCAGTGTGATGCTATGAGAAATTAGTATAAACTTCTACATGAAACAGTGGATAAAGGCCAACTGCGATTCTAATACATAAAAGTATGCTCCGTCATACAATGGTGACATTGCAGATGTGACGTGTTGTGAGCTTGTGAGTTTGAGGTTTGGCACAGCTTCACAACAAGAGGTAAACTGCTTTGTTTTATTTCCTAATCCTCACATTGAATGTCTGTGTTGATAGTGCCACACAGACTCAGGGCCGTTTCACACTCAGGTCCCGGGTGCGCATTCCAGACCGCTTGGCTAGTGTGAATGTAGCGAATCGACCCGCGAAACGGATAACCGTTCCGTTCCCGAAACCACCTCGGGAGGCAGTCTCGGATCCGAATCATGCGTTTTCGGGTACGGTAGCTGCAATGTGAAAGCAAGCGTACCGTTAGACGGAAGTGGCCCGCTATTTGGAATAGGTGACGGTATATAAACTCGACAAAAACAGCCAACAAAAACACTGCTCTTCTAGCCGGTGCTACTGAATGAATGAAAACGCCCCAGAATGCATTGCGCACTTAAAGGGATACTCCACTTTCAAATAAAATAAACATTAAAAATATATATTTTAAAAAAATGAAAGAAGTTATGGCAAAATCACGGCCCCCTCACACATTAGAGTGTGTTAAGGTGGGCTGGTGCATATTACTCTTAAGGTGGAACATAACAATTGAAATAATAATCAACTTATATTATGGGAGCCTTTCTAACAATTTTACTCATTCAATTCTGAACCGATTCTTAAAATTTAAAATTCTCTATTAGCTGTGAAGGGCCTTCTTTCATGTCTATCAGTCATGAAACATTGGCGGGTCTCCATCGCGCATTTCAGGTGCGCGAGCAGCGCATATAGTATATCTTGTGGGTATCTTGTGGAGTTTCAGCTACTATGCATCCCAGAAATATATAGCTTATAAGGCTTTGTAATTTGAAATTTGTAAGTAAATATGGTAACTCATTTAGATGTAGGCCTACGTAGGTTTATAGTTTCCCAAGGACTATAGCCGTTTCACTCATGATGCAATTTCTCCTGAATGCACAGTTTAGTTTATCCCTTCTAAATAGCTTATGTGAGCATAATAAAGAATAGCAGAATAATACATTAAATTACTATCCAAAATACATTATAATGAGCATTATGAGGACCAGTTATATGAAGATAAGATATAATATAATATTATAATGAGCATAATGAAGAATAGCAGAATAATTACTATCCAAAATAAATGAGAAGTTTCTTTTTATTAATTCTACAGTTTCACACACAAACGTGGGCTACAAAAACGAAACATCTCTGTGCTTTATTGTCATAAATTGCACTCTTCTACCATATGAATCTGTCATTCATAATTATTGATGTAATTCACATGTATGTCTGTATTTGTTTGTTTGTTGATGTGGGCAACGAGACCAAAGTTATTTTGGTCTCATTTTAGTTTGTTTAAATGTGTTTTCTTTATTGCTTGTCAGAATTAACTTACTTGTTAACTATGGTAGGCTATTCCCTTATGCTTAAAAAAAACGTGTATCTTTTATTTGACCTTTTCTCCAATTGTAGCATAAAATAAGGTAAAATAGGTTGTTCAGCAGCACTTTGTAACTCATGTTTTGAAAAGTGCTATATAAATAAAGTTATTGTTTTATTATTATGTAGCCTACTTAAACCCTCTATTCTCAGTAAAAACGGACCTACTTTTCTTGGACGCTTTTATCTGTCAACACCAAATCTCTCTGTCAAAAATAGCAGATCTACAAGCTCACAACGCGTCGCGCGTTGTGAGCTTGTAGATTGGCTATTTTTGGCTTATGTTCCCCCCATGCTGGGGTTCATGTGGTTAATACTATTCATAATAATGTAATGGTGTTTTAATTTTGTCAAGGCACCTTGAAATAAAATATTAATATTATCCAGTGATATAAAAACATTAGCTAATGTTTTCATATCACTGGATAATATTAATATTTTATATTGCACATGCATGATGTTTTCATGATGAGTAGTGTTATTCAGTTCTCACCGCAACTCCGCCCCCTTGCTTTCAACATATTTAAACGCATATTTGTGCGCGACCAGCACAAACAGTGTCGCATAGTTGATGACGTCTGTGTCCACAGGGGAAACACTATGTGCATGCCGCCACCTGTAGGATCGGGGGTGTATATGCATGTGTTCTGTGGTGCGATAGGATCTATGCCCAATGTGAATGCAGGCCACTGAGGCCAGCATTCGAATTGGGAAACGTTTTCAATGAAAACGGATCCAGTGAGAAACGGCCCTCAGTTAACAGAGAGCTACCTCTCAGATTTCTGATACAAGACTCCCTCTGATGGTGCCCTTGAGCAAGGGTTACTAGCCTGCCACTTGCCATGTCTCAATCGATCACAGGCCTGTCTAATGGGGTGCATTTCATAGTGTGACATAAGTCTTTTTTGATTGGAGCAGGTTAGTGGTGGTGTTCTGTCCTGGGGCTGGGATCTGTTTCTGTACAGCTACTGGTGAGGCCCCCACAATTCACAACCTGAAAGTGTCTTATCAGGCAGATTGGTGTGTTGTAGACAAATAAGGATTGTTTTGAGTTTTTTTGTCCCCTGAGCTGGTTTGAATGAGAGCGTAAAGACTAGTGATTGAGTGGAAGTGTCCTCTATACTGCACCTACAGTATGGTGTTTCAGCACTGTGGACAGCACCCGTAGAAATAGAAGCCAGCTCCCTCTCACATTTCCTACTCTGTCTCAGTGTACTGCAGAATAGACAACACTAGTCCATACCCGTCATTTCCACCCACCGTCCATCCGGGCTATGGGTCTGCAACCATGACTACAGATCCCATAGTCTGTGAGGACCGTTCACAAAAACGCTAATAAACAGCTTAAATTTGGGTAAAGTGAAAAATTGGCTTCATCACTCTCTTCATATGCCAATGGTCAATGCCCGTGTGCAAGTTCAGATCAACTGGTCAACCCACTGAAGAGAAAACGTGGTTCTAGACAGACAGAGGTTTCTTAATTTTATAGTAGGAGATAATAGGATAGTAGGATACGAAGTGGATTTTACTCCCCACTCCACTTAAAACAAGCCACTGTTAGTTGCTAGAGGAACTTTAAATAAATGGTTGGTAAACAAAAAATGGTTGGTAAACAAATACTATACTATAGGTTAAATCTGATCACAATTTCTAACAAAAGGATCAGGGTTGGGGTTTAAGTTTATAGCCCTACTCAGAGAAAAACACTTCAACCAATGGTTCACACTGTAGAAGTCATACAACCAAAATATTGTTGGCTTGCATGAGGACTGGAAACTGAAAATGAGGACTTTTTTCAGAATCCATGCAAAAAACTCTGTGTTTCCTGTACAGCCTATGTTTCACTCATACAGAAGACCAAAAAAAAGGCCCAGCCATCTTAGTAAAATGGTGTTTCTCTTATAATGGCTTCCTGAGACATCTCATACAGAGAGGCAAAATGAACTTCTTTTGAAATAAATCAATTTTGCCAAACTGATGAAACACAATACCTCCTAGGCTAAACGTAAGCCATTATTGTTTTTTGTCTTGTCCATGCAATTGCAAATAATGCTGTGGGAAATAATTTAATTTCCTGTTCTATTTCGGTTTCCCAGCTGAGGCATTCATGAAAAATGTATTTGCTATATAGTGGCAGACTGTTGGACCTGTAGACTGGACCTCCACTCAGTTATCTTAGCTCTGTTAGCACTGGATTTATACTTAAACGCTGCGATGCGTTGTGAGCTTGTATATCTGCTATTTTTGGTATAAATTAGGCTTCAGTGTGTTTACCAAGGTCAGGCCTATGACAGTGGTCAGAATGCTAGAGTAGGCTATCACTAAAGCCTGCATGGTCGATGGTGCTGCTTGCCAACTAACAGATTTTTAAGCGATGCATCATGTTTTTCCGTGGACAATTACTTGACAGTTACTTTCGGTGAGTGACATATCGTGCAACGAAGCCTAATTTAGGCTTTACACTCACTGGCTGCTTGACTGACATCGCCAGATGGGATCAATATTGTCACATATTGTCAATTGCTTACATTGATTACGGTTTGTTCTCTCCTAACCGTGGTCTCTTCCTTCCTCCTCCCAACGCCTTTGTCTCTTCTCTCTCTCTCTTTATTCTTAACCATTTAAGCCCTGTTTTATCCTTTATCGTACGATGGTGTCACACAGTGAAAATAGCAGATCTAAAAGCTCACAATGCATTTTTGTCAGTTTTTATTTTATTCGAAAATGTTATCTTTATTAGGTTCACAGTATTGACATGAAGTCAGTCAGACATTTTTTCATTTTCTCCCTTTCCCCATCCCTCCCCCCATATTGTTATTGCTGTCACATTTTCCTTTTGGGACACCATGTTGAAAGTGGTTAACCATTCCTCAGTATTTGGTCTAGGGCTGCAAATATCAATTATTTTCTCAGCGATTATTCTATCGATTACTTTTTTGGTTAATCAAGAACAAATCGATGAGAATATATATTTTCTATTATCGACACATTCAGTGTTTCTGTTTTATGAAGTCACATACCGGTATATACCATTCATACAATACATTACAGTACATGCATACATACATACTGTACACACACACACACACACACACACGCACCCACACACACACACACACACACACACACACACACACACACACACACACACACACACACACACACACACACACACACGCACACGCATCATATGCCTGACCACCGCCTGCTCCGCCAAGTCTTCTATACGGCCAACTAAATAACGCAGCTTGTAGATCTGCTATTTTCACAGTTTTTGAAACCTTTAGATTTGATTAAAATCCATTATTTTTATAATCTATTAAATTGATTAGTTTGATTAACATTTTCACAAAAATTTGCTCATAGCTCTCTCTCTCTCTCTCTCTCTCTCTCTGTCTCCCTCTGTCTCTCTCTGCTCCCACATCCCTCATATCTGATTCATCTGTTGATGGTGGTACTGCACCATGGAGGACCCTCAGTCCCAGCAGCATCCGAACAGGCCGTTAAGCTCCTGATTTAGAGGAGTCAACCCTTCATGGCCGACTGGCTGAGAAATGTCCCGACAGGGCTCAGACTCAGGCACTTTACTGAGCTGAAAGAGCAGAAAGTAGAAGGACTGGCGCTGATGGAGCCATAAAAGACACAGAACGTATAGAGGAAAGCGACTCACATTAAAAGGCAATCATTGTGTAGAATAGACCTGGGTGATGTAATAGTTTTACATACTTTTTGGTCAAACTGCTGTCAGTACCAGAGGGGTGGGGTTTGTCCCACCAGGACTATAATAATCATAACCTTTATTTCTAAGGAGAGATCAAGTTGAAAAGGAATAACAGAATTTAAAGAGATGCAGGTTTACGCTGAGTTTTGGTGATTAGACTCCATTAAAGCATTTCTTAAGATGGCCCTTGTGATGGTGAGGGGTTGCCAGAACCCCTACAAAAATATGTACAGCAACCTGTACGAAACACTGGAAATTACACTGATATACCAGCAAAGGCATTTCTCATACTATTCAGTCCCATTTGTGCATAGGCAATGCATCTTTTGACGTGCAAATGAGAGCCTTTATGAAACACACTCTATTAGATCGTTGAGTGGAAGTGTGGACCTATGAGGTCAGTGCCGTTGGCTGAACACAGGCATGACAACGCGATAGACACCGGGGACACTGTTAGGGCATCGACACAGCAGATGCTCCCCAAAATGGGGCGCCGGTGACGCAGATGTCCCTGTCTCCCTGAGTGAACGTCCTTGTTCTTCACACGGTCCGAGGTTTCCAGATTTCTGATTGGCCAATCAAACATCTGAGCGAGGAGATAGTGTTAAGCCTTCCCTCTCTTGAGCTGAGCGTTATAAAATAAATGCATGTGAAGGGGGGGGGGCACGCACACACGCACATCACACGTGCGACTGTCGTTCCTCTTTGCAGCCGTGGAAGTGCATTCGTATTATGATAGGGAGTAATATGTTCGTGGAAGCTCTGTGCCGCGCCTCCGACCAAGTGGAGCTTACTATGTAACTTTGCTTGGGTTGTGTGTGTGTGTCTCCATGTCTCTGTGTTCACGCTCTCATTGGCTCGCTCCCCCATGTGACTCACGCTCTCATTGCCTCGTGCCCCCATGTGACTCACGTGCGTGCACTGCCTATTTGCAGCCGCTTGAGTGCGCCAGAGTGCAGGAATTTAGACAATGCTCTGCACACACACACACACACACACACACACACACACATACACACACACACCACACACACACACACACACACACACACACACACACACACACACACACACACACACACACACACACACAATGTCAATGTTCTCTCCCCATCACGGTGAAATAACACGGATTACAAGTCCGTAAATACACAATATTTTCGAGCTGCGTTCGCTTCCAGCGTTCGCGCGTCTTACTTGTTTATATATACTTGGTTGTGCACCGTATCGTGCACCGAAAATAGCAGATCTATAAACTCTCAACACGGCGCAGCGCAACTATGGGCTATTTTTCGTACGTGCAAACCGGTGCACAACTTAATATAAATCAGTCTTGTCATATGTAGGCTGTGTGTGTGGGCATGTGCATACACATGTGTGTGTCTACTGTATGTTTGCGTTTGTACAGGTATGTGTGTTTATGCGTGTGTGTGCGCGTGTGCATGCATGTGTGCGTGCGTGCAATGTGTAAAAGCAGTGGAGGTCAAGCATTTGCTCCAATTTCCGATCATTCCCCTGATGCCTCTTGGTCACACATGAGCTCATCCAACATTTAGAATATGGGTCACCTCTGCCTGGATCCCAACAGCCTGATCACAACCAGAACACTCCCTCATGGCCTGAGCCAGACAACTACAAACACTTATACACACAGTCTATCTCTCTCTCTCTCTCTCTCTCTCTCTCTCTCTCTCTCTCTCTCTCTCTCTCTCTCTCTCTCTCTCTCTCTCTCTCTCTCTCTCTCTCTCTCTCTCTCTCTCTCTCTGGGTTTGTTTCCAAGTGGCCTGTCCATTTTGAGTTGGTAGTACTTTTGCACGTGTGTGTGCGCGTGTGTGTGTGTGTGATTGAGTGAGTGTGAAATATCTTGGAAAACGCATTCTATCTACATTGACTCATATGTACAGGAGTTGGGTTTGACTGTTGGTGTCCCTCTGCCCTTATAGAGAGGTCCTCTGGTCTAGCTTTCGCTGGCGGCTTTATGTGGGTTTGTTTCCTGAATTCAAATCCTTATTGGGTCATTCTACTTCTAACAATGTGGGATTAGAGCATGCTGTAGTAGTGACCACCCCGACGCCATGTAATCCTTTAAACACCTAAACCCCCTATACAGTATGGTTGACCGACATCCCTCAGCGCTTTATACTAGTGTCTTTTCAGTTTTTGCTCTACATTTAAATATAGCCAGTCTACGACATTGAATGAGTGTGATCTACAAGCTTACGACGCGTCGCGACACGTTGTAAGCTTGTAGATCGGCTATTTTCTGCTAAGGTTTCTCCCAGAATACGGATGCTGGGGTTTGGTTAATGTCCACTTTGAACGCGTTGTGCTCCTGCTCATCAAACCACTTTACATGGAGACATGCGTTGAAATGTGTCTCCATGGCAACCATGCTTAGAAACCATGTACAGCGTGGCACCAGAGAGAGAGTGCACTCTCTCCATCTCTCTTTCTCTCTCTCTCTCTCTCTCTCTCTCTCTCTCGCTCTCTCTCTCTGTGTCTGTCTGTCTGTCTCTCTGATCACGCATGATTACCACAAGCACGTATCACTTTCTCTCTCTTCAATGCGTGGGCAGAGCACAAAAGATAAACAAAAGGTTGTTTTGATCATTAAATATCAGTCTGCATTCATTATAAATTCTCTAACTCCACTTCTCTAATGACTTCTTTTCAGAAATAAAACTGCATATCTAAACTAGAAAAAGTGCTCCTCGGAGCACAGGTCTACGCCAGGTCAGGTAGGTTATTGTGGCCTCCTGGTGGCGCTATAAAGGCCAATGTGAAAAGGGTGCCTTTTATTCATAGGCCTTTCACGGCAATCGGACACTGCATTCGTGATTTGAGGCATTTTGGGCCAAAAATGTGTTTTGCTAAATTAGACCTGATGATGGCGCTATAACAGGCCAATGTGAAAAGGGTGCCATTTCTTCCTCAGCTTAGTGGGAATGTGCGTGTGAAATTTAACAAAATCGCAAGCTGCGTGCATAGTTTGAGGCATTGTTCAAAACGGACCAATCCTGCAAACTTTGGAAGCCAACCTTAGCCAATCAGGATGGAATATGGGAAATCGGACAGATCCGTGTTGATCACATGACTATAGAGATACTGTGTACCGATTTGCATGACGTTTGGATAAAATCTGTAGGAGTAGTATCAAAAAATGGGTTTTGCACAAATCGGCCTCCTGGTGGCGCTATAACAGGCCCATGTGAAACATTTGGGGCAGAGGTTCTGAATTGGCATCCAGGGAGTGTGTGTGCACAGTTTTGCTGCGAGCAAGCCAACGGTGCCGGAGATTAGCTGTTCACAGACGGACACACGGACGGACGGACACACACACACACACACACGGACGGACGGAACGGACGGACGGACAGGGGGTAATACATACTCTCTCGCCATGCCTTTCGGCCTGGCGGAGACAATAAAGCTACATCTACAATATACATGATATAATATAGATTACACTCAAAGGTGATGAGGACAGTTGGGAGGAGGTCCGGCAGTGTCGCTGGGTACAGGGGGCTTTCACGTAGGAACGGGCCAACATCCGACCAGTACATAGTTTACCAATGAAGTATTTTGAAACAAAGTGAGTCTGATTAGCTATCCTTTGTACAGTTATCAATGGGGGGAGATTTTCCCACACTTAAGGTTCCGGCTGGTTTTGAATGATTGATACAGTATCTGTTGTGAGTGATATCTAATGTTAGCCACGTGCCATAGGCTTCTGCCATATGCTTCTTAGTTGCCACAATTCCTGAGTGCGTGGGAGACATTATGTACAGAGGCTTGATGCTATATTTGACCACATCTCTCAACAGATGGAAAGCGTGTTTTAAACTCCATTCCATGATCACCCGCTCAAATATTGATATGTGGATCATGTACAGTAACTGTTTTCTTCATCAACATTTATTTAATCGCTTGTACCATAGCATCCCTATTCTGGGCATGTCATTATAGGTGAGCATTTGGTAAAAAAAAGTGTGTGTGTGTGTGTGTGTGTGTGTGTGAGAGAGGACAGAACGGCGGTAGGTGTCTGTGATGTTCTTAAGGGTCATGGGCATTGCCTTTGGTGAGTTGTAACTGGCCACTCCTCCGAGAGGCAGGTTATGTAATAGGCCCCCCCAGCGTGGAGTTGATGATGTCATACAGTAACTGAGCATGTGCAGTCACAGCCAGCGGGTATGGTGAGCAGGAAGCTTCAATTCTTTCTGCTCTGATGGAAGAAAGAGAGAGAGAGATGGAAGAGAAAGAGAGAGAGAGAGAGAGAGAGAGAGAGAGAGAGAGAGAGAGAGAGAGAGAGAGAGAGAGAGAGAGAGAGAGAGAGAGAGAGAGAGAGAGAGAGAGAGAGAGAGAGAGAGAGAGAGAGAGAGAGAGAGAGAGAGAGAGAGAGAAAACAAGACAGAATCTAATCAATAATGTTTAGCTTCAGAGAGTTATTTGTTGTGTGCAGTTTGTGAACAAATCTGTTCAAATCACAATGCAATGTTCATTGGCAAATTGTGTGGGGATGATCTACTCCTCTTTTGACCAAATGGGCATCTCCAGAAGGAGGGTCAGTTGATCACCAGAGGCATATGCACATTCGGTCAGTCCTTTTTGTTCATTTCTGTCCAGAGATGGTTCTGTTTTATGAAGTCACATATATACCATTCATACAATACATTACAGTACATGCATACATACTGTACACACACACACACACACACGCGCACACGCACACGCACACGCACACACACACACGCACACGCACACGCACGCACATCATATGCCTGACCACCGCCTGCCCCGCCAAGTCCTCTATACGGCCAACTAAATAACGCAAAGTGTGCCGCCGGCGGACAAAAGAGGCGCTACAAGGACTATGCCAAAGACTTTCTGAAGCGCACTGCCATCAACCCCACGCAGCTTGAAACCCTGGCACTTGACCGAGCTTGGCTCATGTGCCAGGGCAATCTCACAAATAAACGACAGCAACCAGCAAAGACTGTCAGAGAGACGTGCCCACTGCCCAGCGATACCAGAGGGAAGCCGGCATTCCCCAAGCCGTACATCCGTTCCCCTCCTGCGAACGGATGTACGGCTCACGCATCGGCCTCGACAGTCACATCAAGTGGCCCCAGTGACAAAATCGCTGACCCCCCCACTACCCTGAAGCAAGCGTCACATTTCTTGGTGACCATCATCCATCGACGTCTGTGTACCCTAATCCAATTTGTCAGGGTCTGGACGGTTATTTGGCTGGGCACATGCAGAACATCATGTTTTGCTGCTGTACCTCATTGAACTTGGCAGAGCTTTAGAGACGCCACTGTCCCCTGGCTGTTTGTTGCTTTCTCCGTCACAAACACATGAAAGACACTGGAAGTTCACCTCATCTTATTGTGGGTCCCTAACATTTTTCGGTTGCACTCTTAACACTCAATCCTTTATTTGTTTTAGCTGTTCACGGAATGTGGATTTAAAGCTGCACTTTGTCACTTTCATGTCCTATCCGAGATTCGAAGCCGGGTCCACCACGCAAGTGCTGACATTTTTACCACTGAGCTAATAGAGAATGCCCGCTCAATCACCGGAGAAACTGACTTTTTGTCCTTCATTTTGACCTTCATGCAATACCTCTTGTCAACCAGTAGTGGTGCTACCAGACCACAGGGATCTAAATAGTCTCAATAGAAGTGCAGGTAGACCAGCTACAACCACCAGAGCTGTGTTAGTTATATTGTATTCAAATACTTTACATACATATTGGTTAAAATTCACCAAAAACTGTGTATCCTCTGCACCCCCGTTGACAAAACTGATGAACGAGTGCCAGGTCCTTTGTATTTATGTATTTTACGCACGTGGGCACAGTCAGTTAATGTGACATTGCTGTGACAGTATGACCAAGAAGACATTAATAAAATACCATGTGTCAGCTCTTGTTAGCAGTCAATTTGAGCAGGGACACTGCAATCATACTAAGAGCGAAGACTCCTCACTGACACCCTTCCCTTTATTTGCTTCAAAGTCAGCCATGTGTGTCTGTTCCATGACAACGGAAGCTATATCTTCTGGTGATCACTTCAATGCAGCTCTAGCTACGGGAGATCTGAATGACTACATGAAAAAGAGATCTCCAGATCCCGTGCGACAAACACTGATGTAATGTTAGTACTTTAGAGAGAAGAGCAAAGATGGCGGAGGCAAGAAAGGAGGGAAGATTAATCACATAACTTTTTTTTTTATGTCAGCAGGAGGGATGCGGAGACTGCAACTATTTCCTGGCTGTGGTGTGCCCTTTAAAAGACATCTGCACAGATGCAAGACACACGTGTTACAGTTACACCATGCGTACACACACACACACACACACACACGCACACGCACACACACACACACACACACACACACACACACACACACACACACACACACACACACACACACACACACACACACACACATACACACACACATCCATACTACCTCCACTGGTCTGTGAACTGCAAGCGTGCCAGCTGAATGCTTACAGATGATAAGCAAGTAAATATCCCTGAGATGCCGACTCCAGCTGTGCTATATAGATTATGAGTTCCCAAGTGTACAACGACTGTTTATCTTGTACGCACTGAATATTCACTATCCACCATTCTCTGGCCATCCGTTAGAAGTCTTCCGGCGTTGAAGCCACAGCCAAGCCATAACGGATGTCATTGAGTGATGATATCAGCCGAATAGACTAATGGCTGCGGCTCAGACCCGGTTGTGGGTTGGGGTCCGCTACATCTGCCCATCAGGCCCTCTGGGGAGAGACACTGTGAATAGAGCAGACACGGCTGGGATGTTATTGGTGCCATGTTATCTGAGCGAGGGGCAGTAAAGGCTGTCTGCTAAAGCGAAACAACAGCCGGGCCGATGTTCCGCATGCTGAGGCACTGAGGGTAGCAAATGTCAGGTAGATACTAATAACAACACGCGCACGCACGCACGCACGTGCACGCACATGCACACGCACACGCACACGCACACACATCCGCACAGACACACCTCCTGTTGGCGAGAAACGAAGCGGAGTTCAGTTCTCAAGTTTGTACAAGGCTGCTGAACACAGATGAAGGGGTTTCTCTAGAGAGATGTGTTCCGTGGGGAGTAGCTGTGAATTACAGCTTCCTGTGTAATTGTGTTATGGCACGTGTGCTACTGGCTGCTTGTAAGGGCAGGATGTACTGTAGAGCCGGGTCCTACATGAAGTACTATAGACCTGAGTTCCACAAGATCCGCCATGCTAATCCACCACAAGTATTTAGTGTTCGCACAAAAGTGTTATGATACTGTGTTTTATTGAGGATGTCAGGTTGAATATGTGTCTCCCTCACCCCTGAAAGGGTTAAGGGGGAAGGGGGGTATTGCATCATCCTTCGGCTCTCTACCCACTCAGCTATGGTCGCCCCAACGGCCAGGTTACAGGTGGGAAATAGGAGGAATGGGGTGTTCTGTCAAGCTCTGTTCCACACAAAATAAAATCTGAGAGTGTGAAAACCATCCCAAATGGACCCATTAGGCAGCTAAATAAGGCAGAGGAAGGCCGCGGTTGACTTTCAGCTGTGCGCTTAACACACAGGTGTTTTTGCTCACTCAGGCGTTAGGAACACGAGGGCTGTTACATAACACCAGAACGCCACAATAACACTGGCCAGCTCAGGTGGAGCCACGGGGCACGCAGATCAACAGCAGGGTCCGCAAAGTGCATGACAGTGACCATCTTGTGACCTGGATATGCCGGAGGGAATGGTTGGTGTTAATGGAAAATCAGTTGTATAGAAAGAACTCTGCTGTGCGACGCTAGCATCAGGGAGGGAAGGGGTGTTTCCTTTATGGTGGCAGAGTCCAGTTGTTCCTTGTGTTGGCATGGCATCGGCAAGCATTCGGAGGGCATGTGAATGAGTGCGAATGGGATTGGGGGAAGTGGTCACCATGGAAACTGGTTAATGTTTTCTTTCTTTCTTTGCTCACGTCTAGTGTTTATAAGCCCAGGCAGTTGTCAGAGCTTCTACGCCATTTGGTCCAGTTTATTTTCCCATCACTGACAACCTGCCCCACAACAGTCCACCTAGTAGAGGCCCTAGGAGGGGTCCACGCGTACCCTCTTATTTTTTTTTCTAGTTTAGATTTTTGGCATCCATAGGACCTCTAATATAGGGATTTTGATGATCCCAAGAAAAAAAGTGGTCCAAAGTGTGTTTTTTTCAATGTTTCATTACCCCTATGAGACCTGCAGGATTGCTGGCTGAAACGCCAGCGAGACTGTCTTTCGGAGACTGTGGCACGCTCAAATTTAGACGTAGCCCAAAGATAGCGATACCATTTGATTCTAGACAACCTCAGGTTTCCAATGGGACCAACCTTGTCATGCTACCTTGTCGGGAAATACCTAAGGATTCAAAGTTAGACAACATTTTGTCGAGGGAAAAACGTCCATCACTGTTTTCCAAATGGTCCCCTGAGCTGTCACCTTGATATAAGTGAATTGAAATGGGTTACATGTATACCTACAAGCCTCCCCTGTACATAAATGCCACATTTATGCCAATCTCATGCAGTTTTGGGCAAGAATCATGCAGTTTATTGCATGCAGTACAAATATGTAATTGCCGCCTATTGTAAAAGGGAGACCACTTTACTGTATCTATAGCTGCATGAGACCACTCTACTGTATCTATAGCTGTATGAGACCACTGTACTGTATCTATAGCTGTATGAGACCACTGTACTGTATCTATAGCTGTATGAGACCACTGTACTGTATCTATAGCTGTATGAGACCACTGTACTGCATCTATAGCTGTATGAGACCACTGTACTGTATCTATAGCTGAATGAGACCACTGTACTGTATCTATAGCTGCATGCATGAGACCACTGTATCTATAGCTGCATGAGACCACTGTACTGTATCTATAGCTGCATGAGACCACTGTACTGTATCTATAGCTGCATGAGACCACTGTCTGCATCTATATCCCACTATACTGAATCTAAACCGCTGTACTGCATATATAGATTACTTTACTCCATCTATAGACCACATACATTGACCACTGTACTGTATCTCTATAGACCACTATACTGCATCTCAACTCAACACAACTCAATGGGGGGGGGGGCGGGGGGGGTCCACAGATGCACTACAGTGGTCTACAGATGTGTCTATAGAAGCACTAGAGGAGTCTACAGGTGCACTAGAGTGGTCTACAGATGCACTACAGTGGTATACAGATCACGCCAGTGGTCTACAGATGCACTAGAGTGGGCTACAGATGCACTAGAGTGGTCTACAGGTACACTAGAGTGGGCTAGAGAGGCACTAGAGTGGTCTACAGATGCAATAGAGTGGTCTACAGGTGCACTATAGTGGGCTAGAGAGGCACTAGAGTGGGCTAGAGAGGCACTAGAGTGGTCTGCAGATGCACTAGAGTGGGCTAGAGAGGCACTAGAGTGGGCTAGAGAGGCACTAGAGTGGTCTACAGATGCAATAGAGTGGTCTACAGGTACACTAGAGTGGGCTAGAGAGGCACTAGAGTGGGCTAGAGAGGCACTAGAGTGGTCTACAGATGCACTAGAGTGGGCTAGAGTGGGCTACAGGTGCACTAGAGTGGTCTACAGGTGCAATAGAGTGGTCTACAGGTGCACTAGAGTGGTCTACAGATGCACTAGAGTGGTCTACAGGTGCAATAGAGTGGTCTACAGATGCACTAGAGTGGTCTACAGGTGCAATAGAGTGGTCTACAGATGCACTAGAGTAGTCTACAGGTGCACTAGAGTGGTCTACAGGTGCAATAGAGTGGTCTACAGATGCACTAGAGTAGTCTACAGGTGCACTAGAGTGGTCTACAGGTGCAGTAGAGTGGTCTACAGATGCACTGCAGTGGTCTACAGATCACGCCAGTGGTCTACAGATGCACTAGAGTGGGCTCGAGAGGCACTAGAGTGGTCTACAGATGCAATAGAGTGGTCTACAGATGCAATAGAGTGGTCTACAGGTGCACTAGAGTGGGCTAGAGAGGCACTGGAGTGGTCTACAGATGCAATAGAGTGGGCTACAAATGCACTACAATGGTCTACATACCACGACAGGGGTCTACAGATGCACTAGAGTGGTCTATAGATACAGTACAGCATTCTATAGATACAGTAGGTAGTCTATAGATGTAGTACAGTGGTCTCATATAGCTATAGATACAGTGCAGTGGTCTATATATACAGTACAGTGGTATATAGATGCAGTACAGTGGTTTATAGATTCAGTACAGTGATCTATAGATGCAGTACATGATCTCATGCAGCTATAGATGCAGTGGTCTCATATAGAAAGAGATGCAGTACAGTGGTCTAGATACAGTACAGTGGTCTCATGCATGCAGCTATAGATACAGTACAGTGGTCTCATACAGCTATAGATACAGTGCAGTGGTCTCATACAGCTATAGATACAGTACAGTGGTCTCATACAGCTATAGATACAGTACAGTGGTCTCATACAGCTATAGATGCAGTACAGTGGTCTCATACAGCTATAGATACAGTACAGTGGTCTCATACAGCTATAGATACAGTACAGTGGTCTCATACAGCTTTAGATACAGTAGAGTGGTCTCATACAGCTATAGATACAGTACAGTGGTCTCATACAGCTATAGATACAGTACAGTGGTCTCATACAGCTATAGATACAGTAAAGTGGTCTCCTTTTTACAATAGGCGGAAATTACATATTTGTACTGCATGCAATAAACTGCATGATTCTTGCCCAAAACTGCATGAGATTGGCATACATGTGGCATTTATGTACAGGGGAGGCTTGTAGGTATACATGTAACCCATTTCAATTCACTTATATCAAGGTGACAGCTCAGGGGACCATTTGGAAAACAGTGATGGCCGTTTTTCCCTCGACAAAATGTTGTCTAACTTTGAATCCTTAGGTATTTAGCCCCCTTCCCGACAAGGTAGCATGACAAGGTTGGTCCCATTGGAAACCTGAGGTTGTCTAGAATCAAATGGTATCGCTATCTTTGGGCTACGTCTAAATTTGAGCGTGCCACAGTCTCCGAAAGACAGTCTCGCTGGCATTTCAGCCAGCAATCCTGCAGGTCTCATAGGGGTAATAAAACATTGAAAAAAACACACTTTGGACCACTTCTTTTCTTGGGATCATCAAAATCCCTATATTAGAGGTCCTATGGATGCCAAAAATCTAAACTAGAAAAAAAAATAAGAGGGTACGCGTGGACCCCTCCTAGGGCCTCTACTAACCTCTGTTACGACGTTGTTCAACACTTCACATCCGTGCAAGGGGTTTCATATGAAACTGCATGGCAAAAGCATCTGTATGTTTTTATGTCACACACCCAAGTGTTAAATAATAGCAAAATGGCTGCCACGTGAATATGGTCAACATTCACCTTATCCGGGCGTGGCCAGGTAGGGGAGTAGGGGGGGTGGGGAGCCCCCCCTACTCCCCTACCTGGCCACGCCCGGATAAGGTGAATGTTGGGGTGTAAACAGGGGTTTCCTGTTTACATGTCTGCTTATAATAAGCGACTTTGGGCTTGTTTTTAAGTGTAGTTGCTTATTTGGGCTTGCTTCCAAATGTTTTTTAAACCAGTGGTTCCAATTTTTTTTTACGTGGTATGGATCCCCAGATTAATATGTATTTGCCCGCTGACCCTCATATGAAAATATTTTGTGCCAGCCAGGGACCTCCATACAAGATTTGTGTTGTTAAAATGTTTCAAAAATATTCCAAATGTTTGACTTTTTCCCCCAATATTTTTAGAAAACATAAGCTCACAACGTGTTGCGATGTGTCGTGTTGTGAGCTTGTATATCTGCTATTTTCAAATAGCCCATGGAAAGTGGTAAAACTTAGTCTAGTTTTCAAAGACATGGCCGCTTGTTTCTCTAGCAAAATCTGTCAACACACTGATTACCTGCATTACACCTGCAGCCTATTAAGGTGGAAGTGACCAGATATTGAATGAAGCAGCAGAAAAGGGCAATGGCGCCACCCTGGAGAAGGGTCAAGAATAAGGTGAATTGGGCTTCACTGCTAAGTGTCTTGCTCAAGGACACTTCGACACTAAGCTGAGTATCGAACCGGGAACCTTCCGATTCCCAAGCGGCCGCTCCGCCTCCTGAGCAACTGCCGACCCTCATCACTCCATTTCCTCCTCTCTTCTCTCCTTTCTGACATGTCACCTTTCCCCTTATCCCCATCAATATCCTGTAGCTTTTCAGTGTTTTTACTCTCTCTCTCTCTCTCTCTCTCTCTCTCTCTCTCTCTCTCTCTCTCTCTCTCTCTCTCTCTCTCTCTCTCTCTCTCTCTCTCTCTCTCTCTCTCTCTCTCTCTCTCTCTCTCTCTCTCTCCCCTCTCTCTGTGTCTGATGGAAGACTAGTGTCAGCAGCAGTGCTGGTGTTTAGAGTGATGTTTTATTTGACCAGAGCCAGCATTTGTGGTGTAGCGGCGCTCTCAGCGCGCACACACAGTGGATTTCCCTCAGTTTTTATAGCCCTTACCATAGCCTAATGAAACGTCAGTAAAATCGAATTCGGGACAGCGATTATGTCCCCATGAATCAACTGGTTTAGTCTAAAACATCTGTTCCTAACATTTTCTGGATCAGGGCTCACTTCATAATATCAAAAGTGGTCGCGACCCACCCATTTGGCTGCCATGTAATTTGTCAAATGGGTGGGCTGCGTACAATTTCAGAGCATGCTTATTTTAATGAATCAACCAGTTGGCTGATTGGCAACCAATAACTTTTTTTTTTTTTTTTACATACATTTGTTAATATTAATCTGATATTATTATTAAAATCTTAGTGTTTCTTTCTTTTTTTGGGGGGGTGGGGGGGGTGGGGCACTTCTCATGGCCCACCAGTGGGCCCCGGCCCACAGGTTTGGAATCGCTGGTTCTCACTTTGCCCATGCTGTTTTTACGTGTCTGCTCATGCTGATCCAAGGTCAGTGCATCACTGGAGTCAGCCTGATGATCGGTGCAGAGCAAAATCCCCCTTCCCTTCAGACATATCACATGTATGACTGTCTCTCCAGTCAGCCTGACAGCTGTAATTCTGGTGCTTACTATAAAACATACAGATAGGACAGAAATGCCATAGCTACACTGCACCATTTTGGTAGTGATTGCATGCATTTTTTGCACAGAGATTCAACCAAAGAAATGTGGAAAGCAGTGGTTCTCAAACATTTTCATGTAAAGGACCCGCCCCCCCCAATTTTCATATGTATTTGGCCTGGATCATCATTGATAAGAATTTGTAGCAGGGTCCCCATGATTAAAAAAAAATCTTTCATTAAAAAATAGCAGATCTACAAGTTCACAACGTGTCACAATGCGATGTGAGCTTGTATAACTCAGCTATTTTCAAATAGCTGACGTATACATTAGGGTTAAAATGGTTAAACTGATATTGATGTTATATTAAGTAATTTTGCTGGGGATCCCCTGGACCACCCTCAAGGACACCTGGGGGTCCCTGGACCCCACTTTGAGAACCACTGCCATACAGTATGTACAATACACACAGGCTTGAAGGGTTTCATTCAAGTCAGGCTTTTTTACATTTGAATGTAGCCTACAGTTGGTATAGAACTCCCTTACAAAGCTATTTCTTTCATAAAATACCACAGCAACACATGCTATATAATGTCGGCAATTTTTTAATAGACAACGTATAAAATATGGTTAATGTATGTTTTGTAATAATAATCTAAATCTACAAAGTAACAAATTGTGCAATGAAATCTGAGATGTAGTAGAAGTATAGAATTATTGGAAAATGGAAATACGCAAGTAAAGTAAAAGTACCTAAAAATTATACTCAAGTACAGTACCCTAGTAAATGTACTTCCATCACCGATAGTAGGAACACAGTCCTAACAGTTCGTTCTACTGTCCGCGTCTTCATATATGCGTGGGACAGTGGCCTTTTCCAGACACTGTAGGTCACATTTGCATCTTACTCAGAATGCTCTTTGTTCCCTGATATGCTGTCCACTGGCCATATCGTGTCCTACTGTATCTATGGCTTCTTTGTGTGGGTGTGCGTGTGGGTGTATGTATGTATGTGTGTGTGAGTGCGTGTCAGTCAGTTCTCCGAGGGGTCCGGCGGGGATCGCAGCTTGTTCCACTTCTGTTCATGCAGACCGAGTATTTAACCATGGCTGCTCCCAGATAGAGTAGAAAATAACAAATTATGTAATCAACCCCACCCCCACCCCCCACCTTTGTTTCTAGTTTTATGTATCTATTGTTTTTCCCTGCATTGTTTAAAGATATCTCGCCTCTCTCCGTCCTGTCTTCCAGATGGCATTCTGAGACATGAACTTCCCCCCTCTTCTCGGTCTCTCTCTCCGTCTGTCTCTCCACACTGCTCGCTGTGTAGTACTACTTGCCTTGGCTTGTTTCCAGGCATGCAGGTGCTTCCACGGTTCCCTTACCTGGGCGCTGGCTGTTAGCACTTAGCAGTGGCAGACCGAGTGGACTGGGGGGCTGCTAATGGGTGAAGGTTGTCAGAAGCAGTCACCTGCCTGTCCCTCAGCGCTGCTGCCCCCAGGGGAGAGATATGCAGGGTGACTGATTCATTGGAATAGGGAGGGAATGAGGCAGGCAAAGGGAGCTTCCCCGAGTTTCATTGTTTCAGCACTGGAAGAGCTTGCTGCTTTGGTGCTCAGCGGTTTATGCCTCTCCAAAGGGTCTGCTGAGGGATCAAATCCGGCATTGCTTGTGCTCAAATGGATGACCGGCTTATCGGAGCAGAGCAGGCCTCAACATTGTGAGCCTCTAATCGTCAACAGCTAGTGTGGAATTAGTTCTCTTAACCACATGAACCGTAGCGTCCCTATTCTGGGCATGTCGTAATAGGCGAAGATTTTGCAAAAGGGGGAAAAAAGGAGGAGGCCAAGGATGGTCAACTAAGTACATACTGTAGTATGGTTTAAGTGGTTAAAGGGATCAGAAGGAAATGGTCATCACAAAAGAACTCTCTTGCAGAGACAGATTCTGTATCACTGTGTGAGTTTAGATGTAGTTTAATACCATAGATCAAGGCTGTTAGCTAGGTTAATATGCTGACAGCGGGCAGTGATAACCCATAACGTTCACCCTGCCAGGCAGGCTTGCATCTCCCATGTGGCTGGGTGTGTGCTCGACTGCCAAGCCTGCGTGTATAGGAAAAATCAATGCCTGCTATTTGCAGGACTGCAAGGATGTACAGTAGGATGCAGACTGAAGCGTGTCAAAAAACTGTCAGTCATTGTTCAGAGATGTGCTTTCACTATGAAAATCACTTGGCTTAGGGCTAGCTGATTGGTTAGCTCATTATACTGCCAGGGGACGTTGAGGAGGGTGTTCTGTCCTCACACCACGGTAACTCACACGGCAAAAGCAGAACATGCACGTGAGAAGTCAGATTGATTCTCTCGTCATCGCTCAACAGAGCGGATTACGAGATGGGAACACTGCAATTTTCTCCTCTGCCTGCTGCATTCGTCCAGACTTGAGCAAGTGCTGCTGCTCGGATTGTTGAGTGCTGGGGAGAATCTCCAGGGAGTTTGCAATGCAGAGTACACACAGTTGCCGGGTGCACTCTCCTCTCCTCCAGCACAGGCCCTTTCTTCTCTCTCTTCTCCTCCAAAGCTGTCTCCCGTTTCATCATTTAGTCATCACAATGTGTTTCAGCTCTTCGCCTCGGGAGGCTAAAAATGGCTTCCACCTCCGAGCTGATGCTTGGTGGAGAGGCAGATTTTTACAGAGCTACAGTATAGCTAGTTAGCAGAGCCATACTGTACAAGCAAGAAAAAAAGGAGCAGCTCAGCTGAAAAGCATCTTGGTGCAACTCCCTGCTGCTTCCACTGAAAATGTGGTCTGGCATTCTATGCTATTTAGTTATTTTGTTTGCTGTCTTTGAGAGGAATGACCTTTAGCGGCAAACATTTGTCTCCTATAAGATGTAGGCTCATTACAGCTAAGAAGAGGGAGATTCTCCATCTGCCCCCACTCCGCTTCATTAAAGAAGAGCAATCAATGTCATTGATTTCACCCAGCTAGCCAACAGCAACGGGGGAAAACCTGCCACAAGAGGGTATTTTGTGTGTATGTACGAGTGCACCTCTGTCGATTGACTGATTGTTGGCTCACTTATTACGATCAGCGATGGATTAGGGCCTGAATATAGTCATTAGCTGTTAAACAACACTGTACATGCAATGGTAACACACACTAGCCTAACTATAGATAGGCAGCCTACAGCTGCCTATCGATAGTTCCTAAATGTTTGATACCTGCTGTTATTTGATGTCTTTATTTCATTTGCACGAGAGACACTGTATATTTGATATTTGTTTAGATATTTGATCATTGTACGCCAATCTTGTTAACCACAGTAACCCTGGCGTCCTTTTTTGATCGTTATATGCGAACATTCTCCAATAGCCTAGGCCTATATGCTTAAAGGGATTGTAGGCGAGTTCAGAGATAAAAAAAAGAAAAAAACTATTGTCAAACACCGCACCTCCACTCCCCCCCCCCCCCCCCTCATCAGCAGTTCGTTTCCCCGACCACCAGGGGGTGACGCAGGGGGGACTTCTAAACGGGCCATGCCGAAAATAGGTTGCTTTATTCGGATAAAATGCATGCACTGCCCGCCCCTGCTGGTTCTCTGAATTTTTATTTTTAAATAGGCTCTTTCATGATAAATTGACCACATATATGAAGTTAAACAACTACATTCTATCCAAACGCTATCTTAAAAGTAAATTCCGTGCCTCAAAAAAGAAGTTTGAGAGCGTTTTAAAAACTAAAGTAAGAAGTATAAATTGCCTGCAGAGAAAACAATGGCGGCTCGTTCCATTTTTGTCGGCTGCACTCGGTCCCATTCGGTTTCACCCGAACACTTCACACGGGCACGGACGCGCACGGACGCGCACATGCGCGTCCATGCATTTACGTCCCGGACAAACATAAATAGTAGGGAAAATACGGATTTCAGAAAGAGGACTGTGTTTCAATGCAGGAAAACACCCCAGCATCATTATATAGTGGTTGATAGAGGGGAAAAAACTCAATATATATATATATAAATATTCTTAAAATTTAGGCTTAATGTTGCCTACGATCCCTTTAATTTATACACGTCATTAGCCGATCTACAAGCTTGGTGTAAAGGCTTTAAAATTAAACTGCAATATGTGGGTAGCAAATGCTTGCATTAGAATAATTTCACCTACTCTTTTTATACCTGTAAACAAAGTGAAGTTGAAGTTCCTCAACTCCTTTCCTCTCCTCTCCATCCCATTAATGCTAGCTTGCATTAATGGGATGGAGAGGAGAGGAGTTGACAGTATAACTTTAGTGCTGTGCTGTGCCTTGCTATTCACATCCACCACCTACTCGTCCTTGACACCTCCCTGGAGAAAGCCCAGGTATGATTAGTTAATATTAAACCTCTCCATCTCCATCTCCTTTCTCTCTCTCCCTCTCCCTCTCCCTCCCTTGTTCTGAGTATCTCCCTTATTCCAACAGAGACTCGTTAATAAAGTTATCTTACTAGGATGTCAGACTTGGAGTGAGCGGTCGGTCCAGGCCTTTAATGAGCCCAGTTTAAATACTTTGTTTTCACGTGTGCGCCTATGTGTGTCTCTCAAATATTACATAATGGACAGGCTACTTCCGCAGTCACAGTGTCTCCCATGTGCTACTGTGCTGTTATTTAGCATATAAAGATGACAACCAGAGGGAGTCTAAAAATTAACCCCAGCAGAGGTGGAGTCGTCTGTCTTTGCTTCCCTGCTCAATAAAATATAATTAAATCTGGATGTTACAAGAACCTGTTTGGCAGTTCACAGTACTAAAAGGCTATTGACTGATTTAGCAAAGCTGGCAGTATCAAGTGCCTGAACACCCGATTTCTGAACAGTTTCTATTTTCTGTCAAAATGAACACTGCGCCAGACTGGCCTGCTGCACTGAAATACTTCCTCTTACCTCAGTCTATTCTCCTTATGCTGGATTACCTTCCCGAATGCAGATTACGTTCATACTTTCTTATGCAGATTTACCTTGTGGTTTGACCTGTTTTTTTTTACCTCTGGAAACTAAGTGGTTTTATCTTTCCTTGTTGCACGAACTGGTCTCGTGAACCTTGCAACTTTTCTTCAATCTTGCCTCATGGAGGCACGTTTAGGTACACACCTGCATATGATGCTAATGCTCTAAACATCATTTAGACACCTGCATATGATGTTATTGTTCTAAACATAATTTAGACACCTGCATATGATGCTATTGTTCTAAACATCATTTAGACACCTGCATATGATGCTAATGTTCTAAGCATAATGTACCTGCTACTACATATATGCAGTACACTGCATATGTATATCTTTTTTGTTTATTTGACCTGTTTAGATCCTGTGTTTTTATTTTCTCTCTTGCTCTCACTCTATCTCTATCCTCTCTCTTTTCCTGGGAAATGCCTACAAAATTTATAAAAATAATTTCAACCACTTCTGTAAACCCACAGGTTTGAGGAGTATTGGTTTTGTTTAATGGAGGACACGCTGTTCCAAAAGCTGTTTTACAGCAAGCTCATCCAGCAATTAATTAGTAAATGTACGTGTTCTTTTTTTCTTTTCTTTCTTTTTACTACATTATGCCAGCCTGCTTATTAAACAGCACTGCATACCACATAACTAAGGCTATACAGTAGTCCTTGATTGATTGATTGATTGAATACTTTATTAACAGTTTGCAAATAGTACAGTGGTACGACTATACAATGGTGCTAAAAGGATAACACAAAAAGCCCTGAGGGCTTGTTTCCATTGTGGTACTGTGTATTCAATTCCTTCTCACAGCGGACCTGGGTTTGAATCCCAACTGAGGCTCTTTATAGCACTGTTTCCCAAACAGTGGGTCGGGACCCACTGTTTGTGTCGGATCAATATTTATGGGTCGTGAGTAAATATCAGCTTTTTTCAGTTTCACTTTTTTTATATATATTATTTCAAAAATATTTTTAAAAGTTTAAACAAAGAAATCACAACTTTTCATCAATTATAAACAATTCCAACATTTTCCTTAAATATTTCATGAATAAAATCAGAAAATCTAATAATTTCCATAAATAAAAATAAAAAACATTGAAGAAGTAGTGAAAATAAGTTGTGAGCTTGTAGCTGATATTTTCACTAGTTTGGGTCCCTGGCAAACGTCTAATTTCTCTTTTGGGTCTTGAGCTAAAACGTTTGGGAACCACTGCTTTAGAATCAGAATCAGAATCAGAATCAGTTTTATTGTCACATCACAGGTTTACAAGGTAAAAAAGTGGGTGAAATTCTTTTTTGTACATCGTTCCCATCGCAACGTTAGTTTCCATAGAAAGAAGAGGGGGGGGGGAGAAGAAGAGGGTGGGGGGCAGGTGGGAAGGAGATCAAAACAAGAGAGCAACAGAAGGCCAGACAAGTTATCTACATATTTACAAATTACCTTTATAGCATGTCATCCCCTTTCTATCTCCCCTTCCCTATCTCTCTGTTCACGCTTCTGAACAAAGCAACACAAAAAAAAGGTGAGATTTATTGTTCCTGCTCTAGCAGTAAAGCTATTATCGTTATACTTTGTGAGGTTCGGAAACAGAGAGGTAGAGAGTAAACCACATTTAATTGATCCAGGTGAAGTGGTGTTTTTTTTAAAAATCCCAGATGGCTGGGATTTTTAAAAGAACTGGACACTTAATTAGCATTTCTTATAGTCTCTCTCTCTCATACAGTCTCTCTCTCTCTCACACACACACATATGTGTGTGTGTGTGTGTGTGTGTGTGTGTGTGCGTGCGCGTGCGTGCGTGTGCTTGTGGATAGGGGTGGCACTGTTTTTTGTTATGGTCATGGATAAACACAGATTTACAGCTGCGGGCGATCCTGCTTTGGCCAGCCGTCCAATCTGTTACCGTGGTTACCACATCATTTCTGAATCTGTGGCAGGATGAAAAATACATCTCTCACTCACTGCACAGAAACCTCCCTCCAAAAATACACAAACGACACAAAATAAAACCTAAATGTTATTCACAAGTGTGTGGGGGGGGGGGGGGGGGGGGGGGGGGGCTGGGTGGGGGTGCTTTTCCAAAATGAGAGATAAAGAGGACAGAAAATGGACAGAGTAAATTATTCACACATTTATGCAGAGGGTTTGATAAGTGAAACAGCGTTTTAAATAAACGACATCATGAATAAACTTTATGAATATTTTAGTATTATTACACTTAGCCTATTGCTTTTAGTGTTTAGGACACATCACAGCACTCTTCCAGCTTTAAGTTTCTATTTATTTTTGTATGCATAATTTGCAGTTCCCTATTTTTAGCCCTTTGGAGGCTTGGCTTCATTCATTACATAATCTCAAGTTACGGTAGCTGAATCTTTATAACGGAACACTCTGCTCATGTTAAACTGTTTCTGTATGTTTATTTAGTGTTTCTGTTATGCATGTTTTTGTTTGTGCACTGTGCAAGAATAGTGGCAATGTGCTTGCCACTGTGCATACTGTTTCAATGTTTAATACTAGTAGGATTCCATTTTAATTCTTAGATGTTCAGGCCGTACAGAGCTAGTATTTATCTGTTCAACTCCAGTGCTCAACAGCAAAACACTTAATGAGAAATCTTAGATGTATTTGAGTTTTAAATGTGACACACCACACCCAGTGTAGTGCACAATATCCAACCAAGTGTCAAATCAACAGTGTAGTATACCGATAACAAGCACATGGTGGTAGTAATTGGCTGTGTAATCAAATCCCAAGGGATTGATGTCATTGAGACATCAAACACGGTTGCATTAATACTGTGCTTGTTTCAAAGATACAATACCATTGTGCTGAGATGAGACACACTCAAGTTCGCCCTCTGCCTCTCTCCCTACAATGGTGTTATGTAAAAGCTTTGCCCTCACACAGGTGAAAGCCACAATGGCACAAATCCCATTAGGCAAATCACACTAAAAGGGCTGATTCACAGTATACTGCACATTTGGGGGTGTTTTTTGTAATGAAAAGCTTTGCTGTTTGTCTTTGCTGTGTCTGTTGCAAGCTGATGGAGCTAAATCGACGTGTGAATGTTTGAGTCTGTTTTTCCATGCTGTGGTTCATGCTATGCTGTATGGCTCCCTGTCAGGCTCATGATTCATATAATTTGAATTTCCATGTTTGCTATATTATGCAGAATGTCAAAGACATACATCAGGCAGGGTAACGTCTGTAGTGTAAAATGTGCGATTAATAGTGCATCAATATCTGGTTCAATTCTTTAGACTCCATATAAAAATTCTACTGGCAAAATAAGACCCCAAGAAACAAACTGACGTCTTTACAACAGTCTAAACCAGTGGTTCTCAATCAGTGGTCCGGGACCACCAGTGGTCCTTGAGGGGGTTCCAGGTGGTCCCCAGCTAAATGATGGAAGAGTTGGTAACCAAATGGACCCTTCTAGATCTTTAACTCTTGAGTGTAAAATGAAACCAAATGGACCCTTACAGGTCCATTTGGTTTCATTTTACACTCTCAAGAGTTTAATTATTGTTAAACATCTTCATTACTTAATTATTTTTAATTTGATTTTGATCAACGTTTGCCTGTTATCTCTCCCACGGTACCAACATCAATACAGCATGGGATTGTGGACAAAATCTTATCCAACGATAACAAAATATTTTAAGTTTAGGGTCTGAGAGTCTAAATCTCCTCAAATGGTGGTCCTTGGCTCAATTGCCTAATAAATAATGGACCTTGATATGAAAAGGGTTGAAAACCACTGGTCTAAACCATTAGGAGGTCTGCAAGCACCACATTTAGACCCTCTTAGTAAAATGGACCTGAGTAGCACTGCACTTGCGTTCTTTTACCATCTACATTCTACACCCAAAAATGCCAGATTGTTTTGCTATTTTTGGTGAATGTTTCCCCCAGAATAGCTGGGGTTCAAGTGCTTA
Source organism: Gymnoscopelus braueri (assembly GCF_963280865.1). NCBI lineage: Eukaryota > Metazoa > Chordata > Actinopteri > Myctophiformes > Myctophidae > Gymnoscopelus > Gymnoscopelus braueri. The sequence continues at coordinate 34,476,163 of NC_137617.1, read as the reverse complement.
AACTTCAAGTATAAAGTTATTTTCAATCTGTCCTATGATGGAAATGGATATTCTGTCAAGTTTTACTCGTGACATACTGTGTCTGGAAAGATTTATTCATTTACATACCGTAATATGACATAAGTGTAAATTGCTACATATAAAGTAACAATGTAACTCAGCGGTGCCGTGGATGGAAAAAAGTTATTTAGAGGGGTGACCCGAATCAAAATTGTTTGAGAACCGCTGCATTACAGTGCATTAATATGTCACGCTTGGTGCATCCTGCAGATGGCGCTCCGCTGAGTGAGCTGTCGTGGTCCACGTCCCTGGCTGTGGTGGCCATCTCCCTGGCTGGCCTCTTCACCTTCATCTGCCTCATGCTGGCTTGCCTCTGCTGCAAGAAGAAGGGGAACGGAGGCTTCAAGGTTGGTGTCTACACAGTGACCTCCAGTGTTCATTTACAAATGGAACCAAATGGAGCCATACGCATGATTGTGTAACTCTTGAGAGTGTACAAATGGAACCAAATGGACTCACACGCACGCATGTGTAACTCTGAGAGTGTACAAATGGAACCAAATGGACCCATACACATGTGTACTGTAACTCTGAGAGTGTACAAATAGAACCAAATGGACCCATACACATGCATGTGTAACTCTGAGAGTGTACAAATGGACCCATACACATGTGTACTGTAACTCTCTGAGAGTGTACAAATAGAACCAAATGGACCCATACA